>NC_091464.1:50820280-51144030 GCF_027789765.1 Dendropsophus ebraccatus | reverse complement strand
CCGATTTGCATGATTTATTCCACTTCGGTACGGTGTAGAACCAGCGGTAGGAGTCGTCCTATTCTCCCCGTAGAAATCCCAGCGTGCGTTCAAGTCGGGAGCCCCCTCTTGCTTCCTGACGAATCTTCTGAAATGCTTTCGCCAAGAGAGCTAGAGCTGTCGTCTCCACCTTCACTCTCCCTAATCCTTGCGCAGGGGCCATGCTAATTTTCTCTGTATCGTTCCAATTTTTGTATATGTGCTGCCGAAGCGAGCACGGTGGATAGGGAGACCCCTGTGAAATATATACCGCGCCACTGGTGGCTCTCTCCACATTAGGGAGAGTGAAGGTGGAGACGACAGCTCTAGCTCTCTTGGCGGAAGCATTTCAGAAGATTCGTCAAGAAGCAAGAGGGGGCTCCCGACATTAACGCACGCTGGGATTTCTATGGGGAGAATAGGACGACTCCTACCGCTGGTTCTACACCGTACCGAAGTGGAATAAATCATGCAAATCGCAAAGGGGAGGGGCAAGGTCTTGAAATGCGGACAGATGTGGAAAAGCTGACAAAGCCTCCTGGCTGCACAGAAATCACGAAGCCAACCTCGAACAAAGGTCCCTGGAAAACGCGAGCGGAACAAAATATGGAACGCTTCACGAATTTGCGTGTCATCCTTGCGCAGGGGCCATGCTAATCTTCTCTGTATCGTTCCAATTTTAGTATATGTGCTGCAGAAGCGAGCACGGTGGAAAGGGAGACCCCTGTGAAATATATACCGCGCCGCTGGTGGCTCTCTCCACATTAGGGAGAGTGAAGGTGGAGACAACAGCTCCAGCTCTCTTGGCGAAAGCATTTCAGAAGATTCGTCAGGAAGCAAGAGGGGGCTCCTGACTTGAACGCACGTTGGGATTTCTACGGGGAGAATAGGATGACACCTACCGCTGGTTCTACACTGTACCGAAGTGGAATAAATCATGCAAATCGGAAAGGGGAGGGGCAAGATCTTGAAATGGGGACAGATGTGGAAAAGCTGACAAAGCCTCCTGGCTGGACAGAAATCACGAGGGGGCTCCCCACTTGAACGCAAGCTGGGATTTCTATGGGGAGAATAGGAAGACTCCTAATGGGCATGGCGCATTCGTGAGAGCTACGAATGGTTATTAATTCTCTTTACGTTCCTCCTGATGTTTAATAACAGTAGGGGACAAAATGTACAAAAAACCTATAAACTAAATTCAACTGGGATCATAATGACTATCTCTTTGTTGGAGAGGTTGTGGCCAAATAGCTAATCAATTACACATGTAGTGGTCTTGTCCAAACATTTCGAAATATTGGAAAGATGTGTTTTATTTACTCTCCAGCATCACTTTTAATACTTGTCAACTTGATCCAGCCTTAGCTATTCCAGATAACAATCTAGTATCATTCCCTATTTCCTTAAGAACGATTATTCACCATTTACTCATTGCAGCTAGACTAGCATTGGCTCAAGCATGGAAATCGCCCAATCCTCCTTCAATTTCTGAAGTAATTAATCAAGTAAACCTACAATGTGCACATTAAATTTTTTTTTCACCTGTATCTAACTCTATCTCGAAAGTTATAAGATACTGAGAACCATGGACCTTTTCACCCTATGCCAAATAATTCTTATCACCAAGTTTAAGGTGAACTTTAATCCTTTCTTTTCTTTTTATTTCCTTATTGCTCCAAGGCTGTATACAATTTTTTTTGTGTTACTTTAATCTAGGCCTATTTAAGGCCTCGATAGTAAAAAAAAAAAACTCTCTCAAACAGTGTTTACACATGTCAAGATAAACGCAGAATGTAACGATCCCCCGGCTCTATTTTAAAAAATAAAAACACAGAGGGGGAGACATCGTACAGGTCTACAACGTTTAGTGTCACGGAAGGGGATACCACAGATACCCAAACTGAGGTATCAGAGTCAGAAAAACAAATTACATCACCTCCCCGCATAGCAGGTAAAAACAATAAAAATAAAAATAGATTAAAAAAAACATCTACCTGGAAAACACAACGCCCAAATACGAGCTCTTACCAATCTTTGGAGGATCAAGCAGCTGTTAGGGTGGTCTTCAGGTAAGACCTTCAGGTATATTGGATGGTAGCCAGATTGAAGGGGCATCTTGGCCAAGAAGCATGCAGACAACTCGAGATGGTTCTGAGTAGCAGCATGTTTATTGCAACAAAGTCATCATCTTTTATACCCCTTGCGGGGTGTACACCTCATTAAACATTAACCAAGAATCTTTAGGTATTTTCCATAGATGAAGTCATGTGATTATATCCGGTCATGCGCAATGTGATCAATATGAGTAAATATCTTATTTGCAGCGTAAGGGAAATTAATAAGAATAACATCCAATCGTGGTTGGTTAAAGGTTGGTATCGATCGATTCCCTGCTAATCAGTTTGTTACTGTTTATTCAATCAAGTTATCTTCAATTATGATGTCTCTGTAGCTCTCTATCAATGTTCTGTAGACCAGAACATAGATAAGTGTCCTGAGGATGGGTCAGAGTGACCCAACCTGATGAACAACATCAGCATTTTGTAAATCATGTGTTATTGAGAATCATATTAACACTATCCTCTCTGTGTCCTAAAATTATACTAAAGCCCCTCATCCCTGACACAGCCTATAATAACCAACCTCCAAAAAACGCACAAGGAGGGCTGGCAGGAAACACCGGCCATGGAGGAAAAAAACAGAACAGATGCAGAATGTGAGCAGAGCTGAGACACATGAAGTATACAACCTTTTAGCCTGCGTTTTAGCCTAGACACAGCAGGAAGTTCTAAAATATGGATTATCGTTTGTGCAGGACTGCGATTTTGGTTTATATCAAACCTTGCAGGATGTCAATAGATTCGTCAGATTTTTGACTACTAAGAGACATTTCTTTGAAATGGATAATGCTGTTACCACCTGTAATGCCAATAATATGCTTCCAGATTTGAATGATGTAGGTCTGGGTCATATACCACTGAACATTTTTTTTTCCGAACAGGTGGCGGTACACTCACTTCTTGACCTACAGTCTCATCACGGTCAGACGATGATACGATACGGTAGAAACTACCATTAACAGGACACGGACACCTAACCCCTATTTTTATCCACTGAACTCACGTGTCCCTCTGATGGACACTTTTCAACTGAAGGTGGTAAACAGGTAAACAAAAAACATAACCTCATACTTGCACAAAAAAGATAAGGCTCTGTACGTCGTGGAAGCCCTGACACTCCTTAAGGACACTACGACATACAAACAATTGTCAAGTGAACCCAATATCTTATGTAAGAAAAAGCTTGCATTTTAGAGATGGGGGTCAACATGGGTATCTTAGACAATAAAACAAAAGATTATCTTTTGGTAGTAGAATAGAGAAGAAATCAGGCGATACCTTTTGGAGGCTAACTGAATAGTTGGGGATCCAATCGAATTGGTTTGTGCACCACTTTCTAAGCCCAAATCCCCAGGGAAGGAAGAGTCTATACAACGCATCCCTGTGCTAAGTATTAGAACTTTCTTATTTTATCCTTTTTGTTTTTATTGTTTGCAGTGTCTGTATGTCTTTTTTTTAACCATCTTTTTGTTACCAAGTACTGTCCATTTTAATGCATTAAACCTAAAAGTTTGATGGTTTTTCTTGTAGCCTAAACAAATCTAGTTAGCTCCAGGAAGAGTGCATGTGCGGTGTGCAACCATATATTGTATGACCGGGTGTCTTACTCTACCGTGTGGGTGTGCCTGCTTGTGAGTGGAACACTCTTAGGGTTCCCTGTCTCCCCAGTAACGTAATAGATAGGGTGGTGGCAGCAAAGTTGTGTATGTATGTTGTGTTTGGGTGTCTGGCAGCGGCTGGTGGGTCACGTGTATGACAACAGCCCGTGGGTCCCAACATAGCAAAGTTCCGTGTGCGTGCTTCGTGGATGTGTGTTCAGCAGCGGTCAGTGGGTCACATGTATGACAGTGATTGGTGGGTCCAGATACAGATGTGTTGGCCAGTGAGCAGGCAGTGTTTGTGGCCAAGTGGGTGTCTGGTGTCTGGGTGTGCGGAAGGCGGCGATTTACGCTCGAGTTACGACCCGAGAGCATGGCCTAAAGCGTGAGTGTGTGAGGTGAATCGACCTGTAGGGCTAGTGCAACCCAGGTGAACCTAGAGCTCCCAAATTCCTCTGATCTCCTTGTCTTGTCCTTCTCCCCTCTTTGGTCCTTGTTTAAGGTCTCCCCTCCCCCTTGTCACAGGCTGGCGCGCATGTCCCTGACAAATTGGTCCCTGTAGGGGACATCAATGGGCTCAAGATGTGCACCACAGTATGCAAATCTTTTTATAGCAGAACTGGAAGGAGCATACCTATCCACATGCACCATGAAACCTATGACTTACCTTCGATACATTGACGATATGCTGATTATCTGGACTGCAGGTGAGGAGGACTTGCTTAAATTTCATGAAGACTTCCACCATAAACCTCAAACTAAGCCATTCCCCTGGTGAAATCAACTTTTTAGACACAACTATATGCATTAAAGACCACTGGATACTTACATCAATATACCGCAAACCGACAGACCGAACTGCTTACCTGAGAAGCGACAGCTTCCATCCTAAACATACAAAACAATCTATTATATACAGCCAGGCTATTCAGTACAACCGTATCTGCTCAGAAAAAGCAGACCTGGACCAGCACCTCCTTAATCTTAGGACTGAATTCCTCCAATTGGGCTGCAAACCAAACATGACGGACAAACAGATCAGCCAAGCAGCAGCCATCAACAGGCACACTCTCCTCACATACAAGGAGGCCCATGATGAACCCCGAGTGCCCCTAGTTGTCACCTACAATTCACAGCTGGAGATCCTACGAAAGATTTCTAGGGAACTCCAATCTGTGCTACACAAGGATAGCAGACTAAAAGAAATATTCCCAGTCCCCCCACTGTTTTTATTTCGTCAACAACCAAACCTGCGACAAATCATTGTCTGCAGTGCTCTTAAGGCCCCAACGGATAATGGCACTTCTCCCTGCCTACAAAACCAGTGCAAAACCTCTGACAGTGTACCAGTCCCACAGTCACAGGAGGTACACAGAATCAAGGGAACATTTTCTTGCAGATCTTCCAATGTGGTGTATCTGATCATGTGTGTGCGATGCCCCACTATAGGCCTCTATGTGGGGGAAACAGGGCAGAGACTTAGTCAACATATAAATTCACACCGCTTTACTATTAAAAACGGCCAGACAGATCTCCCTGTGGCTGCACATTTCTCTGGAGAGGGACACACAGTAGAAGACCTGCGGGTTACGGTCTTAATGGGACATTTTAAGACACAAAGAGTAAGAAGGGAATGGGAATATAAACTAATGCTCAAATTTAAAACTTTGCAACATGGTCTCAATATCCATGCCAGCTTCATGTCGGCCTATGTGTGACCAGTTCTGGCTATGAAGACCATTAATTGCTATCAGGCCATTAATCTAACAATCAGATAGCAACAAGAGCTTACCATCCTCACGAGCTTTAGTTTATTGACCGGTTGTAAATAGCAGACCCTGTGTATTGCATTTTGTTATTTTTAAAGTTTCTAAAATCCTTTGATGAAATCCTTCTAGTGTGTGTATAAGTCTGTGATTTTTTCAGTTTTGTATAACATCATGTCTGACAAAGGGAGCTAGACTCTCGAAAGCTTACAATCAAATATACTCAGCCTCCAAAAGGTATCGCCTGATTTCTTCTCTATTCTACTGATTTCTATGGCTAACACGGTACAATACTCTACTAGTACCTTTTGGTAGAACATCCTTTGACACCTTTCTTCCATGCCTTCCCAAAGACACAAAGGCACCTTTCCTCCCCCATTACGCCCGATAGTGTCAGGCGTTGGGTCCCTGGTTGAACATACCTGTGCCTAGTTGGATAGTCTCATGCAGCCCCTAGAAACCAGATGCTCAGGGTATATACGTGACAGCAAAAGTCTGCTAGCACAAATAGACAATTTACCATGTGATTCTTCCAGCTCCTGGCTGTCTCTGGATGTAACCGCATTATATGCCTGCATCCCTCACGACAAGGCCATCACAGCTTTAAAATATCATTTAGAAAAATACTGCAATTATGGAGAGTGCCTTAAAGAATACATCATTCTCATTACCCAGTTTTTGCTTTCACATAATTTCATTAAATTTTGTGACACATTTTATTTACAGGCAGTTGGTTGCCCTCTGGGCCACAAGTTCTCCCCATCCCTAGCCAATTTGTACATGGCATATTGGGAGGAGGTCGTCATGTACAATCCTGCCAATCCCTACCACGATTCCATCAGGTGGTTCGGGAGGTACATCGATGATCTCCTCCGAATATGGATGGGGGGGCCCCTTCTAGCTCAAGATTTTGTTCATTATGTTAATTCTAATAATTTGAATTTGAGGTTCACACATCAATATGAGCCCACACAAATTTCATATTTGGACAGTCTTTTGTGTTTTCAGAACGGCAGGATACAGACTAGTCTCTTCAGGAAACCCTTGGCTGGCAATGGGCTCCTACATGCACATAGCCATCATTAAGCACACGTAATTAGAAATCTACCAATTGGTGAGTTTATTAGAGCTTGTTCAAATTCCATCTCATGCGAATGTGCTTGTGATGACTTGGAACATAGACTCCTCACCCGGGGATACCACCAGCATACCATTCAGAGAGCCAGAAGAATAGCCGAGAGTAGAGACAGGACATATCACATCAGAGATAGGAAAAAACTAATACTTCTTCTTTTTCTACCATGCCCTCTCCTGTTACGTTTTCTACACCTTTCAGCTCACAGTTCACAGAAATTGAAAACATTCTCAAATATGTCCCTATTCTAATCCAGGACAATAAATGTGAAGCCATCTTGTCCCCAGGTGTGCGATTTGTTGCCAGAAGGGGCAAAACACTAAGTAACATTTTGTCCCCGATTGTTATTCAACATCAGGAGGAACATAAAGAGAATTGGTTAACCATTCGTGGCTCTCACAAATGCGCCATACCCAGGTGCAGATTATGCAGTTACATTCAGAAATCTTCCACCTTTGCATCAGCAAGTACAGGACAGGTCTTTAACCCCTTCACGTCAGCCATCTGTATATATACGTTCCTATTGCACATGCCCCGTGCAGTAGGAATGTACATATACGTTCCTGACTGACAGGGGCTTTGTGATGAGAACGGGATCGCTGCAGGGACAGCGATCCCGCTCTCATCTGTGTACAGCACCGGAGATAATGAGGATCAGCTGCAATTCCGCAGCTGACCCCCATTAACCCCTTAGTGACCGCCGAAACGGCATGAATCCACGGAGGGGGGAGATGAAATAAGTAAAAATCAGACCCCAGATCAGCCCCCTAGTGCCCCAGTCACTAACCCCCCCTCCCGCGGCGGCCATCGGATCCAAGATGGCCGCCGCGATCACTGTGAACAGACTAATGTCTGTTCACAGTGATCCAAAAAGAAAAATGAATGAAAGCCCCATGCTCTCCGCCACCGGAGGTAGCGGAGAGCATGGGGAAGTCATCGGGACCCGCCCTGTGGGGTCCCGGTACAAGCGATCAGCGGTATATACTATATACCGCTGATCGCTTGTGCCATGTGCCGCCGGCACTTTTTATCCCCTGTCACCATGAATGATTGGTGACAGGGGATAAAAAGTGATGTCCCCCCCACCCCCCAAGTCGCCCCCACCCCCCCTGTCACCCCGGTCCCCCAGTCACCCCCCCCCCCTTCCCCATATACTCACCTGCTCCTGGAGCTCCTTCCTCTTCCATGTCCTGGCTGGTTATGAAGTGCGCATGCGCTCCACAACCAGCCAAGCTCTGAAAATTTAAAGTGACAGAGACCAATTTGGTCTCTGTCACTGAACTATGATTACTGTGTTAGAAAATATCACAGTAATCATAGTAATACAGTGAACATGAATGTATAAAGTACAAAAAGTGACAAACATACAAAAAAATAAAACACACACTTTTTATTATAGTAATAATTGCAGTTTACTCCCAAATTACCCCTAACCCCCCCCAGATTACCCGTAACCACCGCACGTTGCCCATAACCACCCCAGGTTGTCCGTAATCACGTCAGATTGCACGTAACCCCCCAGATTACCCGTAACCACCGCACGTTGCCCGTAACCACTGCACGTTGCCCGTAACCACCGCACGTTGCCAGTAACCACCGCACGTTGCCAGTGACCCCCTCCAGATTGTCCGTAATCACCCCAGATTGCCTGCAACCACCCCAAATTAGATGTAACCACCCCAGATTAGCTATAAGCACTTCACTCTATCCGTAACAATTCTAGATTGTCTGTAACCCGTCGCCTCTGACCACCGCACGTCGCCTATGACCACTGCACGTCGCCTATGACCACCGCACCTTGCATCTGACCACTGCACCTTGCCTCTGAACACTGCACCTTGCCTCTAACCACCCCAAATTGCCAGTGACCCCCTCCAGATTGCCCATAACCACGCCAGATTACAGGTACCCACCTCTGATTACCTATTAGCACTTCAGTTTATCCGTAACCACAGCAGGTTGCCTGTAACCACCCCAGATTGTCCGTAACCACCCCAGATTGTCCGTAACCACCCCACGTTGCCTGTAACCACCCCAGGTTGCCCGTAACCACCCCAGATTGTCCGTAACCACAGCAGGTTGCCTGTAACCATACCAGATTGTCTGTAACCACAGCAGGTTGTCCGTATTCACCCCACGTTGCCCGTAACCACACCAGGTTGCCTGTAACCACCCCAGGTTGTCGTAACCACAGCAGGTTGCCTGTGACCACCCCATGTTGACCGTATCCACCCCAGATTATCCGTAACCACCCCAGATTACCCGTAGCCACCTCAGACTGCCCGTAACCACCCCAGACTGCCCGTAACCACCTCAGACTGCCCGTAACCACCCCACATTACCTGTAATCTAATTTTTTTTATTGTATTTTAGTAACTGCGCTATTCTAATAACTGTTTCTAGCTGCGGTTTTGCTCCAGCAAATTGGCGCTCCTTCCCTTCTGAGCCCTGCTGTGTGCCCATACAGTGGTTTATGCCCACATATGGGGTACCGTTGTACTCAGGAGAACCTGCGTTACAGATTTTGGGGTACATTTTTTCTCCTGTTCCTTGTGAAATTTAGAAATTTCAAACTAAACCAACATATTTTTGGAAAAATTCAAGTTTTTCATTTTTACTGGCCAATTTTGAATACTTTCCTCTAATACCTGTGGGGCCAAAATGCTCATCCTACCCCAAGATGAATTCTTTGAGGGGTGTACTTTCCGAAATGGGGTGACTTATGGGGGGATTCTATTCTGTAGACATTACAGGGGCTCTGCAAACGCACCTGGTGCTCAAAAACTTCTTCAGAAAAATCTGCAGAGAAAATGCTAATTGGCGCTCCTTCCCTTCTGAGCCCCGCTGTGTGCCCATACAGTGGTTTATGCCCACATATGGGGTACCGTTCTACTCAGGAGAAGCTGCGTTACAGATTTTTGGGGTGAATTTTCTCTCCTGTTCCTCGTGAAATTGAGAAATTTCAAACTAAAGGAACATATTATTGGAAAAATTCGAGTTTTTCATTTTTACTGTCTACTTTTGAATACTTTCCTTTAATACCTGTTTGGTCAAAATGCTCACCACACACCAAGATGAATTCTTTGAGGGGTGCACTTTCCAAAATGGGGTGACTTATGGCGAGATTTTACTCCGCTGGCACTACAGGGGCACTGCAAACCCACCTGGCGCTCAGAAACTTCTTCAGCAAAATCTGCATTGAAAAAGCTAATTGGCGCTCCTTCCCTTCTGAGCCCTGATGTGTGCCCATACAGTGGTTTATACCGACATATGAGGTACCTTTTTACTCAGGAGAACCTGCGTTACAAATTTTGGGGTACTTTTTTTCTCTTGTTCCTCGTGAAATTGAGAAATTTCAAACTAAAGGAACATATTATTGGAAAAATTTGAGTTTTTCATTTTTACTGTCTACTTTTGAATACTTTCCTCTAATACCTGTGGGGTCAAAATGCTCACCACACCACAAAATGAATTCTTTGAGGGGTGCACTTTCCAAAATGGGGTGACATATGGCAAGATTTTACTCCGCTGGCACTACAGGGGCTCTGCAAACACACCTGGCGCTCAGAAACTTCTTCAGCAAAATCTGCATTGAAAAAGCTAATTGGCGCTCCTTTCCTTCTGAGCCCTGCTGTGTGCCCATGCAGTGGTTTATGCTCACATATGAGGTACCTTTTTACTCAGGAGAACCTGCGTTACAAATTTAGGGGTACTTTTTTTCTCTTTTTCCTCGTGAAATTGAAAAATTTCAAACTAAACGAACATATTATTGGAAAAAATTTTAGTTTTTCATTTTTACTGTCTAATTTTGAATACTTTCCTCTAACACCTGTGGGGTCAAATTGCTCATCCTACCCGAAGATGAATTCTTTGAGGGGTGTACTTTCCAAAATGGGGTGACTTATGGGTTTTTTTCTCTCTGCTGACACTACAGGGGCTCTGCAAATGCACCTGGCGCTCGGAAACTTCTTCAGCAAAATCTGCAATGGAAAAGCTAATTGGCGCTCCTTCCCTTCTGAGCCCCGCTGTGTACCCATGCAGTGGTTTACGCCCACATATGGGGTACCGTAGTACTCAAGAGAACCCGTGTTACAAATTTTGGGGTGCTTTTTCTCTCATGTTCCTTTTGAAAATGAGAAACTTTATTCTAAATGTATGTATGTATGTATTGGAAAATTTTAATTTTTAATTTTTTTACGGCCTAATGGTGAATACTTTCCTCCAGCCCCTGTAGGGTTAAAATGCTCATTATACCCCTAGATTAATTCTTTAAGGTGTCTAGTTTCCAAAATGGGGTCACTTATGGGGGTTTCCAGTATACAAATCTCCTAAATCAACTTAAAATAAGAACAAAATCAGTTTTGGAAACTTTCACGAAAATGTGGTAATTTGCTGATAAATTTCTAAGCCCCGTAACACCCTAAAAAAGTAAAATATGTTTATGAAATGAAGCCAGAATAAAGAGGACATATTGGTAATGTGACTTAGTAACTAATTTATGTAATACAACTTTCTTTTTTTAGAAGCAGAGAATTTCAAAGTTCATAAAATGCAAATTTTTTCAATTTTTCATGATATTTTGATGTTTTTCACAAAAAACACACAAAGTAGTGACCAAATTTTGCCACTAATACAAAGTGCCATATGTGACGAAAAAACAATCTCAGAATCGCTAGCATACGTTAAAGCATCACTGAGCTATAAGCGCATAAAGTGAGATAGGTCAGATTTTGAAAAATGAGCCTGGTCTTTTAGGTGCAAATAGGCTTGGTCTTGAAGGGGTTAATATACATTCATTTGTCAAATTGTAATACATCATTTGTTGTGTACCTTGCTTGGTGCTCCGTTTGCAAGGTACAATACATAGGTAGTACAAAACACAAGCTGAAGCAGAGAATCATGGAACATGTGCCTGATGCTACAGCTGCTATAAGATTCACTCCCTGCAGAGGCTTGACACGCCATTTCTTTGACCACCACCTACGGATCAATTCCCATAGAAAAAAAAAGTGTTTAAGCCCCAGAGATGAGGGGACTAGGTCCGCCTTCTCATCAAACGCGAAGCCTTTTGGATACTTCATATTGATACCAGGACAGTGAAAGGTTTAAATTTCAAAACTGATCTTGCTTATCATATTAAGGATTGTATCTTGCATGTATTGGTTATATTATGACACATGTATTTTCCCAGTGTGGTACTAACACTTCACCTGACATAGAGATCTTTTATCAGGTGTTTGTCTCACCTGACAGTGGGCGGTTCCTTTCCAGGTTGCAATTAGACATGAGCAGCATATATATCCCTGCAGTTACTCTGCATGTATACTTATCCGTGATCAAGGGGGTGTCTAATCCAAATGTCTAAGAAAGACATTTGGATTTTTATTTTTGTGTTATCCATTTGATAAAGGAGCAGTGAAGAGCGACCACCATGAAAATGTACAGGACTTTGTGAGTTCTCGTGTGTGACTAAGATCAGAGCTACCATGTTTGTGTTACACAGCTCCACCATGCTTGCCATCTGCTGTGAATTCATTGATTCATTCCTATTTGGATATTGACCCTTGTTAAGTCTGTCTCAGCAAGTGCAGAGAGCCTGAAGAGCTGACATCCCAAGATCTACAGTGTCTTTAAAAGGTGCCAAGATCATGCATGAGTGAAGAAAGACCCTGTACCTGGCCCAGCACTGCTAAAGGGGGTCTACTGTCTGCACCTCCAGCCATACCTTCAACCCCCCCTGACCCATCACCAGAGATACAGAGGGGAGAAATGAGACAGACTTCTAAACTTGTAAAGGACGGGGGCAGATGCCTACTGAGGGTCTGTTCTTTGGCCAACCATGGAAGTAGTGATGTTACCTGGGCAATAGGCCCTTTTGGCGAGGGCACAATAATCCCCTTGCTTCCCTGCACCAGAGATTAGGGTCTAAGAAGATCAGCAGAAAGAAGATTCACACCAGAATGGACATTGTAATTTGTGTTACTGGACATTTGATAATTCTATCATTCTTTTTGTTTTTAAGCCCAGCTGTGACTGTTCCAGTTTCTGTTTGTAGCAACCGACCAATGTAAGAGGTAGATGGTGAAGTGTTTAGTGAAACAAATCATATAATATTTGGGGTGAAAAATATTTTAAAGAGATGATTGTATGACTTCAAATAGCCCAGTGGTGGATTGTAATGCTAGGACTAGAATGTGGCTATTTGAAGTATATTGGACGCCATTTTGTGTGTCAGTCTCCATTTCACATCTTTAAAGGTCCTTCACTGATGGATAATCCAGATGACTGTATACACGACACTTCTAGACCATCCAACAAGTTTGAAGAAGGCTTTTACTGATTCAATGGAGATAGTTTGCAGAGCTAAAAGAACGTTTAACCAGCCTGACTGATTCTACAGAATATAGTGCAAGGCATAGTATCATCTAAACAAGAAAACCTCATATCATTACTTTAGGATTAATCTGTGCATTGCCCCATTGTGTGTGTATTGTCCTCTTAAGGATTAGAAGTGGCCATTCTATTCTTTAACATGAGGTAATACAAGCAGACATCTGTGAAACTTTTACTTAGTACAACACCAGGTTGCATTGAGAAATAGATTCTGAAAGGACTGTCTCTGATTATTAGCATATAGTGTGACATTGCGTACATGTATCTGTATGAGGAAAAAGGTTTGGTATGAGAATGTGATGGAGTCTGGACACTATGAAGAGAGAATAGGAAGTGAACAATTACATGTTTAAATGAGGATGATAAAAGAAGAATGTGTAAATGGCATCACAAATAATGTTTTGTATTTTCCTTAGATCACATCAATAAGACAAGGGGTGGAGTGTAACCGGATGGGTTTATTTCAGAATATTAAAGTGTCTTATTGATGTGATGAGAAGGAATGATGTAGTGTTTTAATGTCTTATTTGTTAATATCTATCTTAGCTGGCTGTGTAGGTAGGACTGGTTTTATTTGTTACTGTTGTTGTCAGACCTTGTAGCCGTAATTGTGAAACCGTGTACCCATTGTGCTTAACAAATATGTACAAGGCCGGGGAAACTTCCTTTCATGGTCTACATAGACCTAGAAGCACATCACCCCCACCCAAACTTACTATAAAAGTCTGGGGTTTGTAGCTTTTAGCCAGCCTCAGCGGGGACCATGGAAGGAAGGTGCCAGCACCCTGGTGGTCATCGAGGGAGATGGGGTATATTAGTGCATAATATACAATGGAGCTCCCCATTTCATTGTGGATGAAACAACTATGCACCTGTACCATCTGTTACCGTAGCTAAGTACTGTTTTTTGTGTTAAATACCTTATTTTTCTATATATCTGTGTGGTTATAGCCTTCTGCAACTATTATCAAAAGCAACCGATTACACAAGGAAATACACAATTCTCACTCCATGGAGGACCAAATAGTCACCATGAAACCTCTGCCACCACCATCTTAGCAATGTACGCCTCACAAGTAGCACGAACATAATCAGAAGATAATCTGCCCTTGCAAATTCTACATCTTTGAGACTCATCCTAAGAGATGAGCATCTCTTATGGTGCATTTGCACAGACAGATTTTTTGGAGATTTTTGAAGCCAAAGCCAGGAACAGACTATGAACAGGAAACCGGTCATAAAGGAATGACTGCGATTTCTCCTCTTTTCAGACCCATTCCTGGCTTTGGCTTCAAGATTCTATTAGATAAATCTGTCTGTGTAAATGCAATTTGCAACAACGGCCGTGATTTATACAACACCTACGTCTTAATGTGAAAGAATGGAATCCCGACTGGAGCGTATACACATAGTTCACACTCCGGCCAGGATTCCATACGGCCGCGCAAAAAACATGTCAGTTTTCTGTGGCCGCTATTCACTGAACCTGTCAGTTCACACAATAGAGCGTGCGGCTCAGCCCGAATGCTCCATTGTGTGTAGCGGGGAATTTGGATGCGAGCGCACACTGATGCACCCGCATGCAAATTCACCAGAATTGAAGATCATCCGGTCAGTACTGCAGTATGGGACAGGATGATCTTTAGTAACGCCAGCCGGTGTTATACAGTGTGAACATGGCCTTAGGCTGCATTTACACACACAGATTTATCCTACAGCTTTTTTAAGCCAAAGCCAAAAATGGATCTGAAAAGAGGAGAAATCGCAATATTTGTTTTATAACCTGTTCTCGGTTTATAGTCTTTTCCTGGCTTTGGCTTAAAAAAAAATCTGTCAGACAAATCTTTGTAAATGCAACCTTAGACTCATCTTCCTAATAATACATTAAAGAAAGGCAATTAATCATAGCATAAGCAAAGAAAAAAGAAACACTTGGTTGTGGCTCACCATCCCCACTGGGGGTAGGGGGGCCTTATAAGTACCCTGAATGTTTCAGGAGCTGCTGGGCCCCAAGCCTTTTTCTTGCCGTTTCCACTTATACTCCTTTCTGCACTTGAACTTGCACTTGAAGCTTCTCCCACTTGAACAAAACACCAGCCTACTCGACCACCTTCTTCGAGTGCACTTGTTCGAATATTGCCAAGCAGCTTGTCACTGAAGAGCTCACGGCATTCCAAGTCACTTCCATCAAGTGGAGATCTCAGGGCTCCTTCGCTGTGCCACATTAGGGGAGTAATATGGCCAAACCAGAAGAGGAAGTGCTCACGGCAAGCCCGTGTGAGCTCAAGCCTGGTGAGCTCTACGGGAGAAGACAATCCCAGCATTGGTGGTGAGATGGTCTTGGACCACAACTGTGGTCCTACGGGCAATCCCCTTCAGCTATCAAGATTGGGAGCAGCCCCAGGGAGAAGGAAGAACCCCGATTAAAATAACAAAAACACCAGGACAGTTAGGTCCCACTCGAGGCTTCCCGCAGGTACAGGAAGCCGGTGAGGAGGGCTTTTTCTTTTATCGCACAAGGTTTCCTATCCCTTGGGGCAGAGTCCCTCTCGCTGGTGGTGCTGTAATGTCGAAGGGGGAACAGCTGGATGCAGTCCTGGACTGCATCAAACTTTTCCATGCACCTGTAGCGGAGTTTAAAGGCAGTTGGCTGACAAGCTGATCACAGAGTGTAATGAAATGTTTCTCTCATCTCTAGTTATTACACATCAGTGTATCTGTAGTATTTGTTATATATCATGGAGAAGCTAAAATATCAAAAATTAACATACACCCAAATACCAGTGCAGTGTTAACAGAGACTTAGCATTGAAGAAATTTGACACATCCCACATCCAAGGAATAAAAGTTTGTTTAAAGTGGTACTCCAGCTGGTAATTTCTTTTTAAATGAAATAAAAATTAGGCCTATGTCCCTGTAAAATTAAAAAAAAAAACATATACTTGCCTCTTCTGTTCCTATACTGATTAAACAGTGGCACGCTTGCATGACCCCTTTAAAGGTGTTTTCTAAAAATATAGCTGTTTTCTTCCATAAACAGAATGGCTCTTGTCTTCAGTTTGGGTGTGGGTTTCGCAGCTCAATTCCATTAAATGGAGGTGAACGGAGTTTAACTGTAATATCACACACAACCAGTATACAGGTGTGGCACTGTTTGTGCAAGAAAGTAGCTGTCCTTTTTCTAATCCTGGATAACTGCTTTGAAATTAAATATATTAGCTGTAAATCATGCTCGAAGGGGCAGGCATCGGCAGATATACACCTGTCTTTTAGCTGATGGTAGACGTTAGTAAAGTCATGAAATAATATTTTTCTTTTAGGCTCAGGTCATGCTGAGCCACCCACCTCTCATTAAAGCGACTCTGTACCCACAATCTGTCCCCACCAAACCATTTGTACCTTCAGATAGCTGCTTTTAATCCAAGATCTGTCCTGGGTCCGTTCGGCAGGGGATGCAGTTATTGTCATAAAAACAACTTTTAATCCGGAAGCGCTGTGTCTAATGGCCGGGGCTTACATTTGTATATGCATTAGGCTGGCACCACCTCTATATCCTTCCTCCCCACCGTCCTCCTTATTAGGAATGATACAGGAACATTTACTGCTGTTTGAGCTTTGCACAGGTGTATTAACGATCCAGCCCATGTGCCGGGCTGCCACAGGTGGGGAATAGGAAGCAATCTGCCTGGAGCTTTCCTAATGATGAGGAGGGTGGGGAGGAAGGACAGAGAGGTTGTGCCAGCCTAATGCATATACAAATGTAAGCCCCGGCCGTTAGACACAGCGCTGCGAGATTAAAAGTTGTTTTTATCACTATAACTGCATCCCCTGCCGAACGGACCCCAGGACAGATCTTGGATTAAAAGCAGCTATCTGAAGGTACAAGTGGTGTTAGATTGTGGGTACGGAGTCACTTTAACTGCATATTTTAGAGTTCCACAAAACTTAAAAATGACAGGCAGGCAGGGGGTGCAGGAACATAATTAAGTACCCTTACCCATCCCTGTGCCTCTGTAGCACTGCTCTGCAGTCTCTCTGACAGCCACCCAACCTCATTTTTGCCTGGTATCTGGGTATGTCACATGCTGAAACATCACAGCCCTGCTGACTAATTGCCCATCCAGTCACTCAGTGACTGCAGTGGAGTCCCGCCCCAGACCCTGATTGGCTGAGCGGGCAATCAACTGAGTACATGATGTTTCAACAGCACAAGCTGCAGGAGGCTGGCGGCTGTCTAAAACCAGTAAGACAGTGCTACAGGGATGGTCAAGTATACTTTCTTTAATTATGTTCCCGCACCCCCTGCCTTCAAGTGTGTAACGCCTGGAGTAGTGGATCCACTGGGCCGACACTAGCGATGGCACTAAACCGCACCAGGGAGCGGAGTCTAAGGGGCCGCTGGTTTTCACCAGAGCCAAGGTGGGATGGGCTTGCTGCGGCAGGCGACCCCCAGGTCGCTACCCCTGGTTTCGTTGCTAGTGACAGCAGGCGAGGCGAGGCAGGAGCAGTAGGCAGGAGATGGTGCTGGCAGAGGTCTGTAGGCGTAACCACAGGTGACAGGCTGAACACAGGAGCAATAGTGTGACAGAGGAGCAGGAACCAGGAACAAGGACTAGGGACCAGGTAGCGGACAGGAATCAGGAACAAGGACTAGGGACCAGGTAGCACACAGGAATCAGGAACAACAGGGAGCTGGGCCAAACGCTATGGGAAGCATGTAGAGGCTCCAACACCTGGAAGGGGGCAGGGCTGGAACTTATAGGGGAGTGATTAACATTCAAGCCAGTTAGGAGCGCACTGCCCCTTTAAATCTGAAACAGCCGGCCGTCACAGCGACGGGCAGGAGCGTGGTGAGGTGCCCCCCGGGGACGAAGCAACAGCAGCGCATATGGACACCGGCTGCTGCAGAAGTAGGAGAGAGGGTGCGGCGGCGGTCCGGAGCATGGGACGCCGCCGTATCCCTAACAGTACCCCCCCCCCTTTGGCCTCCCCCTCTTTCTGGTCTGCAAAAATTCCTTGATGAGATCCCGATCCAGGATATTAGATTCGGGTTCCCAGGATCTCTCCTCAGGACCAAAACCTCTCCAGTCCACTAGGAAGAAACGTCTTCCTCTGACAGTTTTCATCGCTAGGATGTCTTCAACAATGTATAAGTCGTCAGAGACTGCTTGTGGAGTGGAGGACGAAGCTTTACTGGAGAATCGGTTGAGGACCACTGGCTTCAAGAGGGAGACATGGAAGGAGTTCGGGATTCGCATAGTAGGGGGGTAGACGGAGTTTGTAGGTGACTGGGTTAATGCGTTTTAGCACTGAGAAAGGACCAAGAAATCGAGGACCCAACTTGTAGCTGGAAATCTTGAGACGGACATACTTGGCCGAGAGCCAGACTTTGTCACCTGGGAGAAAGTTTGTGGCAGGTCTCCTTATCTGCCTGGTCCTTCATGCGTTCAGAGGCTTTGAGTGAGGACTGTCGAGTCTGTTCCCAGATCGACTGAAGGTCAGAGATCAATTCCTCCACGGCAGGAACCTCAGATGATGGAGAGAGAGGCAGAGGAGGACGAGGGTGATGCCCGTAGACCACATAGAAAGGAGACTTGCCTGTGGAACTCGAGTCCAGATGGTTATAAGAAAACTCTGGAAGTAGATCAGACCAGTTGTCTTGGCGGCTGGAAACAAAATGACGTAGGTAGTTACCCAAGATCTGATTGACTCTCTCCACTTGCCCGTTGGTCTGGGGATGATAGGCAGATGAGAAGTCCAGCTTCACTTGGAGCTGCGAGCAGAGGGCACGCCAAAACTTGGAGACAAATTAAGAGCCTCGGTCGGACACAATGTGAAGAGCAAGTCCATGCAGGCGGAAGATGTGTCGGAAGAACAACTGAGCCAGACGGGGAGCAGAGGGTAGTCCAGGAAGGGCCACGAAGTGAGCCATTTTAGTGAAGCGGTCAGTCACCACCCAAATGACTGTATTGCCCGCGGATGGAGGTAGGTCCGTGATGACGTCCATCCCTATATGGTGCCAGGGACGGTCCGGGACTGGCAAAGGCAAAAGTAGGCCGGCAGGTCTTTGACGGGGTGACTTGTTCCTGGCACAGACTGCGCAGGAAGCCACAAAGTCCTTGACATCCTGAAGGAGATTGGGCCACCAGTAGTAACGGGAGATCAATTGCCCGGTCTTTTGAGCTCCCGGATGCCCGGCCACCAAAGAGGAATGACCCCACTTCAAGATGTGTTTTTGGAGTGCGGGGCGCACATAAGTCTTATGGGGAGGCAGCCTCTGCAGAGTAGAAGTGGCAACTGGTACTAGGCGATCGGGAGGTATTATGTGACGAGGGGATTCCTCTTGCCCCATGACATCGGATGCTCGGGATAATGCATCGGCTTTTATATTCTTCTCGGCTGGACGGAAATGAATAGTAAAGTTGAACCGTGAGAAGAAGAGGGACCACCTGGCCTGCCGGGGATTGAGGTGTTGAGCCGATTGGAGGTAGAGGAGGTTCTTGTGGTCCGTGTAGATGTTAACGGGATGTCTAGCCCCCTCTAGGAGATGACGCCACTCCTCCAATGTCAACTTAATAGCCAGCAGTTCACGGTCTCCAATCGTATAGTTCCTCTCGGCAGGGGAGAAAGTCTTAGAAAACAACCCGCAGGTTCTGGTCTTGCCTGATGTGTCCCTTTGCGAGAGGATGGCTCCTGCGCCCACAGAAAATGCATCGACTTCAAGAGAAAACGGCTTGGAGACATCCGGACGGACTAGAGCAGGAGCAGAGGCAAAGCCAGACTTTAGGCTGTTGAAGGCTTGTTCGGCCTCTGGAGGCCAACATCTGGGATCCACCTTCTTCTTGGTGGGAGCCACTATGGGTGCGACCAGGGTAGAGAAGTGAGGGATGAACTGCCGATAGTAGTTGGCAAATCCAAGGAAACGTTGGATAGCTCTAAGTCCCACAGGACGTGGCCACTGGAGAACAGCTGAGAGCTTGGCTGGATCCATCTGTAGGCCCTGGTCGGAGACAATGTATCCAAGAAACGGCAGGCTGCGCTGATGGAAAACGCACTTCTCCAGCTTGGCATACAAATGGTTGGCCCATAGTCTTCGTAGAACCTGCCGTACATGGGACACGTGGGTCTGCTGGTCGTGGGAGAAGACCAGGATGTCGTCAAGATAGACAATGACGCAGACATAGAGGAGATCGCGGAATATATCATTCACGAATTCCTGGAAGACCGCTGGGGCGTTGTATAAGCCGAATGGCATGACCAGATATTCGTAGTGCCCATCTCTAGTGTTGAAAGCGGTCTTCCATTCGTCTCCTTCACGAATACGGATCAAGTTATACGCTCCCCTGAGATCCAGCTTGGAGAAGATCCTAGCTCCACAGAGACGGTCGAATAGTTCGGGGATTAGCGGAAAAGGATAGCGGTTCTTGACAGTCACCTTATTTAAGCCCCGGTAGTCTATGCATGGGCGGAGGGAACCGTCCTTCTTCTGCACAAAGAAAAATCCAGCGCCAGCGGGAGACATGGATTTACGGATGAAGCCCTTCTGTAAGTCCTCCCAGGTGTAGGAGGACATGGCTTCAGTCTCGGGCACAGAGAGAGGGTATACTCGACCACGTGGAGGAGAAGTTCCTGGAAGGTCTATAGGGCAATCATAGGGCCGATGAGGTGGTAAAGAGTCCGCCTCCTTGGCCGAGAAGACATCAACGAAGCCTTGGTATTCCTCCGGTAGTCTGGATAGAGGCTTGGCGTAAGCAGGTGACCTCGTAGAGCACTTGGGTTGAGGAGACCTCAGACACCGATTTGGGCAGTCCTGACCCCAGCTGAGAACCTCCCCAGTTCTCCAGTCCAGCTTAGGGGTATGTAATTGCAGCCAAGGGAGACCCAGCAGGATGTTGGAAGAGGAATGGCGCAAGACGTAGAAGGAGATCCTCTCCTGATGTAAGGCGCCCACCTGGAGGACTAGAGGTGCAGTCTGGCAGTGCACAGCTTCGGTAAGAATCTCGCCCGTGACCGAAGAGATAGACCGGGGTTGGGCTAGCTGGATCACGGGTAGCCGCCATCTTTGGACCAACTAAGCTGAAATGAAACTGCCAGCAGCGCCAGAGTCGATGAGGGCAGTAGTCTGGGTAACTTGCCCTGAGGGTGTCTGGATGGAGATTGGCATAGTCAACCTTGGAGAGGTGGCATTCACACCTAGGGAGGCCTCTCCCACCGGACCTAGGTGCGAGCGTTTCCCGGACGCTGAGGACGTTGGGGACATCTCTGCCGGTAGTGATCAGCGCCACCGCAATAGAGGCAGAGATTCAGCTCCAGTCGATGGGCCCTCTCATCAGTCGTTAGGCGAGCTCGTTCCACCTGCATAGGAACTTCTGGAGACGACTGGGGAATGAGAGCAACGGGATTCTGGAACACCGGTGCCAGCCGGGGATGGCGACGGGGCAGACTCAAACGCCGTTCTTGCCGGACCTCCTCCTCTCTCTCGGAAAACCTGGTGTAGACTCTGGTAGCCAGTAGAATGAGTTCGTTCAAGGAGGTAGGAAGGTCTCGGGCAGCGAGCACATCTTTCACTCGACTGGACAGGCCTTTTTTAAAGGTGGCAATTAGGGCGGCCTCATTCCAGTCTAGTTCTGCAGCCAGGGTGCGGAACTGGATGGCGTAATCACCAACGGAGGATGTTCCTTGAGATAGATTGAGGATAGCAGTCTCAGCCGAAGACTCACGGGCAGGTTCCTCAAAGACAGAGCGGAACTCGGCCAGGAAGGTTCGGAGATTAGCAGCAACAGGGTCATCACGGTCCCACAGCGGTGTGGCCCAGGCCAGAGCTCTACCTTTCAATAGGCTGATGATGAAAGCCACTTTAGAGCGCTCGGTGGCAAACTGACTGCTTAGAAGTTCAATATGCATAGTGCATTGGGTCTGGAATCCTCTGCACAACTTGGGGTCACCTCCATTTACTTGGGAGAGCCAGTCGTAGTTTTGAAGAGGCTGCAGGAGGTGATGAATGCTGAGCTGTGGTATGCTGCTGTACGGCTGCAGTCAGTTGTTGGATCAGCTGTGACTGTTGCTGGATCTGTTGAGCCTCTAGGGCGACCACTCGGGCTACTTTACGGATATCAGGCACCTCGCCGGGATCCATGGTTGGAGCCTACTGTAACGCCTGGAGTAGTGGATCCACTGGGCCGACACTAGCGATGGCACTAAACCGCACCAAGGAGCGGAATCTAAGGGGCTGCTGGTTTTCACAAGAGCCCGCCGCAAGGCGGGATGGGCTTGCTGCGGCAGGCGACCCCCAGGTCGCTACCCCTGGTTTGGTTGCTAGTGACAGCAGGCGAGGCGAGGCAGGAGCAGTAGGCAGGAGATGGTGCTGGCAGAGGTCTGTAGGCGTAACCGCAGGTGACAGGCTGAACACAGGAGCAATAGTGTGACAGAGGAGCAGGAACCAGGAACAAGGACTAGGGACCAGGTAGCGGACAGGAATCAGGAACAAGGACTAGGGACCAGGTAGCGCACAGGAATCAGGAACAACAGGGAGCTGGGCCAAACGCTATGGGAAGCATGTAGAGGCTCCTACACCTGGAAGGGGGCAGGGCTGGAACTTATAGGGGAGTGATTAACATTCAAGCCAATTAGGAGCGCACTGCCCCTTTAAATCTGAGACAGCCGGCGAGCGCGCACCCTAGGAGGCGGGGACGCGCGCCAGCCGGCACAGCGACGGGCAGGATCGCGGTGAGGTGAGGCGCCCCCCGGGGACTAAGCAACAGCAGCGTCGGGTCCCTGCATATGGACACCGGCTGCTGCAGAAGTGGGAGAGAGGGTGCGGCGGCGGTCCGGAGCACGGGACGCCGCCGTGGCCCTAACAAAGTGATTTTTACGTTTTGTGGGCCTTCTCTTTTAAGTACAAGGCTCAGCACAGTAATCTAAATCCTAGACATCAATTATGCAGGGTAGTGGCATGCATCCTGCAGCTCAACACTACCTCTACACTTGAGCCTGAAAAAAAAAACTAAAAAACTTTGCACATAGACACTTAAGTAGTATTAGTTGTCTTCTCCATCAGCAGTTTAGAATAAAGGTGGGCATACACCTTTAATAATGGAAGAATGATCATTCAGCCACAGTTATCTCTCCCATCTGGCCCTCGTCCTCCCCAAACACAAGAACTGAGCAAGCAATCGATCCAGTATTCTTTATGGGGAAAATAGGGTTAAGCCGCAACCAGACAGCTCTGACTGCAGCTTTTCTCTCCCAGAGTAAAGGGGTCAGGCAGTGATTTTCCATGACTTCGGACCCCATCTCCACCTACATCATCCAGGTAAACCCACAGCCAGTGGCAGGTATGGCTGACAAAAGTATAGAATATTTGACGAAGATACAGAGCTGACAGAGTCACTCTGGGCGGATGTTCGCTGTATAACCAAGTTAGAGGTCATGTAATACGTTGATCCAGGGATTATTTTAATTGCAATTGGAGTCGGGAAGGAATTTTCTCCCTGTGATGGGGCAATTGTCATCTGTCTCAAAGGGGTTTTTGCCTTCCCCTGGGTCCATACAATAGGGTTTCCCTAGATTGAACCTGATGGACTTGTCTTCTTTCAACCTTAACTAAAAAAAAACACAACCCAAACAAATGAAAACCACAATGAGATTTTTTAAATTTAAAAACCATTTGCTGCAGAGATAATACATTATTTTTTTTCTACTGCAGAGTCATGCTCAGGGATCAATCCGGCCCTTTGCTGCCATTACATAAAAATATGAAATAATAATACCGACACAAAGGTGCAACATACAAACTGTGCCCCATGATTCACTGTTATAAGTTCTTCAAAGTGAACTTTGTAGGATCCTGGAGAATTCCTCAGGGAGGTCAACACTGTACGGTTTAAGAAAAGAAGACCATAGGACTTTAAAACAGTCTGTGTCCGGCTATCATAACTCTGAGTGAGTAAAGTCAGTTCGTGGAGGTTCACTAGGTTTCATGAAGATGCCTTCCATTACCTTCCAGTAGTTATGCTGACTTGCGTAAGTCATGCCATGCACTTCTTTCTGTCCGTTTATGGGACGGCCGTATTGTTCTCCTGTGACAGACAGCAGTACGTTTGTTGACACATGCTTGAATCTCACCTCTTCATTCCGCTGCCAGAATTCCCCATTACATAGTACAGTCCAGTCGTCTAAGATATCTCCTTCCCCATCATCTCCAAATGCACTGACCTCCTGCTCAATTAACAAGACAGAAATGTGTCAGGGACAACTCTACAGATCACAGACATGTACTCTATTATAACATGAGGCTTACCACATGTGGTGGAAACACAAATCCCAGGACCTTCACCATACTATAAAAAGGAGGGACCCATGTGAACCAGGAGACCAGCACGTGGTACATGGGGCAATATGGTTTGATTATATACCAACATCCTGGCGTTGTTTTTTAAATGTGGCCGAGAGGCATTAGTGTCAGCCATAGGTGTGATGTGCAACAGCTCCTTTCTCTCCATGTTGTATTATACTTTAAAAAGGGTTGGAGTCCATGTACCTTTGTTGTTTTCTCCCTTATTGAAGGAATTCTCTAATTTAAACATACTTGTCCTCTATCCACAGGATAGAGGACAAGAAAGAGATTGCGGATTGTGCCCCCTGGGTCCTTTGTTTTAAAGACAGCGGCGGGTGGCCACATTAACAGCGGCTCCATTCATCCGCTATGGAGCCGCTGGGAAGAGCTGACTGCTGTACTTGGCTCTCTGGTGACTCCATAGAGAATGAATAGAGACATGGGTTACATGCCAACCCGCTGCTGTGTTAAAAACAGAGGCGCCGGGGGGCCTATCTGGAGATTGCAGGAGGGCAGGAAGGTAAGACCAACCACAATGTCTTCCTTGTCCCCTATCCATAGGACAAGTAGGTTTTAATTGTTACACCCATTTAAGTGCAGCCCAAAAAGACTGATCCTTACTTCCACAGCCATCTTTGTACATTTGAGAGACCCAATGTAGAATGCAGGGTTTTTAGGTACAGGCATTTTAAATAAAAATTTGGAAAAAAAAGAATAAAAAAAAAAACAAATCTCATGGGAACTCACCTGGTTTCCTGATAAAGGAGATGTGAAGTGATGGCTGTGTAGATTTCGTCCAGTGTTAACATGTGTGAGGCGGATAGATTGTCCACATTTTATCAATGTTCCTCTTTCACAAACCGTTGATGTCTTTCCACGGATTCGCCAATAACTGTTCCCATCATCTGCAGCCGTAACTCCAGTCACCGACTGCTGCCCACTGCCTGTGGTGACAAGATGGTTAAAGGGATTGTATGGTTTAAAAACAAAACAAAACAAAAAAAAAACATTTAAACCATGATAGGTCCCTCACTTAATATGGAGAGCAATTACAAAGACCGCATTCTGCTCTGGAGGACTCTGAACATCCATGCATTACTAGGACTGATCACCAATATGATGATCCTTTAAATAGTGTTCTAACCCATTTCCACATGCAGTGTCCAGAAAACAGTCAAGAAGTGGCCCTATTTGGGGTAACTCTATATTATCCTGATGAAAAATCGCTGCTCTCACACTGATAGACAAGGTACCTACCTTGGTTGGCTTTTTTGTATTTTAATAGCTAGTGTTTAACACTGTTTGCCCTGTGGCAGCAACTGTATGGCAAATAAACAGCCACATAGTGGTTAAAGTTAGGCCTAAAACCATACCAGCATGAGTCTTGTCTGAAAATTGATATGTGAAACCTGTTGTGACGTCCCACACTCCACCAGGAGTACGGGAGGTCAGCTGGGTATTGATTTACACCGCCACCCTGTCCACGTGGGCACAGGAAGACTGGCAAAGCTGCCACCAGCTTCTTGTTAAGATATAATAATACTATATCGGGCCAGAAGCCAGCCCCGAGTGATAGCGTTAGCTTGCGAACAAGGGCGTGTGCGTACGTTGATCGAGACAAAAGAACAGCCACAGATTAAATAGGATATTTAATTGCCTTAAGGGCGCACTAAACAACACACAATATACACAGGATAATATATACAGTGGTCAGAGACAAAGTACAGGTGGTAGCACAGACAGTTTTAGCAACTGGTCGTTACCGTAATTTGGGTGGTAAAGCGAAGCATGGGAGGCGTGTGCTTGCTGCGTTGGTTTTCAGGAACTTCTCCGACCTATCGTCATGGCCTCCCCGGACAAAGAACAATGGGTCCTAGCTAGCCCCTGGGATATATACACCTGGCCGCCACGCCCCCCTCCCAGGTGTGGGCTGGTCTCAGCTACTCCCCCTTGGGCTTACAGCCCAAAACCCCTATAACCCCAAAGTGGGTCATATGTTCCTAACATCGGGTCATAGGGAGATGGTTCTGGTACCACTAGGTCCGGCTGGGCCCCTCGAACGTTTGGAGACCAAACACGACTCCTTTACCCAGCTCGGTCTACCAGTTCTCCGTATCTCCCTATCCCGGGGTCCCAGAGAGGAGTGAGACACAGAGGGACGTTCCATATACTTTCCATATGGCTAGGCCGCACGGAAATTCCATAACTCATTATGGAATCATGGTGCCACTCAGTCTGGAGATATTTGCTCTGATCTAGGTAGGGGAATCTGTTATCAGGGCTTTGGATGCCTGTTGGCCTCTCAGAGTGATACTTTTCACACTTAGGGACCTGGAGGGCTCTGGACACTAGACCCCCCTGCGGAGTATGGCTTCCTGGCAGATAGTGAGCCATGGGCTATATTGATATATAGTTATATCAATATATTGATGAACCATACTCCCTTTTCCTCACACCTGTGTCCACCTGCAGAGAAACCATATGCTAGTGTAGCCATCTATCAAGACTTCACCCAGCATTATCAGCTGTTTGCGGTGGTTTACAGAAGACTAATGTGCAGCTTCAGCTGTAAAACTGCAGATGGTTGGAGGGCAAAAATGAAATTACCTTTTAATAGTAAACTGATCGGTAACTTACATAACTTGCAAGCCTGGAGCAATAACAACAAGAATTTAGGATACCTGCAGTACTGTCACACTGACAGCTGCCTAGTAGTCCAGGTGCTACGTTTCTACAAGAAAAGCTTATGTGTCAATTCAGATTATAAACTGAACTTTTCCTCAGGACAGGCCATATATGTCTGTGGGGGTTTGACACCTGGCACCCCACCAATCGGTTATTTGCCAGAGCCACCATGGTCACATACAGAGGTATGGTGCGTTTACACGGAACGATTATCGGTCGAACCTTTGCAATAACAATCACATTTGAGCGATAATCGGCTCGTGTAAACACAGCGAACAATCAAGCGACGAGCGAGAAATCGTTCATTGTGATCTTTCAATATGTTCTCAAATCGTCGTTGGACGCTCGCTAAAAATTCACAGATCGCTTCGTGTAAACAGTCTTTCAAAGATGTGTGTGAAATGGTGCTGTGTGTTAGATGGGCTTAAGCGACCTTAAAACAGACGATTTTTCGTAACAATTTTTTAACAATTTGTCTAAACGCTGATCGTTATAAAAACAAAATCGTTGCTTCAAAAAAGTTAAAGGATCGATTGGGCGACTTACCGCTTCGTGTAAACGGACCATAACACTGCCACAAGTAGACAGCTTCATACATGACTTAGACTTATGGGTACAAAAGGGGACCACCTGCAGCCACACTCCTGTGGGTACAGCTGGAATTGCCTCCTGGCAGTGTTTTTTAAAACCTTTCTAACCAATCTGCTGCCCGGTGACTTTGATAAAAAAAAAAACCTGTAAAATCGGTATAATTACAGTTTTGTTTTTTTGTGTTTTTTTTTTTTGGGGGGGGAGGGGGGGCTATCAGGTGTAAATAGATTTACCAGTGGAAACAAGTTTTATTAAGAGGAGCAGGTAGTGAGGCTGTGCCACCTGCGTATGCCAGCCTTGTGTGAATCAAGAAACCACAAAGTTCATCTGAATGATTAAACTATTAATAGTAACGACTATTTCCTGTTCTGCAAGAATAACTTGTATTTCACTTTTTACAGACACATTTTACTGAAGGGATACAACAATAAGATGTACTGGTGAAGCACTAACTATAACGAGGCTCTGCCACTGCGTGACCCAGTGGTGCCATACATCTCTCCATCTCATGTGGCTCTGCTATACCAGCAGGAGTCACTCAGGCTTCATAGAAATACATAACCTCAGCTTCCCTTTACTCCCCAACTGTGGCTCTTGTCAAGCTTTATCAACACTCAGACCCCAACCTATTACTAAATCAAGGGGTGTGCTCCTTTAATTCTGACCAACCCAACCCTCCTTAGGAAGCTGAGCCCAAAGGCCTGGGCCATAGTGTATAAATTCACAGAAATTTTCATGGATCCGTATACCATGCAGTAAGCGCTCTAAGGACTCAGCTTAGCACTTCTGCTCTTTTCATTTTAGAGATCGATGGCTGTCTTAGCACCTGGACCATGACAGATGAAAACTCCTGACTAGCGACAAGTCAATCGCTTTAAAGTGATACTGTTGCACAGATACATCAATGTTTTGATAGGTTGGAGTCTTCACAGTCTATGGGACTTCCCACAGCAGTTATCCTATAGAAGGGGTGCATGCCTTTAGGAAGAACCTGCTCTCTCCAGTCATATGGCTCGTATTTGCATTCTTCAGTTAATACCAGTCCAGGGACAGTTTTTATTTCACTACTACAATTAATTTGCTAATCCTCTGTTACTCCTCCTGGCTAACTATGTGCAAATTCATGATTGGGGGTTACCATACTGCTTCTCAACAGGGTGTGCCCCTACATGGTCATCAGTGCAATTGATTTTGTCAGTCAGTGACCTCAGACAACTCTAGGCCAGATCGATAATGTCCGTTAGACGTGTACCTTGGGGAGAGTCACTAAAATATATGTCTACTGTATGACCATGATAAATACAACATAGTGGCATCTGTCATATGTGGGGGCCTACAGTAAAAGAAAATACAATAGGTAAGAAATAATTAAATTGCCCCCGTCGTTATAACTTTCAAAACCTAAATCAACAGTAGATGTAAACTAAAGCAAACTTGCAATATACAGTCATTATTTTTTTGGTGTGTTTTATCATGCTATACTTATCAGAAATCCAGGTCCAGTCTCCTGAAGGCAGATTTTTAGTATTGTGCTGGTTGAAAAAAAAAAAAAAAAAAAAAAAAAAAAAGAGACTAAACAGATGAAGTCCCGGCCCAGTACAGAGTTTCACGGCTCAATGTGTCCATCAGTCAAAAGACTGCCTTCTCTCTGTGAGAGCTCAGATGGTCTGGGAAAAGACTTCCTGTGTTTAGACTCGTTGGAAAAAAAAAGTTTAAACACAGGAAGTACACAAGTTTCGATATAAAATGCTTCTTTGTTTACAAAACTTTGCACAATACAATGAATATATTCAGCATACAAAGTAACATCCCCACAGTGCTGTAGACAAGAGGTCCGGTCTTCGCGCTGCAGCTCTCTTCGAGTCTTCTAGTCCATGGGGACACTCACTCTCCAGGTTAAAATGGAAGTGACGACAAACACTATATTTCCGGAAATCCCCTTTGTGAAGCAGGGATTCCCCGAAATGTAGCGTTTTTTCGTAAATTCCTGGGGTGAGAGTCCCCATGGACTAGAGGACTCAAAGAGCGCTGCAAAACGAAGACCAAACCTCTTGTCGTGATGTGACTTTGTATGTTAAATATATTCATTGTACTGTGCAAAGTTTTCTAAACAAAGAAGCATTTTCTATTAAAACTTGTGTACGTCCTGCTTTATATGGTGTTTAAATATTGCATTACTGGGACTAGCAACTTGGTATAGGATTGCACTCACACAGTGTATTGTATGGCATGGGAGGCATGGGACTCTATGGCTTATTAAACATAGGAAGGGCCGTGTTTTCCATGATAACTAGAAAAAAATAACAAATGTAAATTGTAAACTTTCTTTATATCACATTTAGTGTTAAAGTGACTGTATCACCAGGCCCAGGCTGAAGCACTGGAGGCGGGCCCACCCACCCTTAGTGGGAGGAAACCCTAGCCACTCCATGATAGGGTTCCATTGATTCTAATGGAGTCACATCATGGAGGGGCTGGGGTCTCTTCCCACTGGGGGTGGGTCGGCCAGCCTCCAGTGCTTCAGCCTGGGCCTGGTGGTACAGTTTCTTTAAAAGGGAATTCCAGGTAGGAGGTTAAAAAAAAAAAATTAACTTCTGCAGAAGCATATAGCATTACTTACCTGTTTATCCCAGTTTTGAAACTACCAAAAATCCATTTATTTGGGTTTTTTTTGTTCTGTATTGTGTTTCTATCCTTCCTGGTTGAGCAGTTCCCAGAATGCAATGCTTTCCCTCAGCTGATCATCACAGTCCCCCACCTATCACAATCAGTAAAATTAATGCTGCTTCTGGCCATTTAGAGATGGTGAATCACTTAGGTGACACACACAATGTGAGACAGAGGCATGGGATATTTGTCTCCTAAGGGGGATAGCAGAAGGAGCAGGAGACAATGTGAATTGGCACAAGTGCCATTTTTTTTTACTTCCTGTATGTCAAACAGCTACCAGTGTGGCAGCACCGTACAGATACAGTAATACATTATACACACACACACACACATCTATATAACTTTTAATGTACTTTTATTGGAAAACAAGTTTTTCTTATCCAGAGTTGCCCTTTAAAGGAGAAGTCCGGCCAAAACTATTTATTAATATGTTATTACTTATGTAAAGTTAGGCAAATTTTTAATGTACATTAATTATAGGAAATGCACATATAGGGCTATTTCCCTTAATTTAGTAGATATGGGAGACTTCAGATTCTCTAAAAAAACGGGGGTGTAATTAAAATAGAGTGTCCAGCAGGGGCGCACTATATATAGAAGTTAATGAGTACCATTGACTTCTATATATAGTGCGCCCCCTACTGGACACTCCATTGGAATCACAATGGATGTGTATGGGAATGTACTATACAGTATGTTTTTGATTGAATACATTTATAGAATACTTTGGGGAGCAAGTGTCCTTGCTCCCCAAAGTAATAAATAAATGTATTTAACCAGTACGTTTGGAGGGCACCAAGCAGGGAGGGAGAGAAGTGTATCTACCTACCCCCTCCCTCCCTGCTCGGTGCTGCTGCTGCCACATATGCACAGTACTACTCCCCCATTATCTGTTCATATTATGAACAGATAATGGGGGAGTAGTACCTGTGCTAATCTGATAATGAACGCCGCTGCCGCCGCACAGCTGCTTGTCCCAGCACTTCAGCATGCCACCTCCGCCACTCCCCCTCCTCCTCCCAGCTAACAAGTTGTAACCATAGCACCGATCATCGCCGCCTCTCTCTGCTGGCACATACTGCTTCCCGGTCCGCACTGCATGCCGGCCGGGGACAGGAAGCACCGGGAGCGCCGTGCTCCCTGCGGGGTGAGGTGCTTCCTGTCCCCGACCAGCATGCAGTGCGGACCGGGAAGCGGTATGTGCCAGCAGAGAGACGGCGGAGAAAGGCAGTAAGCAGCAGTGGATAGAAGCAGTAAGCAGCAGCGATGAGCGGCGCTATAGTTACAACTTGTTAGCTGGGAGGAGGAGGGGGAGCGGGGGAGGGTGCATGCTGAAGTGCTGGGACAAGAAGCTGTGCGGCGGCGTTTGTTATGGGAATAGTACAGGTACTACTCCCCCATTATCTGTTCATAATATGAACAGATAATGGGGGAGTAGTACTGTGCATATGTGGCGGCAGCAGCAGCAGCACCGAGCAGGGAGGAAGGGGGGAGGTAGATGCACTTCTCTCCCTCCCTGCTCGGTGCCCTTCAAACGTACTAGTTAAATACATTTATGGATTACTTTGGGGAGCAAGGACACTTGCTCCCCAAAGTATTCCATAAATGTATTCAGTCAAAAACATACTGTAGAGTACATTCCCATACACATCCATTGTAATTCCAATGGAGTGTCCAGCAGGGGCGCACTATATATAGAAGTCAATGGTACTCCATTGTAATTACACCCCCGGTTCGTGACATCACGGTTTTTTAGAGAATCTGAAGTCTTTCTGATCATCTAAATTAAGGGAAATAGCCCTATTGCATTTCCCATAATTAATGTACATTAGAAATTTGTCTAACTTTCCATAAGTAATAACATATTAAAAAATAGTTTTGGCCGGAGTTGTCCTTTAATTTAGGTTTTTAAAATTATAATGACAGGGACACTTTAAGGCAGCCTTATGAACAATTGAAGAAAGAAAGCTGGACACTGTAATACAGCGCACACCACTAAATCCAAAGATATACAAAGTTTATTAGGACAAACAAAAAACACCACAAAAAGCAACAATAAAATCAATTAAAAAACCACAAAGGTATATGAAAAACTAGGCAGGAGGACAATATACTCTCCTACTTTACCAAGGAAACAAACATATTAGTAATGCTCCACATGATTAAATATAAAATTCATAGAGTGCATAAGAATGGCCGGCAACATGAAAGGAAAACAAATCTATAAATACAACGCAATATACCATATAAAGGATCCAAAGTGCTATAGTGCAAGTGAATAAATAAGTCATATAATTATTGTAAACACCAATATGAACCACTAATATAACAAACAATGCCCAACCATATATGCCACATGGAATAAATTACATAGGAGCAGAAACCCTGGTACAGACCCAACGCGTGTCGTCACACACAGTGACTTCGTCAGGGTCCTAATAAACTTTGTATATCTTTGGATTTAGTGGTGTGCGCTGTATTACAGTGTCCAGCTTTCTTTCTTCAATTGTTCATAAGGCTGTCTTTTTGGACACTTAGCTGCACCCCTTTGTTATGTAACATTATGGTGAGCTCCCCCATATCTTAGATTGGACTTTAAGGCAGCCTGACAATGACTGATCATAAAAGAGACAATGCAATAATTGTGACTACATAAGATCCCGGGACATATTAAAAAGAATGAAAAAAAAAAAAAAAAAGAATGAAGAAAAAGAATTAACATTATTTCCTATGGTAAAATGTGTAAAATATGGTTTTAATTGGATTTATTAGTTAGATGAACCCGGAATGAACAGCATTTTTCTGTAGAGCTCAGTGGACTGAGAGTATATGCATAGAAACAATGTGTGATACCCTACGTGTGCAAGGTACACCTGTAATGAATGGGATATATATTTAGGGAAATGAGGGCATATTCCATAGAAAGAGAGGTGTAGTTCTTTCCCTGTGCAAGATAGACCCAGAATGAACAGGACTTTTCTGTAGTTCTCAGGCGTACCTTGCACAGGTTGGGTAACACACATCGGTATCTATGGTATAAACCCTCAGTCCAATGAGTACTACAGAAAAATGTTGTTCATTCCAGGTCTATCTTGCACAGGGAAAGAACTACACCTTTTTTTCTATGGAATATGCGCTAATTTCCCTAAATATATATCCCATTCATTACAGGTGTACCTCGCACAGGTTGGGTATCACACATTGTTTCTATCCGTATACTCTCAGTCTACTGAGCATTACACAAAAATGCTGTTCATTTCTGGTCTCTATTGCACAGGGAAAGAACTACACCTCTTTCTCTATGGAAAATTCCCCCATTTCACTACCTATATATCCCATTTATTCCAGGTATACCTTGCACAGGTAAGATATAACACATCAGTTTCTATGGTATAAACGCTCCGTCCACTGAGCACTAAAGAAAAATCCTTTCATTCCGGGTCTATCTTGCCTGGGGAAAGAAATACACTTCTTTCTCTATAGAACATGCCCTCATTTCACTACTTATCCCATTTATTCCAGGTGTACCTTGCACAGGTAAGGTATCACACATCGGTTTCTATGCGTATACATATACTCTCAGTCCACTGAGCACTACAGAAAAATGGTGTACATACCGGGTCTAACTAATAAAACCATGTAAAACCGTATTTTACATGTTTCCCCATAGGAAATAATGTTCATTCTTTTTCTTCTTAGTATGTCCCTAAGATCCCTTGGAACCACTGGTGTACAATGGATATATCAGTAGGTCTGCATTCCCATTCCGATCAGTGACATCACAATCTGCCACGCCACAGGCTCTGACCCCGGTTACCTGATCCGTATCTGACGTCATGGGAGTGGAGGCGGACGTTGTGCTTGGTGTTGAGCAGCTTCAGCACGGAGCCGCACGTCACCACGGAGAGCTCGGAGGCCCGGCCATAAGGGAACAGCAGAGGCGTGATGAAGAGCAGGAAAGAGCCCGCTCCGTCCTGGGGCTTCATCATCACTCACCAACCGGCTGGGCACGCACCGGAAACGCCAGCAGACTCCACCGGAAATGCACCCTTGGTAACATAAACCGGAAGTCTCTGTTCGCCATCTTACACGTTGGCAAATGAATAAAAAAAACCTTTCAGTCTATACTAATACTTCCAATACTTTGCCTCGTTTACATGTATATCTCGCCTATGTTTCGTACATGATCTTTAAATACCTTAAACCACGCAATTAATTCCGAGACCGGGGTTACGCAACAAATTCTGAAAAAAAAAAAAACGCTACTGAGCATGCGCCCCAAATAGCTTACGGGAGCTCGGAGTTCGCGCGTGCGCAGCATGCTTTTACCCGTAGAACCTGGCAACCTCTCGCGCATGCGCCGTTCCTCGTCCATGGGCACGCTCTACCAACGGCGCATGCGCTGTGTGGGTAGCTGCGGGAAGTTGCGTCACGTTGGTTTGCTGAGTGTTTTTTTCACTCCTCCGTTGGTCTCGCACTCAGGAAAGGGGCTTCCATCTTCGCGCGGTACCGAGACCGTGTCGTAGTCTTCGTGTGCAGGGAGAGGAGACGCTCGGTAACTAAGGTGAGACTTGTTTATCTTTCTCAGGTTCTGCTACGACTTGGGCCTGTGCCTCGGAGGGAGGCCGGCCCGTTGTATAGGCCACAGTCTTTCCGGGGTCTGAGGCTGCGGTATAGACTATTGTATTGGAGGGACGGTGTGTGGGGACGAGACAAGTAAGCTCCATGTCACAGCTGTGCGGCTCTGGTGTACAGCACTGGCGCCTTCTCTATGTGTGATGGCCTAGGATCCCTCATCAGCCATGATGGCTAGTGTGATCAGCTGTGTGAGGAGCCCGAGAAGCCATACACCCAGGCCTGTGCCATCCAAACCATAGCTGGCTTATCGGCTCCCATAGAGATCCGGGGATTTAAAGGGCAATTCCTCTCTTATAATAACGGAGGATTATCTGTTGTGGTCCAACCTCTGGGACTCTCACCGCTCCCCCAGCTATGGGATGGAGAATGATACTGTATTCCTCTGGGGGAAAAAAATTCCTCTTAAGGAAGGGTCAGGGCTTATTTCCTGAGAAACATGGTATGCCGCCATACTGTATGCTGTATCGTTAGGCTCCCATACTGTAATTTCCCCTGTAGTTAGTCTTCATGCCGTATACCTCCCTCCCCCCTCTGTCGTTGTGTACGCACACGGTATACCCCCCCTCCGCAGTAAGGTGCCCTACACTGTATACCTTTCCCCCATACTGTATACATCCCTCCCTCCTCTGCTGTAAGGTGCCATATACTGTATACCTTTCCCCCTTATTGTAAACCTCCCTTTCCTCCTCTGCAGTAAGGTGCCCTATTCTGTATACCTTTCCCCCATACTGTATACATCGATCATGTCGGCTGATCGTTGAAGTCGTCTGTCTTTCAACATGTTGAAAGACAAGCAACTTCTATAGCAATGATCTGCTGCCGCCGTTATATCCTATGGGCTGCCCGGACGGTCTAGCGTTCACCCGGGCAGCTCACCCACTCGCTGCTGCCGCGTGTAATAGTGGCAGCGGGGAACGAGGAGCAAATGAACGCTCTCAGTGCTCATTTGCTTTTCACTGTCGGCCCATGGAATAGGGCCTTTTGCCCTCCTGCCTCCCCTGCAGCTTGTATTGAGCAGGTGGGGGTGGAGCATAATAACTGGCACTGATTGGCTGATGCTCAGCCACCCAGTGTAAGGGATCTGGTCAGCTGACTGTAACTAGGGCTTATTTTGGAGTAGGGCCTATAGTTAAAGCCTTCTTCAAAAGGCCTGCAAAATGAATCCAGGGTTTATTTTCAGGGTAGGTCTTATTTTCAGAGAAAATAGTAACAGAGTATGCTATGGGCAGTGTTAGTGGGTGTTAGCTCAGTCAGTTTCTTGCCCAAGTTTACCCACCTTACAGATTGTATGGGTTGTTAAAGTGCAAAGGTCACAGAGAGTACTAACTTCTATTTCCCATTCATGTGGGACAGTTCCTATCCATTGCTTTAAAGAATATCTCTGAATGTAACGCTAAGATGGCTGTCCAATTATAACTTGTAAAAATTACAATTAGGAAATAGAAACAGGTAAAAAACATGTTGCAGTTTTTTTTTTAAGGGATTCAGTTAAATTGAATAGTATGGAGATCAAGTTGATACAGCTACTTATATGTATATAATCATTGATACATTGCACTGTTTAGCCATTTGCTATATACAAGGTACATATGATGTATTGAGTTTTCACCTGCCTATTTGGGCCAACATCTATGTTTATTGTAGCAGGGGGTCACTAGCACATTATAGCTAGTATAGATTCCTATTAGGGCCCGTGCACACTGAGGAAAAGAGGCGGCACTTAGGATCGGAGTCCGTGCAAAATTCTTTCTGCCCTATTGCTTTAATGGGATATATCATGCGCCTCAGCTCTCCGCTGAAAGAATCAACATGTTTATTCTTTGTGGGGAGAGCAGAGGCGCACAAGAAATCCCACTGAACCAATAGGACAGGCAGAATCCACCGTGTAAAGCCTCTTGTAAATTCTGCCACTTTTCCTATGTGCATGGGCCCTTAGTGAGATAGTTATCGCAGTAGTTTACAGGAGCTTGTAGGAGAAAGGGTTAGGTTCCAGTGCACAGTCATCCTTATTAGGGTGTACACTCCGCCTTGGGCAGGATAGTTATAAAGTGTGAGGGTTTATATATTACCCACATCACTAACTCTTTATTATTCAGTTTCCCTGTGGAGTTTATATTGTCTTTAATCATAATCTCAACATCCGGTTCACATCACACATAGCCTGTACACAACAACTGTAAGGGATCTCCAGGTGTAGTTATACTGTTTGTGCTGTATGAATTGTGATGTAGATGTAAGATGATAATAATAATAATAATAATTTTTATAGCGCCAACAGATTCTGCAGCACTTTACAATTCTGGGGGTACATACATAGACAAAAAATAGACATTACAAAGATATACATATAATTATCCATACATGAGAAGTGAGGGCCCTGCTCGCATGCATCAGCTTACACACTATCAGGAGGGGGTGCGAGACAGAATGGCAGAGGGGCAAAGTGCATCATTGTTCTTATGGTCCGGCAGTGCAGGTAAGGGTGGATGAACCTGTCACCAGCCAATGCCTGCATGCACAGGTCTAGGTGCTTAAATGCTTGGTTTGTGTGTGTGTGGCGGAGGTAGGTGTGTGTGCGGGGGGAAGGGGGGGGGGGGGTTTGAGGGTAGCAGTAAAAATTAGGGAACCTGGTAAGCCTGCTTGATTAGATGAGTTTTGAGGGCACGTTTGAAGCTTTGTGTATTGGAGGTGAGTCTGACAGTCTTGGGTAATGCATTCCATAGAACTGGTGCAGCTCGGGTGAAGTCCTGGAGACGGAAGTGAGAGGTGCGGATCAAGGTGGATGTTAGTCTTAAGTCATTAGAGGAGCGTAAGGCATGGGTAGGGCGGTAGACAGAGATGAGGGAGGAGATATAGGGAGGTGTAAGTTATACTGGAGTTGGCATATACCACAGGTTTATCATCGGGACACAGTGGAGCCCACTGGCTTATGTTGATACAGTGGAATTGCATTGATTTTTATAATTTTTGGATTAGTGCTTTCTGATTCATGTCAGTAATTTTATGAGAATACTGTATATTGTTATATTTTAATTTCCATTCTGTGATATGCATGTACACCAAAGTGCGAGAAGACGAGAATTTTCGGGCACTAGGGCAGTGTGACCCTAGGCCCGCCTTTCTGACTCTTGCTTGTAGCATTAAAGTGACTCTGTACCCACAATATGACCCCCCCAAACCACTTGTACCTTCGGATAGCTGCTTTTAATCCAAGATCTGTCCTGGGGTCTGTTCGGCAGATGATGCAGTTATTGTCCTAAAAAACAACTTTTAAACTTGCAGCCCTGTGCCAAACTGGCGTGGCCTAGAGTGACTATGCATTAGGCTGGCACAACTTCTCCGTCCCTCCTCCCCACCCTCTTCGTCATTAGCAATGGCCCAGGCAGATTTTGTATTATTCATCAGCTGTGAGAACACGGCACATGGGCTGGATTGTAAGGCACCTGTGCAGTGTTCACTGCAGAGGAATAGGAAAAATCCTGCCAGTGGCATTCCTAATGATGAAGAGGGTGGGGAGGAGGGACGGAGGGGTGGTGCAAAATTAGGGCACAGACACTCTAGGCCACGGCAGTTTGACACAGGGCTGCAAGTTTAAAAGTAATTTTTTAGGACAATAACTGCGTCACCTGCTGAACGGAGTCGCTTTAAAGGGGAACTATCAGCAGTTTAGATTAATCTAACCTGCCCATAGCTCCCTAGTGGGCATGGCGTGCTGGGGATGAAGGTAAGTCCGTTACTTTCACCCTCTGCGCCGTTCCCTTTTAGCTGTGAAGGCCTCTGCCTTGTAAGCCACAAGGAGTACTGGGGAGGGGCCTACTGCCCTTGAGCACTGATCTGGTTGGCCCCCTCCATTGATAATCACTGGTTGGGGGGCATGATATTGGCAGAGTGGGCTGTCCCTGCTAAAACGAGTTACTGAAGTAGGAAGAAGAGTGATGGGAGGGGGCAACCAGAAGATTTAAGTATGTATTTTTTTTTTTCAGGCCTCCTCTAGCAATATATAAACTTTTTGTTGGTCCTTTTTAATCTTTGCATAACCCCTGCAAGTAGTTGCGTGTTTTCATTTAGAGAAATTCATCATGTGAAACTGAAATGTTTCATATTGGGCTTGTGAAAACACTTTCGAAAAAGAACTTTGCACACAGTGAATGACAAACTGCCAGTCATACATGTAATTTAGATGAGTAACAGTGACATATTTTATTAGAAATATCCAGCGTGAAATGCAGGATATGCTTGAGATGCTATATGGGTTCTGTTTCAGTTCTCACTTTGCATTTTATTAAAAACACGTGACAAGTATGTACACATTCTAAAGCTATCATTGCCTGCATGATAACCACTTAGGCTAGGTTCATAATGCGTTTTTGCAATCCGTTTTTTGAAGAAAAAAACTGGATGCATTTGTCTGCATCTGTTTTTACATTGACTTACATTGTAAAAAAAAAAGAGAAACGGATCCGTGTTTTTTTGACGAACACAAAAACGTAGCTGACAGTACTTTTGTGTCTGTAAAAAAAAAAAAAAAAAACAACACACAAATGCATGCTTTTTTTCAATTGCAAAAACGCAGTGTGACCCTAGCCTTACACAAGTTATTTATGAAGAAGAGAGAGTTGTCTAGCACTTCGAATAAAATTGTCTAAACTTTATTGAATTCCCTTAAAAAAAAACCAAAACCCAAAACTTCATATGGCATCTCCCAACGCGTTTCTAACCTAGCCATATGCAGAGAGCCAAAAAGCCTCATGTTGCTGATGAGCCACAAAGTTGGGAACCTTGACTTAATGTTTTTTAAAAATCTACAAGGTTGTAGAAAATGACTGGACATTGTATTGTATAAGACAGTTCTACAAATGGCAGTCTAGGTTGGTGTAAGAATGACAGTAACACTCTACATTTTATCGTCACAGAATAAACATGTCTGACTTTGTGGAAAGTGAAGCAGAGGAATCTGAGGAAGAATACAACAATGAGGGGGAGGTAGTACAAAGATCCACTAAGAAGTTTGTTGAAGATGATGATGGTAAGTTGAATAGATTAAATACTTCTCATTTCCAAACCGCTTTTAATGTTTTATCCTAAAACTAGAATCCAGGCCTAGCACAGACGATGGACTTCTCTCCTCGATACAGAATAAATATGCACCTGTGTGCATAGTTGTAGGTAGCTAGAGGCAAATATTACATAGAAAAATCTGCACTTGGTGAAGTTGGGCTTTGAGCCCAACACTGTTAATGATGTACTAATAAGGCTCTGTTCACATGCAGTAAAATTGGGGTAATATCTGCTTTTTAAAAACACTTTTATAGCCAAATCCTGAATGTGGAAAAAGTACCATTAAGTTGTAGCTGTTGGCACCCACCACGTTTGAGCTTCAGGAACCCCATCCTTGTTATTGCTTATGGATTATCATCAGATTTATCCAGATCACATATTTTCTAAAATATTGTTTTTTCTCGTGCGTCTTATTGGGGGACACAGATACCATGGGGTATAGGCTGCTGCCACTAGGAGGCGCTGACACTAAGAGAAACAAAGAAAGTGACTCCTCCTGAGCAGGATATACCCGCCCACAGGCACTGAGCTAAACCAGTTTAGCTTAGTGTCAGTAGGAGGCAGACACAGGTCTGGGTTCTCCAGACCAGTTTCTTCCTTTATGTTTAGTTAGTTAGATTTTCTTTTTCCTTCTAGGTCCTATGGATTCTTGGGCACGGTGGGTAATCTAGACCCACCCTGATCCCCTCACTATGCGACCAGGGAACAGACCATAAATATAGATGGACTGTCTACCCTCGGTTGCCACCGGCCGGCAACGTGACACCATGGCACCAAATCAGTCTGACTGTCTGGTCGCCTTTTCTGCGGACTCTATATCCGCACAGCCCCTTCCCGCCTCGCCCCCCAGAGCTTGGCGCGTAAGGTGAGGCACCCACCGGCTGAAGACGGCAATGGTGAGTATGGGCTCCTACCTGGTGAGTATATTCCCCCTGCCCTCCCTCCCAGGCCACCATTGTATTCTTATAGACAACCCCCGGGCCATGCTTTCCTCACACAGGGATTTCTTCATCTCCCCATGCTCCACTCCCTCAGGGTCACTGTACCTCTGTGGCTCTCTCCTCAGTCAGTAACAGGCCAGCCCCCTCCTCCATTTTATTTTGTACTTGTGCCTCTCTCTCTGGGTGCCATGGGGTGTACAGTGAGGGGTCTCCCACTCCTGTCAGTGCTGTGCAGGCTGCAGTTTCCCGCCTTTTTTCCCTATTGTGGCTATGCCTGGAGTACCTGCTCTGGAGGATGCTCCGCCTCCTCCGTTAGGCCCCGCCCCCTGTCGGCCGCAGCATCCCGCCATTTTTCTTAGGTTGCTGAGCCTGCACTACTGCACTGTGGATGCCCCGCCCCTCCCGTTAGGCTCCGCCCCCTTTCGGGTGCAGCGTGGGCCACAGCATCCAGCCCTGTATCTTATGTGGCTGATTCTGCACCGTGGGATGCTCCGCCCCCTCCCGTTAGGCCCCGCCCCCTTCGGGAGCCGCGCAGCCCACAGCATCCCAACATTTTTCTTAAGTTGCTGGGACTTACTGTGTGATGCCCCGCCCCCTCCCGTTAGGCCCCGCCCCTTTCGGATGCTGTAAGGGCCTGCAGCATCACCATTTTTGTTATCTTTTTAACTCTGTGGAGCCTTCACTGTGATGCCCCGCCCCCTCCCGGGTTGCCCCGCCCCTTTTCGGGTGCTGCGGGCTGCAGCATCCTGCCTTTTTATTAGGATTGTGGCTACACTGAGCCTACACTGAGGGATGTTGCTCCCCCCTGCCACGTGTGTGTGGTCTCCCGGGAGAGCTACCACACACACTGTTCTATTCCCAGCAGCTTCTCCTGCCACCTACTGGTGGAAGTGGTTATTACACCATTACATATATAAGAATGGCTTGCATCAAATTTTCTTATGGCCAATGTTCCATATAATGTTCCAGCAACCCTTGGTCTGCAGATCCAGCATTTTTGGTGCTGGTTGACCCCTCTGTGTCAGATTTTATATATTTAAGATTACATTAATACATATATACACATTCTGGTTCCCCTCCAACCACATACGCACAGACACATTCCCCATCACCATACGGTGTTTCTGTGCCCTCAGTGAGATCCTTCTGCTCCATGGTGTCACAAGTAGGACACTGCACCAGACACGTTACTCACTACTAGACAGTTTACTGTGCTCTGAGCAGAACCCTCTGCTACATGGTGTCACGAGAAGTACATGGAACCAGACACGTTACCCACTATCCAGGTGGTGTATCTGTGCTCTGAGCAGAACCCTCTGCTACATGGTGTCACGAGAAGTACATGGAACCAGACACGTTACCCGCTATCCAGGTGGTGTATTTGTGCTCTGAGCAGAACCCTCTGCTACATGGTGTCACAAGAAGTTCATGGAACCAGACACGTTACCCACTGTCCAGGTGGTGTATCTGTACTCTGAGAACCCTCTGCTACATGGTGTCTCGAGAAGTACATGGAACCAGACACGTTAGCCACTATCCAGGCGGTGTATGTGCTCTGAGCAGAACCCTCTGCTACATGGTGCCACGAGCAGGACACGGATCCAGACACGTTATCTGTTTCCAGGCGGTGTATCTGGGCTTTGAGCAGAACCCTCTGCTACACGGTTTCCCAACCAGGAGAACCGTCTGCTACATGGTTGGTCATACAGGTTATGGGACCAGACACATCACCCATTGCCAATCATTGTTCCTGTGTTACTCAGAGCTACCCCCTATGCTACAGGATGTCACAAGCACAACACATGTCCTGTCATTCACATCACCCATTAGCGGGCGGTGCTTCAGACCTGCCTCTCATCTTCATGACATAGATTCCTTTACTACATGATGTCACGGACATAGAACTGGACATGTTACCCCCTCCCAGGTGGTGGTACAAGGTTATTCAGAGCTCTGCCCTCTGCTGCATGATATGGCTCCAACTACATTACCTGTAGTTCGGTGTGCACAGATTGTGGTATTCTGTTACACGATGTAATACACCTTCTTCAGGTCCACTCATTATAGTGCATTATAGTGGTGATGCTTGGCATTTCTCGTGTCCAGTTCTCGTTTACATTGGGACTCAGTCCTCTTCTCTTCCCTGCTCCCAGAGCACACCCTGTAGGCTTCTGTTTGCTTGTCTAGTTTACAGGTCTGACCAGGCACATTACCTGCTTCCAGTCCAGGGATTTGTATCTCTTGAATGCTGGTCCTTGGTTACTTACTGCTTGCAGCTAGTCTGCTCGTGTTACCCTATATTACCTTTCATCCTCGTAGGACTCCCATGATCGGTGCCTGTCACTTCAGGGGATCATCATAGGGTAACTTGTTACCACACCATTTCGTCTTCTGTATGTTTCCACTAGCAAGTCTCATTACCTGCTCTCGGGCAGTGTAACCTTGGTTTATTCCTCTCGGGCCGTATCCTTTCTAAAGCCCGAGCATCCTGCTACGTGTCCCACTACACAAGGTACAGAACCCCTCGCTTTACCTGCCCCCGGACTGTTGTACTGTCATACTCTGGTCCTCTGAGTGGCCGGCAGCATATAGGTACAGTCACTATTTCATCCTGGTACTGTCAGGGTGGTTCTTCTGTCCTTCATCTGGGCATAACTACCATGTTTTGGCATTTGTTTCACTGGCTGTTACCCAGTAGTATGGCTTAGTAACAGTAGTAGTATTGTATTGCTTAGACCGTCCCCTCTGCTATACTGCGGATGGCCCTCAGCGAGGTTTGTTCTTATTGTCTCATGGTGCTCTACTTCAGGAAGCTGTCCTTGGTCAGCACCAGCCACATTGCCTCTTCTCTTTGATCTGGGTGAAGTGAGGCCTCTCGGTTCCTCAGGTAAAACAGTAAGGGTTTCTTCTACCCCTGGTGTATGTAGGACATCGACTGCCTACATGACTCACAGTGCTGCTTTAGGACGTCTTCTTCTGCATCTGCCTATGGCCAACATGGCAAGTATTTAGTCTTCTCTCTCTTAGGCAGCTGCAGTCTCACAGGGTAAGGATTCCTGTTTACTGCCTGTACTGTTTCTCTACCGTCCTAAGCCTAGGTGTATGGTCCCTTTGTGGTCTAGCTTCTCCAAGTGTCCTTTTTTGGCCATATGGACTATGAAGCATTGTTGTTCTCAGTTCAGGGTTTTGCAGTGCTCCCGCATACACAGTTATTCCTACGCTCTGGAGTAGCACACTGTTGTGCATGACCCCCCTATCCTAGGTTTGGTTTTTTACTACTCAGTCAGGAAATCTTCAAGCAGTCCTTCTCTCCTCCGTGAGGATGGAATATTTAGTATAATAGGTATCCTACAGTCCTCCAGAGGACTGTTATTCCGAGATTGCTTCTTCCGACAGGCAGGTGTGGGTTTTCGGCCCTCATTGGCCTCTATGAGCACTCCTGCTTGACTTGCTTGTCCTTGGTCTTCTTGTTGACCTGCCATGCTCTCCAGATGGGACTCCCGGTCCCCCTCCCTAATCTTGTCTCCCATGTGGAGTCCTCGAGAACTTCTCCCTTAAAGATTTCCTCTACTTGCAAACAGGGTTGTTCACTGGCCTATGTCTGGCCCTACCTAAGGCTCTATCGTCTCCGAACCTATTGCATTCTGGCCAGGCTTCATTTGTTCGGCAAGTTGCCAATTCTCGATCATCTTTTCTCATTCACCATTAAAGTCCCCTTGTTTTCCTGTTGCTCTGTCCACCAGAATGCATCTGGCTCTCGCCTTTCCAATTGCCTAGGGATCCGGTTGAGCTGGTTGATCCGCTAATATCTTCAATGTGGCCATTGGATCCCGTATAAGGTTCCTTTCTCAAGCAATGTCTCTGCTCACCCTTTGAGGCGTTGGTTTCTAGATCTAGTCTACATATGGACTCTAGTCTATGTATTAACTGTTGTTCCCATTGTCCTGTGACAACTCCTGTGCCCATCAGCCTTACCTCGACCTCCCTCAACGGTTTTCTTCTTTGACTCCATGCTCTCGAGTACCTCTAGGCTTCCTTGGAGCGGAGTGTTTTATATAATCGACCTCCTTTCTAAGGCTTTAACAGCCCATGGAGTTGGTTTTTTCCCGGCCTACCAGCTTCCTCTGCTCATCTTTTCTGTCGGACACTGCGGGGTACCTGGTACTACTGTACTCTTTTCAGGACAACTTGCTCAAGATTCAGATCATGGTTTTCTTTTCTCCCTCTCCTTCTTTCCCTGGACTGCATTACGCTTGGAAAGCTTTATTCTTATTAACATGTATGTGTTTCTCAGATGGGGTAACTCATGTCATAGGCCATGGCTTTCTCTTCTCAGTGAAGACTGTACTACTAGGCCTATGGAGCTTTCAGCCTGGCCATTCTTCCCTGCTCCATAGTCAGGGACGCAGCTTCTCCTGCATCTCATGTGGCACCTTCTATGAGAGACTCTCAGTCCTTTCTCCTTTATTTGACGCCTTAGGCCTCTAGGTGCCACGAAACACTTTCCAGTCTCTCCCGTCATGGTTGTATTTGCCTTTTTTCTGTTCTACCTCAGAGTAAGTCCCTGCCGCCTGTGGTCGCCTACTTGGCTGGGCGTCTGCTTTTTTCCCCACATCTAGCCTACTAGTTCTGTTGGACTCAATGTTAAATCATGTTGCTGGCTTCCAGGAAGGCCACAACCCACTCTGCAGTGCAGCACGTTGCTCCAGGGACTAGACCTGCTTTCCTTTGCCGCGGACCTGTCGGGGTTTTCTCTGACGCATTCAGCATCATCCCTTGCTCTATTCCTAGTTGATGGTTGTGTTGGTGCTATTCTGTGCCTTCTCGCCAAGCGCTCTTGTCTAGCGGTTATCTTTCCCACCCCATGGACTGCTTTTGGACGTCCCATGGTATCTGTGTCCCCCAATAAGACGCACGAGAAAAGAGGATTTTTTACTCACCGTAAAATCTCTTTCTCGTAGTCTTCATTGGGGGACACAGCACCCACCCATTTTCTTTTGGGGTTTTTCCTCGGTATGGTAGTTTTCTCCGTTTTTGGTGTTATTTCTACTTTACCTGTTCTTGACTTCTCCTACTGCTCTTGTACAAACTGGTTTAGCTCAGTGCCTGTGGGCGGGTATATCCTGCTCAGGAGGAGTCACTTTCTTTGTTTCTCTTAGTGTCAGCGCCTCCTAGTGGCAGCAGCCTATACCCCATGGTATCTGTGTCCCCCAATGAAGACTACGAGAAAGAGATTTTACGGTGAGTAAAAAATCCTCTTTTTTTTTTTTACTTTGTTCAGATGAAGAAGAGGAGGATGAAAATCCAGATGAGCAGGATGAACAAGGAAATTTAAAAGATTTTATCAATGACGACGATGATGAGGAAGAAGAGGAGGAAGAGGAAGAAGCTGGGAGTGAATCTGGAGGCTCAGACGATGAAATTGGCCACAAAAATAGAAAGCGCAGTAAGTATTATAAAGATGTAAAGATTGCAGAATAATCTTCTGTAAAAATGTCATCTGATTAAGTTGCACTTTTTTTTGCTTCCATGTACAATTAGCATTTGATGACAGACTGGAAGATGATGACTTTGATCTCATTGAAGAAAACTTGGGTGTTAAAGTGAAGCGTGTAAGTATAGAGTTTATTCATTTATTTTTAGATTTAAGAAGTTAATATATTTTTAATGCCACCATAGTCCTAGGGAAGAGCATGCTGCTGTATAGTGGTAGTCTCGTAAAGACCACTTTTTTCTATTTGTTCTAATAGGGCTTGTAGACATTTCTAATGGTTGGCTTATAATGGTACATTTCCCCTGCTGTGTCCAGTATGGCCAATAGCTATCTTTAAGGATGCATTCACACCTACAGGATCTGCAGCAGATTTGATGATGTGTTCAGTTATTTAAATGAAATCTGCTGCAGAAAATCAGCTGCAGATCCTGTAGGTGTGAACGCACCATTAAGAAGGAATCGTTGTCATAAGGCAATCCCTTTTACTGCATTTTGTTAGGTGACATTGAATGTGTAAGTGCAAAAGAGTACTTCTATGCATATGTATCTAAGTGCAAGTTCTTGACTTTTCCTTCTTGACATTTCCTAATACAGCAAAAATTCAGACGAGTGAAGAAAATGTCAGATGATGAAGACGAAGAGGAAGATGCTGGAAAAGAGGAGCATGAAAAAGAAGCAATTGCTGAGGAAATCTTCCAAGATGGTGAGGATGAGGATAGACATGACTTGGGTGATCAGCCACCTATTGCTGCTGAGGAAGATGAAGAGGAGGAGGATGAGGAATCTGGTAAGCATTTCCATTAATGCTTTGTTAGTTTTTTAATATAAAATCTGAGACCAGGACTGAAAAACATCCTTGTACATTGCAGACATTGATGACTTCATTGTTGATGATGATGGACAACCATTAAAAAAACCCAAATGGAGAAAAAAGCTTCCAGGATATGCAGATGCGTAAGTAATAGATTTAAGTGCTTTTTTCTGTAAAACACTTTGTGCAACATTTATCAATCTGAGACAAAAATCCGACACAGTTTTTGCCTCAGACAAATAGCAAACAATAACAGCTCCGCTTTTATTGCACAGAATTGTCTGTTGGTCACTGTCTATCTACAGTGTGTCAGATTTTTGTCTCAGATTGATTAATCCGGGCCTTTCTATCAAACCTTACTTATGAGGTGGCATTCAAAAGGCATCAAAATGCCCTCTAGTTTTTAAGGGGTGAAGTATTACCTGAAAATAGAGATTGATTGATTTATTTTAAATTTATGTTTGCTCCTATAATTTTTTTTATATTTTTTTTCTTCAGTGCTTTGCAGGAAGCTCAGGAGATATTCGGTGTTGATTTTGATTATGAAGAGTTTGAAAAATACAATGAAGATGATGAGGAAATGGAAGAGTATGAATATGAGGATGAAGAAGCAGATGGCGAAACTCGTGTCAGACCCAAGAAGACTGCTAAGAAGCGTGTGAGCCGGCGCAGCATCTTTGAAATTTATGAGCCAAGTGAACTGGAAAGCAGTCACTTAACTGATCAAGACAATGAGATCCGGACCACAGATCTGCCAGAAAGATTCCAGGTATATTAACCATGAAACTTGAAGGTGTTGGTGCCAGGATTCATTTTACCGTTACCGCTCAGTTAGTGGTCTACCATTTTTATTTCGATTTTTATAGTGAGGACATAACTCTTAATTTTTAATGCAGCTTCGAACTATACCAGTTAAATCTGCTGAAGATGATGAGCTGGAAGAAGAGGCTGACTGGATCTACCGGAATGCATTTTCAACACTAACCATCTCTCAACAGGTAGTTTTAATATTGTAACAACATCTTCTGTCTGGCACTAGAGCAAGTCTTTTCTTATTTTTATAACTATTTATGTATTCCTGTCCTATAATTCTATTTTGCATTGTAATCATTTAGATACTTACATTTTTTCATTCAAGTTTCATTCAATGGCACTTTGATGACATCAAGCTAATTACAAGCAGCATGTAGACTTTATTTGTACTCTGCTCCATGGATTCATCACCAGATTATATATTTAGGAAGCCATGTGCTACCAAATGTAGAGCATAAAATCTGATTGCTGCTAGCTGTCTTATATGTAAAGCAGCTAAAGGACTTAACACTTGATGTTTGAATTCCGTGGCTCCTAATAACACACTTGCTGACTTCCTATAACAGGAGAGCTGTGATTATTTGGAACGTGGTCAAGTTGGTAGCAGCTTCAGCCGCAAGGGACCAAGCACCATACAGAAAATCAGAGACGCTCTAAATTTCATGAGAAATCAACACTTCGAGGTATGTGATTTATAACCACAGATGTCGACCAAACAATCTGAACTCATATGACCACATGTACTTAAATGGTGGTGTTCTTTTAAATAGAACGTCCTGTTGATGATAATTCTCTGTTCCAGGTGCCCTTTATTGCATTTTATAGAAAAGAGTATGTGGAACCAGAGCTAAACATCAATGATTTGTGGCGTGTCTGGCAGTGGGATGAGAAGGTAAATCATCATTTTCTTATAAAGAAATATGCATCATTGAATAACATTGGTAAATCATCAACGGTTAAGGAAAAATGGGCAGTAGGTTAATGGTCAGTTCTATTAAAGTTCTAATACAAGCAGCCAAAATGGTGCAACCAAACATGTAACTATCAGAGCGAGTTTGCCCAGGACTTATTATGACTGCTACATAACTGGGTTAGTACATATCCAAGGCATACAGGGAGAACCTCACAAGACCAACCAATTTGGTTAGGAACTGCCAAAATTATTGAACCTGTGATGGGTTGTAGACACCCAAGGCTTCTTGATGCATGTAAAGTGAATACTAGATCTGAGTCAATCCTACAAAAGTGGCAATGTATGAAACACACAGTACGTCATCATAACTTGCTGCAGATAGATCATACTGCCAATTCTGACTCCTGTCAATTGGCTAAAACACCTGAGTAAATGCAAAGTAATTTCATTCTTTTTTTTTTTTTTTTTCATTTTTTATCCATTTATAAATTTGGTTGTGCAATTGGTCCGTTGTACTAGCACAGTAGCAAAGCATTGGAGGTCAACTGATGTTTGAACTGATCATTCAGTCTGGACGCTGGACACTAAGGACACAAGCTTACATCTTGCAGTGTTCTTCCTTCCAGTGTCTCCAAAAATGTTGGTTATTGAAAAAAGGATAGGACTCCTGATGACAACGTATGCATTTTTGTGACAACAGTTATCGTCAGTTCTGATAAAAGAAGGATGTTGGACCAACTGATATACTGTTTTCTTTGCTTCATAGTGGACCCAGCTGAGGATGAGGAAGCAAAACTTGATGCGTCTGTTTCAGAAGATGCAGGCCTATCAGTATGAACAGATTTCTGCTGACCCTGACAAGCCACTAGCTGATGAAATAAGGCCCTTGGATACCACAGATATGGAAAGGTGACTGTTGTGATTAAAAAATATTTGTTTAGGGTGCGTTCACACCTACAGGATCTGCAGCAGGATCTGCAGCAGATTTGATGCTGTGTTCAGTTATTTAAATGAAATCTGCTGCAGAAAATCAGCTGCAGATCCTGTAGGTGTGAACGCACCATTAAGCAACATTAAAACGTTATTTATGAAGTAATTAACTATAAATGCACTCTTACCTACATAGACTAAAAGACGTCCGCTCAATGGATGAACTCAGGGATGTCTATAATCACTTTTTACTGTACTATGGAAGAGATATTCCAAAAATGCAGAATGCCGCTAAGTCCAGCCAGAAGAAACTGAAGCGAATCCCAGAGGAGGGGGAGGAGGAAGGTTTGTGAATTCCTATATACCATAAAAGAAAAAAAAAATGTCCTGTACTGTGCACAGTTTGTTTGTCTCTGGCTACTAAAGTATGTGTGGAAGTCAGGAGGCTTGGCTGTTAAGAAATTCATCTTAATCCTTCAAATTGACCTTTTGTATATTTAATGAAAGTAACTTTTTGTGTATTTTATAGCGCAATGACTCCTTTTTTTATGTAGACGTTTTAATGTTTAATTTACTTTATATTCTAGGTGCAGAAGCTGCTGAACCTGAAGATGAGGAGCATAAAGGTCCTGAGCTGAAGCAGGCTTCACGTAGAGATATGTATTCTATCTGTCAGTGTGCTGGTCTAGGTGAGTGGTTTCGCATATTTAATTTAATGTTTTATGTAATTCATAAAGCTTTTTTTTTTTTTTACACATTACTTTCTTTACAAACACCTTAGAATTGCATAGTTGCTGTTGCTTGTTTCCAACTTCTACTATTTTCCCCAAAAAGTGCCACTTTGTCATTATTACATGGATAATTGAGAAACTAATATAGGCTGTCCCCTCTACTAGGTTACTCAGTATCAAATTATCTCCTATTGGTACCATACCCCTTCCTTATTAAACTCTCCCAACCCCTCTATACCGCCTCATTGCTGGAGATGTTCTTGATTGCTTTGCAATTTCCTTTGTGTCCTTTCCCTCTCTGTCTTGTCCCATGTCTACTTTTTGTAATAATTCTACCATATCCCCACCGATTTATTGTTACTGTTTGGAGTTTAGTTAAGTTCAGTTCAATCTGTTAAGCATTGTGGTCTGGAGCACAGTCGTGCAGAGAGAGATTTTAAAAGGGAGTGCAGTGTGCTAAACCAGCAGTTCATCCCCTTCATTTCCATGAACAGGGAGCCCTTACCCCCATTGACCATGAAGTGTGATATGCAGTCAGGAATAAAATTCACAACCTACGCTGATATGTGTTCATGCTTTTTTAGATGGATTGGCAAAAAAGTTTGGGTTGACGCCAGAACAATTTGGTGAGAATTTGAGAGATAGTTACCAGCGGCATGAGACTGAGCAGTTTCCGGCAGAACCTCTGGAACTTGCTAAAGATTATGTATGCAAGTAAGTTTGTGATTCACATTATAGTTTGTGCTAACACTTATGGTTTGAACTTTTTTAAAAACGAAAAATATTTTTTTTTAGTCAGTTCACCACACCTGAGGCCGTGTTGGAAGGAGCCCGGTATATGGTCGCTCTGCAGATTGCTAGGGAACCATTGGTCAGGCAGGTTCTTAGGCAGACTTTCCAAGAAAGGGGAAAGATTAACATTGTCCCAACCAAGAAAGGCAGAAAGGTAATTGTTTTTTATATATTTAAATAAAGTCTAATGAATAATGCCTGCAAGGCTTCTTTTTCTTGTTACTAAAGCATGAGTTTTTATTTTCTGATTGCAATAAAAGGTGACCATCAGCCTGTTATAATTCTATTAGATTATGTAAAATAGTGTATGCTCATTGTATTTTTTATGCACATCCAGGAAGTAGATGAAGCCCATTTTGCCTATGCATTCAAATACCTGAAGAACAAACCTGTTAAAGAGCTCAGGGATGACCAGTTTCTTAAGATGTGCATTGCAGAAGAAGAAGGTCTGATCACTATTGAGATCTCGATCGATATGAAAGATGTTGAGGGGTAAGTAGTATTCATTTGTGCCATTATTATGCCAGCAGCTATGTACTATTACAAATGTAGTCACAAGTGAGCATACATGCCTTGCTTTTCATGTATTATGTGTTTTAGGTGCTTTTTGCGTCTTATTTTAAGTGTTTGTGGCGTTATGACAAAGGGGTGTGCTTAGACTAGACAGCTTATGGATGCACCAATTATATCAATCAGCATGAACCACTGTCATTGTATTTTTAGAAGATTTGCCCTAATATGTTTACAGATTGTTGTTTAAAGCGAATGTACCATCAGGTACATTGCTTTAAGTTTTGTACATGAATGGATCAGTGCTGGTGCCGCGGTCCTTTTTTTTTTTGGAACCGACACATGGTGCCCGCCCCAGTGTGATGATCTTCCCTCCCCTCTGCTGCGGCTCCATTAAAATCAGTGGAGCTGCATCACAAAGGGAAGAGGGTTTCGTCACACTGGGAGCTGGCGGGATTGCCCCCAGTGCTTCATGCCAGGTCGGTGCCTGGGACTAGACCGGCGCTGTGCACAGAAACTGGGTGCGGTTCAAAAAAAGGATTGTGGCACTGGCCTCCTTACGACTGTGCCAATCCATTCATGATGGTACAATCGCTTTAGGAAACAGCTATAGTATTAAGCACTTTTTTTTTTTTTTCAGTTATGGCAACGAGCAGACCTATTTTGAAGAGATCAAGCAATTTTACTATAGAGATGAGTTCAGTCATCAAGTACAAGAGTGGAACAGGCAGAGAACACTGGCTATTGAGCGGGCCTTGAAACAGTTTCTCTACCCCCAAATGGGAAAAGAGTTAAAGAGTAAACTCATACTAGAGGCTAAAGAATTTGTTATAAAGGTGAGAACTATATTGTAACATACACTGGAAAATAAGATCTTAAATCTAGTTTCAATTGGCAACATTTAAACTGTGCCTGGAAAAGTGTCATGCCTAATGTTGGGTTGAAACCATTGTCATGTGTTGATCTAATGAGTGAATTTATTCCTATTGCTATATTTTATTTTTATTTTTCATTTTTAAGTCTTGTAGCCGTAAACTGTACAACTGGCTGAAGGTGGCGCCATACCGCCCTGACCAACAAGTAGAAGAAGATGATGACTTCATGGAGGAGAACCAAGGCAAAGGAATACGTGTACTAGGCATGGCCTTCTCCTCTGCTAGGTAAGTCTTGAGACTTAATTGGAAAAACTACTTTTCTTTTAAAAAAAACAAAATACATAGACACTTTAATTTAGTTTCTATGATCTGTCACGTATTGGTACTCATCACGTATGTATGTTTTTTCCTGTTCTGCTTTACAGAGATCATCCTGTGTTTTGCTCCCTGATTAATGGAGAAGGTGAAGTGACAGATTTTCTGCGCTTACCATACTTTACCAAAAGAAAGAATGCTTGGCGGGAAGAAGAAAGAGAGAGAAAGGTTAGTTCTACAGTCATATTCCTTACCTCATATTGTAAATATACTGAATTGAAACACTGAAATTTCCGTTTACTTTTCATAGACTCAAGACATGGAGACACTCAAAAAGTTTTTGATAAGCAAAAAACCTCATGTGGTTGCCATATCTGGAGAGAACAGGTAGGTCCTCTAGCTGCTTACAAAACACATCTTTTGGGTGAATGTGATTCATATAATATTTTCTAGCTTTGTATTACATTTATCCAATATTAACAGGAACATGACAGCATATATCAGAGTGTTTGCAGTTTGTAAACTTGCTGTAGTGGCACCTACACCTTTTAGCATTTTACTCATTACTACATCTACCTTTATGTATGTGCATGCTCAGTTTCTCTGCTGTCTGAGCCTGGTCTTATCAGGGATGCAAGGGTATATCTTTTCTAGTGAGACACTGAATCTGCAGTTTTGTCAATGTCCAATTTCCCATAAAACCCCATTGTTTTACTCATTGACTTCAGTATCGCTCTGCAAATTAACTACAGGTGCTTGCATACTGTTCAGCTGAGACTCTACACCTTCTACCCTCACAGTAGCATTCTTCATTCCTCTTCCAATGTATAGTGCATAACATTGCACACACTCCCACCCTCACTGTATGTCTTCAGGCCCTTTGAATTGTACATTTTACAGCTTCTCACTCCCTCAGTTCTTTCCTCTGACCCTTGCTCTAGTATTCCTAGCTCAGTGTAGTGTACATATGCTTTTTGGGATTGGAACTGGATATAATAGAATGGATGGGAATTCCTAATAAAGACATTCTACAGTTTTATGGATATATTCTTAAAAGTCAATTGCTAAGCTATATTCTCAAAAAAGTATAAAATAGTTTTTTTAACCCTTTGAGGAACAGGCCCAAAATGACCCAGTGGACCGCGCAAATTTTGATGTTAGTGTTTTCGTTTTTCCCTCCTCCCCTTCTAAGAGCTCTAGCACTCTGTTTTCTATCTACAAGCCATGTAAGTGCTTGTTTTTTACAGGAATAGTTGTACTGTGTAATGGCGTCATTCATTTTACCATAACATGTATGATGGAATTCCAAATATATTATTTATGAAGATATAAATAGGTGAAATCGTAAAAAAGAATGCAATATGGTAACATTTGGGGGGTTCCTGTGTCTACGTAATACACTATATGGTAACAGCGACATGATACTATTATTCTATAGGTCAGTCCGAACACAACCATATGCAAGTTACACAGATTCTCTAATGTTATATATGTATTTTTTTTATTAAATCCTTTTTTTTGGCAATTAAATATTAATAAAATGGGCCCATTGTGACGCTTATAACGGTTTTATTTTTTCACCTACGGGGCTGTATGGGGTGTTATTTTTTTCGCCATGATCTCTAGTTTTTATTAATACCATATTTGTGAAGATCGGACGTTTTGATCACTTTTTATAGATTTTTTTATATATATAATGTAACATAAAATCGGTAATCCGCGCACTTTTTCCCCTCTTTTCGTGTACGCCGTTCACCGATCACAATGACTCTTGTTATATTTTAATAGATCGGACAATTACGCACACTACGGTATATTATATGTTTATCTATTTATTTTTATATGTTTTATTTATATAATAGGATAGGGGGGGTTATTTCAACTTTTATTGGGGGAGGGGTTTTGGGGTAGTGTAATAGTGTTTTGAACTTTTTGTTTTTTTACACATTTGAAGTCCCTTTGGGGGACTTTTACATACACTAGTTTGATTTCTACACTGATGATTGCTATGCCATAGGCATAGCATTGATCAGTGTTATCGGCGATCTGCTCATTGAGCCTGCCTGTGCAGGCTCAGTGTAGCAGATCACCGATCGGACCGCACGGAGGAAGGTGAGAGACCTCCGGCAGTCCGTTTTACCGATCGGGACCCCCGCAGTCACACTGCGGGGGTCCTGATCGGTAAGTGACAGGGGACCCCCCCTGTCACTTACACTTAGGGTCTATTCACACGTCAGTATATTTTTCCAATCCGCAAATTTCAGTCAGTATACAATCCGCAAATTCAGTCCGTATTGCATCCGTATTGCATCCGTATTGCTTCAGTAAAATACAGACCCCATAGAGTTGTATTGGATGTGTCAGTTACTGTCCGTACTAGGGTCTGTCCTTTTTTTTTTTTGCGAAACGGATTGCAGCCCAGTACACAACACGGATGTGTGTATAGGTCCATTGAAATACATTGGTCCTATATTATTGCGGATCCGCAATTAAGGACATGAACAGGACGTATGAATAGAGCCTTAAACACCGCGGTCGCGGCGTTTAAGGGTTTAATGACACACGGCAGCGCGATCGCTGCAGCGTGTCATTACCGGTGAGGTCCCGGCTGCTCACTGCAGCCGGCCCCCACCTCCTATGAAGCGCACTCCGCTCCGGAGCGCGCTTCATAGCGGGAGAAACACCCAGGGCGTACAGTTACATCATGGGTCGTCTGGGGACAGACTTCCATGATGTAACCCTACGTCCAGGGTCGTCTAGGGGTTAATGTCCATCCATGTCAGTGGAGTGAGCACAAGCAATCATTAATCCCCTTTAAGTTCTGGATCTACAGGCTGCCATTCTCAGGATTAGTGAGGGTCCCAACAGTCAGATTCCCACAGAAGAATGGTTTTATGACCTTTCATAACACAATAAAAAAATATATAAAAAATGTGTTACCAGTCTAGTTGAATGCTTTGAATAGTTACTATATAAACATTGTCTTCTATTATTTGTGTTTATTGCAGAGATGCACAAATGATGGTTGATGACGTTAAACGCATAGTTCACGATCTTGAGCAAGCCCAGCAGATGTCTTCTATTGGAGTGGAACTGGTGGACAATGAATTAGCAGTTTTGTATATGAACAGCAAAAAATCTGAAGTAAGATGTTTGCTAAATACAGATTGTGGTTTATATTGCATCTGTCGCATAGTTTATCATTAAGAAACTGGCAACACAGTCAAATTGTTAGTAAAAGGATATCTTATATGACTGCTTTTTTTTGCGCCTAATCCCCCCCACCACCACCCCCCGCCCCCCACAGGTGTAGAGTGTCAGAGATGTGGTTCAAGGTCTTTTGTACTCCTGAGCCATATTACCTCTCAGTTGTAATGTCCCGTTTTCTCCCCATTTGATACACACAGGAATCATCTGCCAGCTTTCACCCCTGTGGTAATTACGTGCATGTGCCATGAATGTGGATTGCAGTTTGGGTATGGCCCATGCAGTGGTTTACCACAGTGCTTGGTGCTGGCAGCCAATCCCTGTGTACCCATCAAACAGCGAGCAGGCAGGACATCACAGCAGAGAGGCGTTGTGACTCTTTGGGCCCCCCATAAGTGTGTTTTTTGTTTTTTGTTTTTTTTTGGGGGGGGGGGGGGGCGGCAGACAATAAAAGTATGCCCAGCAGGTATACAGTAAAGGTTTGGCTTATCCTATTATTAACATGATTTGACTATGTTGTTGGTTTCATACTGTCAAACCATGTGACAGATGCACTTTAGTGAAAATTTTTTAATTAAAAACGTTATCTAAAAATTGTCTAGATGTATTTGTTTGTCATCTTTGGTTAACATAGATGTTATTTCCCAATTCCTATTCTAGTACAACTCTCTTAGATGTTTGCTTCATTTACAGAGTGACTTCCGAGATTACCCTCCAATTTTACGCCAAGCTGTTTCTATTGCACGGCGCATCCAGGATCCTTTGATAGAATTTTCACAGGTCTGCAGCACTGATAATGATATCTTGTGCCTGAAATTGCATCCATTACAAGTAAGTGTCTCTTAATGCTTTCACACTGTTTTCTTTTATAACTCCATCTTGTATTTATATTTGATTTTTTTTATTTGTCAATCTAGGACCATGTAGTAAAAGAAGAGTTGCTTAATTCCCTGTATTGTGAATTTATCAACCGAGTAAATGAAGTGGGTGTGGATGTCAACAGGGCTATAGCTCATCCATACACACAGTCGCTCATTCAGTACGTCTGTGGACTTGGACCACGTAAAGGCACTCACCTGTTAAAGGCAAGTGGCCCATCTTCTACTTTTGACTTGGTGGTATTCCACACTTTTATTGCCTACAGTAGACTAAAGTTATCTTAATGTCGTGGTTATTTACAGATTCTTAAGCAGAATAATACACGGTTGGAAAATCGCACCCAGCTGGTCACCATGTGTCACATGGGTCCCAAAGTTTTTATCAACTGTGCTGGCTTCATTAAGATTGACACAAATTCTCTTGGCGACAGGTTGGTTTTACTTTCAAGTTAACATTATTAACCACATTACAGATCTGCTTAACTATGTAGCTCTTAACTTTTTAATATTTTTACACTTTTAGTACGGATTCCTACATTGAAGTCCTGGATGGCTCACGAGTGCATCCAGAAACATATGAGTGGGCTCGTAAAATGGCAGTAGATGCCTTAGAGTATGATGAGTCTGCTGAAGACGCAAACCCAGCTGGGGCACTTGAAGAAATTCTAGAAAATCCTGAAAGGTTGAAAGATCTTGATCTGGATGCTTTTGCCGAGGAACTCGAGAGACAGGTTTGTTTTATACAAATCTAATTCCTTGGGGGATTTAGTCTAGTGCAGTTTTGTTTTGTTGTGTTTTTTTCGTTTTTTTTTTTTATAAAAAGATTTTTTAAGTAAAGCAAATAGATGCTTGATAATTAGGTGACAATCTCTGGTTGGTTCTGCTTGTGCTCTGTTATCTCTGTTGTGTAATAAAATGTAAAATTGTTCCTTACAGGGTTATGGTGATAAACATATTACATTGTATGATATTCGTGCGGAGCTCAGCTGTAGATACAAAGACCTTAGGACTCCATATCGGTCCTCAAATCCTGAAGAAGTATTCAACATGCTGACCAGAGAAACGCCAGAGACTTTCTACATAGGTAAATACATTGGTTCAGTTTGCAAAACTCTTGTTGTAACATCTACAAAAACTAGGCAAATGGTAATCAGACTAAATGTTACTAAGCCACTGATGTGCGGAAGTATTTTCTTATAAGTGTTAAATGTATGGACCATAACTTTCATATGGTTTTACAACTCACAAAAGTGTTTTATTACATTTCTTCAAAGAAAATATCTGAACTTATGTAGTTCGCCACCTTAAAACCTCAAGTAGCCTATGGCAAAGTTGGTTAATATCTGTGGTCACTACCAGTGTCAATTGGAGTATTTCTTACAGTTCAATACAAATACCTGTGGCTGATGATGGCGAAACACAATTATCATATTGTCATTCAGTTTCTTAAAGGGGTAGTGCGGCGCTAAACAATTATTCACAAAATAACACATTACAAAGTTATACAACTTTGTAATGTGTGTTATGTATGTGAATGGCCCCCTTCCCTGTGTTTCCCCTCATCCAAGCTAGACCCGGAAGTGTGGTGCATTATATTCACCACATCTCGTGTCGACCCCCGTCCGCCATCTTGGGACAATGACGTAGTTTTCGGGAGGCCGGTCGAACCGCTTCTTCCGTCCCTCATGCCGGTCCCCTCTGCCGCGCTATCAGCAGCTCAGCCGCGATTGGCTGAGCATAACTGTGCTCAGCCAATCGCGGCTGAGCACAGTTATGATGCGGCAGAGGGAGGCCGGCATGAGGGACAGATGGAGCGGTTCGGCCGGCCTCCCGAAGACTTAAGTCATTGTCCCAAGATGCCGGACGGGGGTCGACAAGAGATGCGGTGAGTATAATGCACCACACTTCCGAGTCTAGTGTGGGTGGGGGGAAACACGGGGAAGGGGGCCATTTCCCCCCACCCACACTAGACTCGGAAGTGTGGTGCATTATACTCACCGTAATGTGTGTTATTTTGTGAATAATTGTTTAGCGCCGCACTACCCCTTTAAGTTGCCTATGAAAATGGTGTTAAGTTGTCATTGCCAACTAAAGTTTAGACCCAGTAATGTACGGTAAGATATCTTTGGAGCAAGTAAAAGTCTAGCCAAAAGCAACTTTTTGTCTTGAGTTAGCCACTGATGGGATTCTGATTTATCTATTTCAATCTAATCTCTCTATTGTTGTGCATTTTTTTTCCTGAGATATTAGCTTCTCTTTAAGGCACACTTAATCTCCTTTCAGGTAAACTTATCACATGTAATGTGACTGGAATTGCACACAGACGACCTCAAGGAGAAAGTTATGACCAGGCAATCAGGAATGATGAGACAGGTCTTTGGCAGTGTCCATTCTGTCAGCAAGATAACTTTCCAGAGCTCAGTGAGGTAGATAAAAGAAACACATGAAGCTTTTATCACTGCTAATAAATTTTTAACAGAATTAATTGCTATTATCTCTGCTACAGGTATGGAACCATTTTGACAGTGGCTCTTGTCCTGGTCAAGCAGTTGGTGTTAAAACCAGGCTGGACAATGGTGTAACTGGATTCATTCCAACCAAGTTCATAAGTGATAAAGTAGTGAAGAGGCCAGAAGAACGTGTAAAGGTATGCATTGCATGAGATCTGTTGTGTATCTGATAGTCACACCAGTTGTGTTGGTGAAGGCATGACTAATAGACCTATATGTTTCATCATTATAGGTTGGCATGACTGTTCATTGCAGAATAATGAAAATCAACATAGAAAAATTCAGTGTAGACATGACCTGTCGTACATCTGATCTGATGGATAAGAACAATGAGTGGAAATTACCCAAAGACACTTATTATGACTTTGATACAGAGTCTGCACATCAAAAACAAGAGGAGGACCTAAAGAAGAAACAACAGCGGACAAGTAAGTCATGATGGATCAATTTGTTTAGGCTGTCATGAAGTTAGTCCGTTTACAGTGCTTGAAGAGGTTTTAGTATATTTTATGTTATGTGCCACAATTCTCTGTCCTTTCTTTGGGGGGGGGGGAATGCAGGAGACTGGAGGAATAGGCTGCAGTGACTAGGAAGTTAAAAAAAAAAAAAAAAAAACAACTGCCCACTGGCTCTGAGCTAATCAGTTTTAGCTTACAGATGGTCAGTATTCGCCTTACAACTACTGTGCTGCAGATACACTCTTTGTCCAAGGCTCTGTGATATGTAATGATGCAGGCACAGGAACTTTCCCTTACATTCTGCTGTAATAATCAGAGAACTCAATAGTGTCCACAGCATCTTGGCAGATAAAAGGTTGTTTGTTGGCTTTAAAGTGCTAGGCCTCATACAGATATCAGGCATCAAATAATTGCATGGTCGACTCCCTTAGTGAGAATAAGGAAGGCAGTGTCCCCTATGAAGACACTAAAGAGATCTTAAAATCATATGCAGCACAAAGTGATACTTATGAAAACTACAGCTTGACCAGCACACCCCCAAAAACTGCAACATTGTCAAGGTTCAAAACAATTGTAGCACCCAGAGCTCTGTCTTTTGCCTCTGCAGTAGTTCTAAAGTAAACAGAATTTCAGTTTAATAAATTAATAAAATGTAACCTGCCCTATTTTATTTTGATATACTTGTGTTAGGTGTCATCTGTTCTAGTGGTCTGTAAATGTATTGGAGACTGGGTCTGCTTTATCATTCTAGCAGCACTTAGTTGCAGAAACTCAGGAAATGGCTTTTATTAATGTTAAATGTTTTTACTTGTAGCTTATATCAAGCGAGTCATTGCACATCCATCTTTCCACAATATAAACTTTAAGCAAGCAGAGAAGATGATGGAGACAATGGATCAGGGAGATGTTATCATCCGACCAAGCAGTAAAGGAGAAAATCATCTAACCGTCACCTGGAAGGTCAGCGAGGGAATCTACCAGCATGTTGATGTACGAGAGGAAGGAAAGGAAAATGCCTTCAGCTTGGGTTCCACGCTCTGGATTAATACTGAGGTATGCTGAAGAATGGGTAACTGACTTTTTTTGCAAGTGTAAATAATGTAGGTTAGAAATATTACCTCGTAGAGTTTTCGTCAGAACCAACTTAAGGCTTATTGCAGGGTATATTAGGTGATTGCTGACGATCCTAAAACTTGTCAGTGCACCAGGAGTTTTTCTGACACACAGGGATTAAACAGAGAATTTGCTCTACTTGACATAAAAAGGGAATTGATAATACTGCTTAATAAATTGAATCTGTCATCTGCAATTCACATTTCAAACTGCTGACACGGTTAGATATCTGTTAGGTCAAGGAGACACATGGTACCTTGTATATATCCATATGTTTTTATACTGTTGTGCAAAGTGTCAAAGGCATTTCAAAGCTCCTAATCTACCGCAAACTAGAAAACCTTCATTGCTCCCTATCTTTGCTTGAGTAACAGCTGGAAGCTGAGTCCCCAGCAAGGATACATATGGGAGGTGGAGCAAGGAGACATTACAGGCCTTGAAACTTGTGGAGTTTTAGAACACCTCTTTGGCACTTTGCACAGGAGAATGAAATAAATCTTCTACGTTCTGGAAGCATGGACAGATATATGAAAGGTACCACATGTCTGTTTACCCCAACAGTTATCTAACAGTGTCTACCTATTGGGACTTAAAGGGAACCTGTCACCCCCCGTGCCGGGGTGACAGGCTCCCGACCCCCCGTTAGAGACCCCTATACTTACCTCATCCCGCCGGGTCCCGCTTCTTGATTCGGTCGGGTCCCGGAGATCTCAGCCGCTGCAGCCCGGCGCGCGCGCTGACCGATGAGTCCAATGCTCATAGAGAATGACGGAGCGCTGGACTCTCCTGTCATTCTCTATGGGTGTTGGACTCATCTCTCAGCGCGCGCGCCGGGCTGCAGCGGCTGAGATCTCCGGGACCCGACCGAATCCAGAAGCGGGACCCGGCGGGATGAGGTAAGTATAGGGGTCTCTAACGGGGGGTCGGGAGCCTGTCACCCCGGTACGGGGGGTGACAGGTTCCCTTTAATATTGCAGCTGACAAATTCCTCTTGAAGTGACCACGTCTCTACACAGGTGTGAAGGATAAATTTTGCAGTTTTCACACCTTCGTTTATATCATACGTCATGTGGCTTGTTTCGGTAAAAAGTGATCTATCATCTGTGGATTGTGCTACCTTGGCGGGGCTTCATGGCCGCAGGGCCACGTAGCCCCGCCCCTCCGCGTCATCTTCCCCACCCCCTCAACAGCCATTGGAAAGGTGTAGGCCCCACCCCCTCTTGGTTGGTGCGCGCTACGGTGGCAATATGGGCGGGGCTAATTGGTGCTGTGTTTATGAAGCCTCGCCTAGGTAGCTCAATCCACAGATGATAAAAGATCACTTCTTACTGGAACAAACACCATGACTTATGATACAAAATTAGGTATGAAAACTGCAAAATGTACCCTTTACACCTGTGTACAGACGTCATAATCCAAAATGGGGGTGACAGTGTCACTTTTTGAATATAACTTAATATTGGAACTAAAATATATATATATTTTTTTTTTGTTCATACAATTTTGTTTAGGAATTTGAGGACCTGGATGAAATCATAGCTCGATTTGTCCAGCCAATGGCTTCTTTTGCAAGAGATCTAATCAATCACAAGTACTACCAGGACTGTAACAATGGCGACAAGAAGGTAAGTGTCACCCATGTACAACCTGTTGTCATTTCTCAGGAGTGGATTTTAGGAACACTTCCTTAGGATTTGTTCACATTTTATTTGGAAAAATCCTCAACAAGTTGGTTGCACATCTGCCACATGTGAACATACCCTTAATAAAGTTTGTGTTGCTATTTAGATAACATCTCATTTGTTTTGTATGTGAACAGAAACTAGAAGAGCTTTTAATAAAAACGAAGAAGGAAAAACCTACGTTCATTCCATATTTCATATCTGCCTGTAAAGAGCTTCCTGGGAAATTTTTACTGGGGTATCAACCACGAGCAAAACCAAGGTAAGGGCACAGGTAGCTGGAATCTTTCAGCCTATTGAGAATAGAATAAAAAAAGTGTATGTATATAGCTCCTCAAATTCAACCATTTTACATTGTGTTTTTTGGCTTAGAGTGGAATATGTTACAGTAACACCTGAAGGCTTCAGATATCGTGGCCAAATATTCCCTACAGTCAATGGACTCTTCAGGTGGTTTAAAGACCACTACCAGGATCCTGTGCCAGGTATGTCCTATGCAGCATTTATTGTGCCTTTAGTAAGTTTATCTCTTGATATTTTGTAGTGCATGCTCCAGGATATTATTTAGCATTTAGCCAAATGGACATAAGTGACTGTTTGCTTTCGTTTATCAGGTATTACTCCTAGCAGTAGCAGCAGAACAAGAACTCCGGCCTCCATGAGTGCCACCCCTGCCAATATTAATCTTGCAGGCAAGTGCCTATATCTGGTGAAATGTCTGGTTAAATTGTTCTTATTACTTGTTAAGAAAATTTTATAATTTTTTATTTATGTTTTTGCAGATCTCACTCGTGCTGTCAATGCCCTGCCTCAAAACATGACTTCACAGATGTTTAATGCAATTGCTGCAGTCACTGGACAACATGGGCAAAACCCTAATGCTACACCTGCCCAGTGGGCATCCAGCCAGTATGGTTATGGTGGAGGCAGTGGTGGTGGGAGCAGTGCATATCATGTAAGTGTCTTTTTAGACAAACAAGCAAGAAAATTGACTTATTTTTGTAGCAGCTGTACCTATGCGGAATGGTTACTGCTGTTTGCAGTTGATGTGTGTGTGTGTATATATATATAATATATTATATAATTCTTATAGAATGGTGATACACAGCACCATTAAAGCCCCGTTCACACGTAGCAAAACCAGCAAAATTTTATGTCTCTAAAATGCTGAAGCCACTATAGCAATATTTAGATGTTTGTAACTTTTGTAAGCCTAAATGTTGTTGTTATTTTTTTTTTTTTTTTTTTTTAAGAGCGTATTAGGGAATTACATATTTTACTAAGCTTTAAACAGTGCATGTCAGCTCAGCTGCTGCCGGATCAGTGGTGAATTAACTCATAATCCGGAAGTTCGGATATCCTTGGTTACAAACCACTCATGACGGAAATAGGTATGACCTACATTTTGATTTATTGGAGGTTGCAGGCATTTCTTCTACGCATGGTTCCTAACCATGGATACCTGAACTTCCAGACTAAGAGTTTAAATTGCCGCTAATCCGACAACAGCTGTGCTGGCAGGTACCCCTTTAAAAAGTTTTAGTTCAATTGGTAATGTATGCTTAAGATATCATACTTTTTTGTGTACATATGTTTTGGTGTACTAATTGTTCTGTTTTTGCTTATAGGTGTTCACAACTCCTGCTCAGCAACCTGTGGCTACTCCTCTGATGACCCCAAGCTATTCCTATGCCACTCCTAGTCAGCCTATTGCTACACCACAGTACCATCAGCTGCCACCAAGTGCCACACCTACCCCAGCACCTACTCCCCAATCCTCCCATTCACAAAGCAGTTCAAGTTCCCGGCACAGGCAACAGTCTAAGTGAGTACAACCTTCTTACCCCTAATGCTGACTATACATGAGTTCAAGATTCTGCTCAATCAGACCTGCATTGGCACTGTTTATTCAATAGAAGAAAGGGTGACAAGCAACTGCTTCATATCTTTGCTGACTCTTGCAGAGCCAAAGGTTCAGGGATATAAAAATAAAAGTAGGCCATTCACCTTAGCTTGTCATTAGAATCTGTATCCTTTTATCTGATGGGTATGGCTGTCTTCTACCTATTGTAGACTGGGACATGGGTCAAAAATCTGTGTTGCAACTAAAGAAAATGAATGTGGTAGCATTGTAAACCACAAGTTGACATAATAACTCTTAAGGCCCTATTCACACGTCTACAATTCTGTCTGCAGTTTTGCACAGAAAATAGGATCAATGTATTTCAATGGCCCCCTTCACACATCCGTAGGTGCGTACAAGGCCTTGACCCGTACCGCAACAAATAGGACAGGCCCTAGTGCGGACTGAAATTCCTCCACAGACACACCAATTGAACCCTATGGGATCCGTATTTGTGCAGGTGCAATCCGCAAAAATAAGAATCTGCAAATGGTTACTAGATTATTGTTAACCACTTTTTTTTTTTTTTTTTTTTTTTTTTTTTTGCGAAACAGCAAAAAATGCTGATGGCAATTTGGGGATTGCTGATGAAAAATGGCAAACTCAAATTTGCAAAGCGAAAAATATACTGAAGGGTTAATCGACCCTTAGATGGCTCTTCAGTTGCAGCAATTTGTGGGTTTCCGTGTGAGCCCTCCCTTCTATTATAAGCTGGGAAGCTGCATATTTTAGGCAGTGCAACATGCCATTCTTAGGCCACATGACCTGTTTTCCAGCCCAAGTCACTGGCCCAGATTTATCTGAGGACTGATACTGTCTGGTTTTCCCACAGCAACCAAACGCAACTCCTCTTTTGTTTTATCAGAGCAATCTGAGAAAAGAATACTGAGCTGTAATTGGTTGTTGTTGGAAAAACAAATAAAGGCATTAGTCATTGTGTTCATTGGACTATACTGTTTAATATTATATTGTTATATGCTATATTGTTTTACAGGCTTTAATGGGCTATTCCCATGACTTCATGTAACTTTATCCATGTTTACATTACATCTTGTTTCAGCTATGAACAGTTTATCGGTAGGCTCTTTATCATTTCTTCACATAATAATTTCCTTTTTTTTCCCCCCCCACCAGACCAAGCAGTCAAACACCTATTGACTGGGGGAAAATGGCAGAGAAGTGGCTGCATGAAAAAGAGGCAGAGAGGCGAAAACAGAAGCAGCGCTTAACTCCTCGTCCTTCACCAAGTCCCATGATTGAAAGTACACCCATGTCAATTGCAGGGGACGCCACACCACTACTAGATGAAATGGACCGATGAAAAAGTACGCGTGAAAATGAACTTTTTAACGGCCAGGTGGAACAGCCATGCTCCCAATCTTAGCAAGTGTATAAATTGCTCTAATCAGAGCATGTTTATAATTTCTAGGCCAATATGCGCATAGCTGTACATGAAAAGATTGGACCCTCCCATGTGAAGCCTGAATTTACTTGATCAGTACCGGAGGAATCATATCTCTAGCGCAAGCGTCGATATCCTATTGTTTGGTGTTAAAGTATTCCTTCACTTCTAAGATTAGAGGTAATATTTGCCTCATTGGGGTAAAGCAAAAAAAAAAATCTGTATGCTACCTGTTTTTATGACCTATGTTTTAAACATAGAATGGGCTTCACTTTTATTTAAAATTGCATATTCTGCCAAAGAATGCAATATAAAGAGAGATCTGAAGCAAAGATCTCGCTCTACTCCTGTATGTGCTGAACAATTGGAGATGCTGGAGCCGATCTACTGTATAAAGACACTTAGGGAAGAAAAAGGGCTGAGGGCAATTGTCTGTAAAAAATCATAATTTGCCTGAGGTAGCTTTTATGGGCTCCTTGGCCAAAGGGATGCTTTTCTGTAGCAACCAACTGGCTTCATACAGTAACAAACTTATTATTTGGTTGGAGACATTTGGGTAAATGTATTTATTATTTTTCGCCTGTGCTCTGATTCCCACTGCTGTGAACAGCTAACCGTAAGTTTGCGGCTGTATCCTTCACACTCTTTGCATACGTATGTGATAAATCATAGCGTTTTGTTTTCTTTTAACCTTTGACATTGCAGTGTGGAGGTGTCTTGGAGTTCTGCTGGCATCCATAGATGTTTTTATTTTATTTTTTTTTTTTATTTTTTTTTTTTTTTCAGCAGGCAAATAAATGGTCTGGAACAAAAATGACTTTGGTGTTTTTTTTGTTGTACATCCTTAAGGAGTGCTTCTCTGATTTCTGATACTAATAACCTAGCCTAATGGTGCGTTTACACAGACAGATTTATCTGACAGATCTTGGAAGCCAAAACCAGGAACAGACTATAAACAGAGAACAGGTTATAAAGGAAAGACTGAGATTTCTCCTCTTTTCTAATCCATTCCCTGGTTTGGCTTAAAAAATCTGTCAGATAAATCTGTCTGTGTAAACGCAGCATAAGGATGCGTTTACACAGAGAGAGATTTATCTGACAGATTTTTTAAGCCAAAGCCAGGAATGGATTGCAAAAGAGGGTAAATCTTAGTCTTTCCTTTTATGAGCTGTTCACTGGTTATAGTCTGCTCTTGGCTTTACAAATCTGTCAGATAAATCTGTCTGTGTAAACGCACCATTAGTATCTGAAGGCCAATACCCATTATCCCTGCCAGTCAGCAGTTTGTTCGAAACATAGCACCTTGATATATATACACACACAGAGTGAACGTTGGATGTTCTTGTGCATAAAAGATTAGCAAACTTTACTATTTTGTTGCAGTAAGCTAACTAGCGATCTATAGGGAAGATTTATCAAATCTTAACCCCTAGACAACCCTGGACGTAGGGTTACGTCATGGAAGTCTGTCCCCAGACGACCCATGACGTAACCTTACGTCCTGGGTGTTTCTCCCGCTATGAAAGCAGGTGGGGGCCGGCTGCAAACAGCAGCCGGGACCTCACCGGTAATGACACGCTGCAGCGATCGCTCTGCCGCGTGTCATTAACCCCTTAAACGCCGCCATCGCGGCGCGACCGCGGCGTTTAAGTGTAAGTGACAGGGGGAGTCCTCTGTCACTTACCGATCGGGACCCCCCCAGTGTGACTGCGGGGGTCCCGATCGGTAAAACGGACTGCCGGAGGTGTCTCACCTGCCTCTGTGCGGTCCGATCGGCAATCTGCTGCACTAAGCCTGCACAGGCAGGCTCAATGAGCAGATCGCCGATAACACTGATCAATGCTATGCCTATGGCATAGCAATCATCAGTGTATAAATCAAAGTACTGTATGTAAAAGTCCCCCAAACGGACTTCAAAAGTGTAAAAAAAAAAAAGTTAAAATCACTAACACACTACCCCAAAGCCCCTCCCCCAATAAAAGTCTAAATCACCCCCCTTTCCCATTATATAAATAAAACATATAAAAATAAATAAATAGATAAACATGTAATATACCGTAGCGTGCGTAATTGTCCGATCTATTAAAATATAACAAGCGTCATTGCGAACGGTAAACGGCGTACACGAAAAGAGGGAAAAAAGTGCACGGATTACCGATTTTATGTTACATTATATATTTAAAAAAAATCAATAAAAAGTGATCAAAACGTCCGATCTTCACAAATATGGTATTAATAAAAACTAGAGATCATGGCGGAAAAAATGACACCCCCCATACAGCCCCGTAGGTGAAAAACTAAAACCGTTATAAGCGTCACAATAGGCCCATTGTATTAATATTTAATTGCCAAAAAAAGGATTTCATAAAAAAAATACATATATAACATTAGAGAATCTGTGTAACCTGCATATGGTTGTGTTCGGACTGACCTATAGAATAATAGTATCATGTCGCTTTTACCATATAGTGTATTACGTAGACACAGGAACCCCCCAAACGTTACCATATTGCATTCTTTTTTACGATTTCACCTATTTATATCTTCATAAATAATATATTTGGAATTCCATCATACATGTTATGGTAAAATGAATGACGCCATTACACAGTACAACTATTACTGTAAAAAACAAGCACTTACATGGCCTGTAGATAGAAAACTGAGAGTGCTGGAGCTCTTAGAAGGGGAGGAGGGAAAAACGAAAACACTAAGATCAAAATTTGCGCGGTTCACTGGGTCATTTTGGGCCTGGTCCTCAAAGGGTTAAAGCAATCTGATTGGTCGCTATGGACAACTGCTGTACTGTTCCTTTGCACAAGGTTTGATGAAACTCCTCCTATGTGTATGAGATCCTCCAAGCAATCAGTAGATGACGGCGAACAAGAGATCAGGCATGTTTTTTTTTGTTTTTTTTTACTTATTCCCCTTGCCTAACTGATATAAACATGCGGACCGTGCATATTTGTGGTGGAGTGTAGAGAAACGCAGTACTACAAACAAAAAGTGACAGGTGTTCTTTACATACTGCCAACACATTAAATTCTTCATGCTGCCACATGTAATATAAGTAATTTCATCCAAAAATATTGCTAGGACTATATTAAGAGGCTATTCACTGTAAGAGCACAGAGACAAGGAACTTGTTATCATTTAGCCTTTAGAAGGCTCTATCAGTGGTTCCGGTCAGAGCAAACAATTCCCTATTGTACAGGGAGACTTGTGCTTGCTTTTGTCTGCTGATCTTTGGCCTGTTAGAAAGGGCGAATTTGGGCCTGTTTGGCCAATAATATCCCCTCGTAATTGGGCCCTTAATTATTACAAATAAATATGCAAATGGATAAATGGAAGGATCTTTTGACTGCTCTCTTGCTATGTTATGGATATATTGGGAAATTCTGTCATCTGGGACCATGGCTGATTTCCACAATAACAAGTTATGTGAGGAGCTCAACCCACATCCACTCATAGTTACTGGTAATATGACAAGAACGTTTCTAGTCCATGTAGGTCAATGTCATTGTTTATGTGTAGCTCTGTCTTCCTCTCCGGGTCAAAACAATGCATATGTGCAATAGGCAAACTGGTTACATAATTTTTTTTTTTTTTTTTTTAACCTGAACTTTATTTAAACTATATGAATGAGGCCTTAGTGCTGTTGTCCCACCCTAGGTGTTTCTCTGATAGTTGTCAACTGTGCTGTCGTGTAGACGAAAGGGGAAACAGTGAATTACTGTATTTTCCGGCTTATAAGACGACCCCTGACTTTTAAGAAGATTGTCAGGGGTTCGGCTTATACGCAGGAAAATGTTAACCCCTGCCTGACCACAGACCTGCTGCGGTCAGGCAGGGGTTAACTGCAGCTAAATAAAAGAAAAACCAACAGTTAACTCACCTGGGGCCCGTCCCCGGCCTCCGCCCATCTTCTGGCCTGTTCTCAGCACAGGCAGTGTGACATACACTGATTGCGCCGGGGATTCCCGAAGCTCTCCCGGACAGCTGAGCGTCATATTGGAGCCGCTCGGCTGCCGGGAGAGCTTCCGAAGAATGACAGAGGCTTCGGGTACTTCCGGAGGCTCTGTCATTCTCCCGGCAGCTGAGCATCTTCAAGCTCTTTCAATGAGATGCTCGGCTGCTCGGGAGATCTTTGGGGATCCCCGGCGCAGTCAGTGTATGTCACACTGCATGCGCTGGGAACGGGCCAGGGACGGGCCACAGGTGGGTTAACTTTTTTTTTTTTTAATACTGGTTGCCCCATACGGTAGGGATGTGGCCATTTTTTAGCTTCCCCCACCGTATGGGACGACCCCAGACTTCTAAGAATTTTCGGGGTTAAAGAGTTGTCTTATACGCCAGAAAATATGGTATTCTCATTGATCATTTATTTTCTACGAAGTCTCGACGACAGCACCCTTACAACCTACCCTTTATTCTTGGATATGGTTATTTTTATATTAATTATTTCACTTAGACAAGTGTCATGAAAAACTTTTTCCCAGTAATTGAAGCACATTACAAAGTTATATAACTCTGTAATATGCTTCAATCACCTATCTGCCTCCCTTCCCTGTCTTTTCCCTCCTCCACCCCCCACCAGGAAGTGTCCTAACTCACACAGACCTGATTACTGTCGTCACCGTCACCAAGCTCTTCTCTCAGCTCCTTCTCCTGTTACAGCAGCCCCCCCCCCCTGCCTTGTCAGATGACTCAGCTTGGTCAGCTCCCATTGGCTGAACAACTGCAAGCCATCACTTGGATTGGGGAGGGGGGTCTGCTGTAACAGAACCTCCTGCTGGTGACTCATCCTCACAAGAAGGAGCTGCCTGGTGACTGTGATGGCAGTCATTAGGTCTGTGTGAGTTAGGACACTTCCTGGTGGGGGGTGGAGGGGGGAAAAGACAGAGAAGGGGGGCAGATAGGTGATTGAAGCATATTACAGAGTTATATAACTTTGTAATGTGCTTCAATTACTGGGAAAAAGTTTTTCATGGCACTTGTCCTTTAAATTTTCCTTTCAGTGTTTACTGTAATACACTGGTCATAGGAGGAAGGAATTTTTAACCTCTCAAGTGATTTTCCTCTCACTGATCAGGAGTTGTCAATCTCGGGTGTGCTATTGTGGAGACCTTGTAGAAAAGGAATTATCGGTGAGCATAATTTACAGTTTTTCACTTTATGTGGGCAAAACAGATGCGTAAGCTATCCTGATCGTGGAGGTGCAGATCAGATCGGCTTCTTATCAGCTGTCCAGCACCCACACTACATAGTGCTTGGAAGACGCTTGCTCTGTTCACTGTGCAGTGTCTGGACCTGGTTATTGCAGCTCAGGTCCATTCACCTGAATGGAAGCTGAGCTGCAGTTGTCCGCATTCACTGATTCATAACTTTTTCTGGCTCATTTCACTGCGTAGAGGAGATGCTGAACAGCTGATCCAAGTGGGTGCTGTTATTACAGGCTATATACATGCATACAACCTTTGCTATGTGTCCGTTCTTTATAAACCACCCTCATGAGTTCCCCCAGTGTGATGTCTAGTGGTTGTAGTTACTTTTTTCTTTGTTGCCCTCTGTATGGGCTCCTTGCAATATTCTGGAATGAAACGCTGCAGCCCCAACTCATTGACAAAATCTTAATTTATATGTTACCATAAGCAAGCAGCAGATATGCATTGAATGCTCTCATGTGATGCATGGAAGTATACAACACATGTTTAGCAGCAGGGTTGTTAACATCATAATTTTGCACATTATATTTTACACATTGAACTCTATTAACATGAACACTGACAGAATAAATGAAATACATGGCAAATCATTGCGCTCTATATGCCTGCTGGAATACAGGGCGCTGGCCTGTGTTTCTTCCTTCTTTCTCGTCTATCCTTTCCTTCCTTTCTGTTTTTCCTTTTCGGCTTTTCAGCACAGGGTCTCAGTTCTTGTGGAAGTGATGTTGTCATACTTTTCAGTGCTTCTTGCTTGATGGTAGGGGCAATAGTAGTTTTAGTAGTATCTACGTTCCTCATAGGTTCGTCATTAAGGATATCATTGAATGGATCCTGCTTGTGTCCTATATCCAGTATGGAGTCTAGTGGAGTGTTTGCCATCGATCCCCTCTCCTCACCCCAGATATCTTTTGAGGGAGATTTCTTATTTTCTTTATTAAGTCGATTCTTCCTTTTACCTTTGAGACCCTTTCCTTTTTTGTTCTTTCTCTCTTTCTGCTTTGTTTTGTCTTTCTTCTTCTTTGTAGCTTTCTCCGTTGTGGTCTGATCTGGAGAAGTGGTTGGACTGATTGTCATCATGATCTTCAGGAGATCCTCAGTAGCTTGCATGACTTGTCCTATTGTAGGTTGTCCTGGTGGTAGCTCTAAAGATGGCAGTTGACTAGAGTCTTCCTCCGTAGACTTTACTGGATCATCTATAATATTTCCTCCATAGTCATAAAGTCCAGACTCTCTTAGGACAGCAACTGTTTCATTTTTGTACCTTTTACACCTGAAATGAAAGCAGTAAAATTACTATATCCAAGGGCTACTGTAGTACATAAACTGTGTATAGCTGTCTACTTTTACCCACCCCTTATTTATTCTTCATGCTGGTATTTTAGGTGAACGTTGGGTATTGATGGCCACTCTTTAAATGAATTGTATGCTTTCATCAGCCATTTTTTGGTATAAGGGTCCCATAATGATAGGCTGATTACAGGTATACTGCTATATGTGTCAACTCTGGCTCCCTCCAACTTTAGCTGTCCAGGCATGATGGGAATTGTAGTTTTGCTACAGCTGGAAGGACGCAGCTTTGACACCACTAAGGGAGATTTATCTGTTTTTATTTAAAAAGGTGGACTATCCTAGTAATGCATGTGACGGACTCTCTTTGCAAGAGCTCTTCCCCATATCTATTACAGAATATAGAAAATAATTGATTGTAAAAAAAATTAAAATTATACATACCTGTTCATGCCCCCTGGTGTTCTCCTAGCTTTTGCCCGCTCACTGCCACCGCTGAAACTTCTACATTAGTCTTTGAAGTGACAGTTAATCACTGGCCACAATACAGTCCTATCTCGGCCGGTGATTGGCTGAGCGGCCTGTCACTTCATAGACTCTCTGAAGTTCCAGGCGTGGCTGTGGGTAGATGCGAGAAGAACACCGGGAGGTATGTGTAAACTTTATTATTTACTATATAAAGCAAGGGCTGCATGGACATCGCTAACGATGTCGCTGCCGCCCTGGCTGCACAATTATAGATCCGTATAATTGGTTCAGTAAACGAGCAGATCGGCACTCGTTTACATTAGTGATCGTTGCTCTGCATTGATCTATATGGCTACACATGTATCTATAAATACTAGCACTGGCTTACAAGTGTCTTTGTGGTGGCACAGAGTGGTGACCGTTTAGATTATGCCCTTTTTGTGTTACTTACCAACCATACCAATGCCTCTCCACACACAGCTCCTGTGATGTGAACTCAAAGCATTGCACCTGGATGACGTTAAAAAAAGCCTGTCCTACTACGCGGGAGGCTGTATCGTTCACCCTTCGGAGGCAGTTTTTAAATCTAAAGAACAAAAATAACAGAACATAAAATTACTGAAAGAAGATTGTTGTATGTTCTAAACTTTATAACACAGTCCTGATAGTTTTTCAAGTAACAATCCAATCAACTCAGTTTACTGCACAGCAGCCAACTTTGGCTGTGATTGATAGATAAGATAGATAAGATAGAAGAACATGTCTCATTTGCCCCTGCCTCTTAATGGTAAATTTACTTGTGGCAGATGTGCTTTCAGAAATCTCAATGAAAATCATTAATCTAAATAGGGCTGTTTCTGCAGCAACTGCATGAATGTCCGCAGACCTTGTTCACTTAAACAAGACACTATGGGATTGATAATGCTGTCAGTTTGGGTCATTAGAGTTGTGGTCAGGCCAGGGCTTGCAGCTATGGTATGTCTATGGCGCTTAGCTCAGTGCTTTACAGAGAACTTCTCCCAGCTTTATCTACCAATTAGTGGATGGGGTTGAACATTCAGACCCTGGACAATCAATACTTTTGACATGTCTTTGTGAAATACATAGTAAAGGGTCCAACAGAACCGTATATAGTAGTTTGTTAGTTCAAGTAGTAAGAAGGATGCATGCTGATTAGTGATGAGCGAATAGTGAAATATTCGATATTCGTACAAATATCTCCCGAATATTCGATCGAATATTCAATCCCTTTAAAGTCAATGGGAACAAGTATTCGATTATTGAAAAACATCTATTTGACCACTTGGAGGTAAAAAACGGAAGCTGGGGGATTTGAACGCTTATCGAATATTTATCGAATAGTCGGCGAACTATTAGATAATATTTGATCGAATACCTTACTATTCGATCAAATATCTATTCGATCGATTAGTATTCGCTCATCACTAATGCTGATCCAACACAGTTGGAAAGTCAACAAGCTGAACGCTATGCATTATGAAAACTTGACAAAGTCCAACAGCATTCAGTTATAGAAAAATCTTCAAAGTTTATTCAATATTCCAATACTTAAAGAGACTCTGCCAGCATGTTTATGCTGTCCTATCTTAGGGTAGCACAGCATAAACTACCGTAGTGAATGAGAAGCTGAACAGAATGATGTTTCATTTACATTGTTCTGTACAACCGATCGAATTATATCTTTCTGAATAACATGGACAATAAGTAGTCCTCTCCATTATGTGTGTGAGCCCAGTAGTCCTCAGTGTTCATGAGAAGCAGAAAACTTTGCCCACCAGCTGCTGATTGGAAGTTATCTGTCCATGCTGTGTATAGGCAATCACCTGTCAATCAGCAGCTGGAGAGCGGGGGGAGGGGTGTGGCAAGAATCCTATTCACCTGCATATTAGGAGAACGGCTGAAGAAAATGATGTATGTAATACACCGATCTGTTCAGCATTTCTATGAATAGCTTATTTCCTACTCCACATTTATGGATGGAGTTACCTTACCAATTGAGAAGTTTTTCTTCATATTATAATGCTTGTGAATAACATGATGGCAATGGGACACAATACACTGGCCTTATTTTCTAGTTTGGCTTCCACTGACCCAATTCAGGGTCTGTCTAGACTTTTTCTCACAGTCAAGATTAGACATGATGTTTTTATAACACTTTAGATTTTTTTCACCTTACTATCCTCCCTTAACCTTAATCAGATATTTTTCACTTTTCCTCTTCAGTGTCCAGTCCCTTTCCACCAAAGTAAACAACTTGAATACATTCTATATGCTTTATACTAGACACAATTCTCCCAGGCAAGGACACGGTCCTTTATCATGTTGCCCCATATGTCTCCTGATCTTGTCCTTGTGTTGTGGCCTAGTGGTTAATCATTGCATTCCACTGATAAGTAGAAACCAAGGTAACATGACTGGAGCCTCCATCTACACTAAATACTGCAGCAGATCTAGAAAACATGTCCTATTAAACATACTACCTGATACTAAGACAATATCCATAAGACAGCACCCCCACCTTATTAGTTAGCTCTGGGACTACCATTGCAGCTTCAAAATAATGCATTTTGAGACCATAACTTAACCATAACAGTGTGATAAATATCTAACAATTTTGGACTGTTTATTAGTTAAGGTCCAGTGTACAAAAAAAATAAAACCGAGGTGCCCAAAGTAGCCGTCATCCTGGCACAGGTAAAGAACAGTACAGTGTGGTACCATAGACTTCTGTGGAGGGATGCTTCTAGGCAGCCAAACAGTCAGTTCAGTAATGCAGGGGTTTTCTGGTGAGATGCCCATATTGATTGGTCGAATCTTTCATTCTATCTTAGGACCATATGATGCCCCTAGCTTGTCTGTAGGTAAGTGATCTACACTTTTAAAAAAAAAAATAATAATTTTTTTTTTTTTGTGTGTGTGTGGGTGGGGGGGTTGGTGTTTACACCGTTCGCCCTATGGCAAAACTCAGGGCAGTACGATTACAACGATAGGCAATGTATACAACTTTTATTTTATTTCACTGCTTTTAAAAATTAAATACTTTTTTTTTTTAACTAAATGTTCTTAAAATTACTCTATTCCTATCCTTATAACACTGTTATTTTTTGGTCTATTGAGCTGTGTGAGGTGTCATTTTTGCATCATAATCTGTACTTTCTATCAGTAGCTTTCTTGTGTATATTCAGCTTTTCATTACAATTTTTCTGGATTTCATGTGACCAAAAATCTGCAATTTTGCTCTTTAGTATTTGATTGGCCTTACGCCATTTACCATGCAAGATCAGGTAAACCATAATTCTGCATGCGGCTATAACAAATATGTTTATTTCTTTATTCATTTATTTATATTTATAAAGTAGGAAAAGGGGGGTGATTCAAACTTTTATTATGGGATAGGATTTTTTATTGATGAAAAAGATGCTGAAAACGTTGCTACCGCAGTATTCTTCTCGCCGAGTCAATCAGGGGGCCAGGCAGAATCACACACGCGCGGGAAGCAGCACGTCTTCGACGGGACATCTTCCCTGCAAATGAGCGATAGAGGCCTTACTTTGCATATATGAATATGCATAGTGGGCTGGATAGGCAGGTGAAGGGGGGTGCTCCGGGCGGACAGGGGATGCCCCAAATTCTTCTAAGCCCCGGATTAGCATATCAGCAATTAGGGAAAATCACCACAATGCGGAACCAAAGAAAGTAATGATTAGGAGCAATGCAGGGAGAAGGTAACCAGCTCCTGGGGCATATCAGCAGGTTCATTGGGCAGAACCTACTGATGCCACTTTAAGGGTCAGATCTACCCATATTTTTTTTTATCCATTTTGGATAAGGCCATGCACCCTTTATTCTGGAAAAAGGACTGTATTGGTATATGGACAGTCTAAGGATATTTATAATTGTGGATTTTTGAAAATTTTGCATACATTTCATATATACCATATTGCAGTTAATAGATTATGCTTGTCTTTTAAAACCATTGTTACATAGTCATTATTTTTTATTAATAGGTAGTGTTAAACCTATTTTTTTTATTGTAATATAGTCTTGTACCAATGTAAATTCCTCCGGGCGATGGGACACAAGCTGTCTCCTATGCACAGAGGAACCTGAGAAGGGCAGAAGTTTATAATTCTGTTGACAATCAGGCAATTAGCACTATGAAAAATGTATCTAAAAAACTTGAAAAGATGTCAATATCAGACTTCAGAACTTGGTGGGATGCAAATTCTTTGAGACAGTATTTGAGTAAATACATGATACCTCTGGGTCCCAGACTTAGAAATAAACCCACCTTTGTGTTTGATATTTTTATCAAAAGATGAGAGGAGGCTCATATGGAATGCTGTATTAAAATTATGACACTTATAGTGGAATTTGAAGAAATTAGATTAGAAGAGATTAAAAAGGAATAAGATCAAACATGAAAGGATCCAGTACCCTTCCAACCCACACAGTGCTATGAAGACCTACAACATAGAATGCAGGAGTCCCTCAAAACATTAGAGGACACAATGGTGGGCATTAAAAAGTCCAAGTTTGTTTGTGATCAGAATGATTACATGGTTTACAATTGAAAAGACGAACAAGAAACACATAGATGCAGATCCTAACAAGAAATACAAAACGCATGAAACCTTTTCAACCACGGAGGCAGAGTCTTCTGATCCAGCTGACTGAGACCAAGCCACTTTGAATAGAGAAATAGAGGAGGGGGAGAGAGTCAAACCCTACAACATGGGGAGGTGCACCAAAGGGACATCATAGTCAACAACAAAAAATAGCAGAAAAACAGAAAAGGAGGGCAGGAAGGAAGCACAAGCACAAAAGCAAAAGGTCATCTAGCCAAGAACAGGGGGGAAATTTAGATGTAACAGGTGAAATACTGGATTTTTTTTTTTTTTGTGCACTTAACATGGAAGCACTGCAATACCAGGTCAACGCCTGGAGAGGACAGAGCCAGCTCATCTCCTTGTTCTAAAAATTCATTTAATATATGGTGCCTAGATTTATAATATAATAAATTTATCCTCTTATAACTTAACAGTGGAACAACAGGAAATCTTGTCCAGGGGTCTTAATTTTATGCCTGCAAAACATTTCGATATTTGTGAAACGATCCTTGACATCAATGGAATGGTAAGAGCACTTGTAGTGAAAAAATATTTCAGATCTGTTAATATAGAATAGGAACAAAAATTGCATGTACTGTAGTTAGCGGGCATGTAGACGATGAATGCAATAATCTTACATTCCCAGAACAATGTGCTTTATTGTCTGTCACCAATCTTTGTAGTAACACTGAAACGGATCATGTAGCTGTGGAAACAAGTAATCCCCAATTTTACCTTATAGGCACAAGAAACAAATATGTGGACATGTTCCAAAGTACAGTAGAGAGGGATGTGGTCAAGTTATACAATAGTAAACAGAAGAGTAATAAAGGTTACCCCCCCAAACATTGAGCAGTGATCAAGGAATTTGCTGGAAATGCATCAGAAATGCCAATAAGGGGGGGGGGGGGGGGGGGGGGGGGGGGGGTGTAATACTTAACAAAAAAACTATGAGAATAGTTTACTCAACACCTTAAATAATCAGAAAAAATAACTTTTGCTCCTACTAACAACTTCGAAAGTGCTTTGCAAAATCTCATTTCCACAGGAGTCAATAAAGACTTTTTTTCTGAAAAAGAAACTAAATTCTAGACACCTGAGATTCCTGTCATCGTTATATTTGATGGACTCCTCAAAATACATACAAATACCTCCCCAATTGGTAACATAGGTGAGGCTGCCTACTTGGGGTTATACCTGTACAGAGATACAGATTGCTGAACTCAGGGAGAACAGCCAAATGACAACACTGCCGGCTGCTAATGAAAGCGCTCAATGCAGTGAAGTCCTAGGTGCATTGTCCCCTGGGAAACATGAGTATGCAAAAGAGGAGTCCGTGGAGCCTCATTGAAGAGTCTCAAAACACAGGACTAGCCAGATATCCCTCCGGGAAGGACCCAGCCAAGTGGCAGCTCCTGTTATGAAACCACCAAATCCACCATATTAAGTGGCCCTATAAGTCAGTGTAATGACAAGGGATAAACCAAGGCTAGGTAACCATCCACAGACAGCTGTTTCGGGGTGTTGCCCCTCATCAGTGTGGAGCAGGATTCTGGCTAGGTGGGAGCAATGCCTAGTAGAGCCATAAGAGAAACAGATTTCTGAACTCAGGGAGAACAGCCAAATGACAACACTGCCGGCTGCTAATGAAAGCGCTTAATGCAGTGAAGTCCTAGGTGCATTGCCCCCTGGGAAACATGAGTATGCAAAAGAGGAGTCCGTGAAGCCACTTAATATGGTGGATTTGGTGGTTTCATAACAGGAGCTGCCACTTGGCTGGGTCCTTCCCGGAGGGATATCTGGCTAGTCCTGTGTTTTGAGACTCTTCAATGAGGCTCCACGGACTCCTCTTTTGCATACACCTGTAAAGAGAGCAATACCTGTAATATAGATGCACAGAGAGGCTTAACTACTATATGGAGGGCAGAGAGGGACCTAACTGGTATATGGAGAGACAGAGTGGTTGTAGGGGTGCACAGAGACCTAACTACTATATGGGGTCACAGAAGTGGCTAAAAACTAAATGGAGACAGGGGAGCCTAACAACTATGTGTGGGTACAGAGGGGGAGATACAGATGTGGAGGATGACGTTGCTGCATGAATAAGGAGTCTAAAATGTTTGTCTGGGAGATTACGTAGAGACGAGTAATGGCTGGGAGAAGTCCCCATGATGGCCCAGGCCGAATGGAGAAGAAAAGTAAAAGTGAGTGACTAATGGGAGTGAGAGCCCAATTAGCCAGTCACTGATCACGGCAATGTCCTATTGCTGTTAGTGCTTGGCTGAGCAGGCTGTCACTTCCGACACTTGTTTGTCGGCTACAGTCAGTGGGGGACACCTGAGGGTGTAAGAGGACACCAGTGGAGCAGGGGAGAGGTAAGCATTAGATGTTTTTTATGTCTTCCAACAGGATAACATTATATAAAAAAAATTCCTAATACCAGATAACCCCTTTAAATTCTGTGCACAGGCATATGTGATGGATTCCAGTACTGTTTGTGCAGCATCCTGCACATACAATACTGTACAGAATTTTAGGCAGGTGGGAAAAAATGCTGTTAAGTATGAATGCTTTCAGAAATAGAAGTGATAATAGTTTATTTTCATCAATTAAAATGCAAGGCGAATGAACAGCAATCCAAAGAATATTTGGTGTGACCACCCTTTGCCTTCAGCAATAGTTCTTTTAGGAAACTTATATCCATTGTCTGAAGGTACTCATCAGGGAGGCTGTTCCATCATCATGGAGAAGTAGCAGATCCTTCTCTCAGTTCATGTAATCCCAGACAGACTGGATGATGATGAGATCAGAGCTCAGTAGGGCCATACAGTAGCGAATTATAACAGGTCCGTTTTGGGCAGTAGCCCGGGGTCCTGAGCTCCTGGGGGGCCCGTGGCCACCCAAAAGGACATATTTTCAGTGGTGTATTGTCTCCTGGCTACAGTTGTGCCATGTTTGCAAAAATCACTGCTTTTTTCCCACAATTTTGCACAGATCAGAGCATTATGACATTATCTATCCCGTACTATCTAGTACGGCCATAGTTACAATGGGGTAGGGGGCCAGGCCTGGTGAACAGCCCGGGGCCTATGGTAAAGTTAATCCACCTCTAGGGCCATATCATCACTTCCAGGACTCCTTGTTCTTCTTTATAATGAAGATAGTTCTTACCGACATTGACTGGATGTTTGGGGTTATTGTTCGGCTTCAGAATAAGAATTTGGAGCCTATCAGGCTCCTATAGAGACCTCATACTTTTTTTTCACACCTGCCTAAAACGTTGCACAGCACTGTATGTCACAAAGAAACATCAGAAGGTGCCCTTACTCTTGTAATTTGGCCCTTGATGAAATATATGTTTAATGCACCATTACTTTGCTGAAAGCTTTAAAGGACAACTCCGGCGAAAATTTTTTTTGGCTTATTTAACACACATTACAAAGTTATATAACTTTGTAATGTGGTTAAATACCCGGTCTGGCCCCCTTCCCCCACTTTCCGACCCCCGACCCCCCACCCCGGAAGTTAAAGAATATATACATTACCTATTACGGTCGTCACGGTCCTCTTCTCTGGTGTCGGGTGATGTCAGAGCTGGGGGCGGTCCGGGTCTTCTTCCTCCTCGGTGTCTTCATTGAGAGTGAATGGGAGAGTAAAGGCTGCTGGTGCACATGCGCACCAGCAGCCTTTTCATTGGCTGGAGCGCATCACATGGCTTCCAGCTTGCTCAGCCCTGATTGGCTGAGCTTGCTGGAAGCCATGTGATGCGCTCCAGCCAATGAAAAGGCTGCCGGTGCGCAAGCGCGCTGGCAGCCTTTTCTCTCTCATGGACCCGGAAGAAGGAGACATCGCTGGACGGCGGACGCAGGTGACGGTGAGGCGGACGGCGGGCGAATGGAGTGGCGATCGTCACCGGAGGGATGGTGAGTATGGTGTCTGTGTGTGTCTGTGGTTTTTTTTTTGGGGGGGGTCCCGCCGGGTTAAGTACAGTGAGAAACTTACCTATTGTCACACTCACAGTGACTGATGGTATGCCAGAGGTAGTTCCTGTAGCCGTAGTTGTAGGTAAATGGATGGATGACATGTTCACAGTGGTCATGTGTCCTACAACATGAGTCTGTCTCTTGATGCTCACCTATATTGGGATGAGATAAATGGGATATTTAAAGAAGAGCCCACAACATTTTATAGTCTATATATAATCCTAGTCACTTTATGAAAATTTCTTCTGTGTAAATCTGGATATCTTATTGAGCATTCATGCTCACTGTATTGGGCCATGTTCACATAGCGTAAGAGACCGGCCGTTCCGTTCAGCGCGCGCCCGCATCAGAACTCCCCACAGCACACTGTGAAGCTTGCGGCCGCAGCTGCTCGCTTCACAGTGTGCACTGACAGGGCTTTCTGCAGCAACAAAAAAAAAGTGTTTGCAGTTAAAGAGACATTTGCAAAACCCAGAATGCCCACTTGGCTACTGGGTGCTGCAAATGATGACAGCTCAGGGGGCCCAAAGTATAACAGGAGTGGGCCATGGGGGCCCCCTGATACAGCGGGTCCCATAGCAGTGACAGTGTGGTGGGGGTGGGGGTGGGGGGGCCAGGCTTGGTGAACAGCCCAGGGCCTATGGTAAAGTTAATCCGCCCCTGGGGGCACACCAGCAGCTGACACACTGGTATGGAAGCATATGTGGTCAGAAACATTGGCACCAGAAAAAAACAAAAAACTAGGTACTAGGTGTCATGTAAATTTTCTGCCTAATTTTTTTTTTTATCCACCAAGAGGGGCACTTATTTCTCATTTTGTAATGTTGGGGGATATGTCTTTAGTAACTATAAACATAGCGAACATCAAAGCAATTATACATGTTGTGTATCTTTCCTTTAAGTGACACCATGAAGTGGACTCAATCAACCTAAAAGCAAAAATGCAGGCAGGCTTGCAGAAATCCGTGTGCTTGTCAACAAAATAACCCTATTCAGATGAATGGGAATAATTTTAATTGCATGAATCTCTGTAACATGTGAATTCACCAGACTTTAACTGGAATGGGGATTCCACATAAACAGCAATAAATTAAGAGCTCTACTCACTATCCATGTATAATATATTAGCATACGTCTGGGGTACTGCGAACAATGAGGAAGCAGCTGTCACCAGAATGATTCTATAGAGCTACTTATCACGCTGTCTGGGAGGATGCCTCTTCTTCTTTCACCTACTTTCTCCAGTTCCCTCTGTATTCACTGTTTTGTCTACTGATGCATATATTTGGTCATTCACTCTGGTAAAACAGATTACTCGCCCCTCCCCAATAACCCACTATTATCTGTTTTGTGAAGTATTAGTCTATTCCAGACAAACTAAAAAAAATGGTCAGCACATCCAATACCACTATTCATACTTTGCAGGTGCATGCTGCCATGGCTGAAATACAAACACAAAAACAGAAAAACACAGAGAGCATACAGTTCACATTATACTTCTATACCCAACGCCTTATAGTAATTAGCATTGGTTTAGTACTATACTTCTACAAGTTGTGTAACAATGTAGCTCCACCAAGGATCAGACTGATTTTCCATAGTCTAGATAGTTGCAGGACAGCTGAGTATTAGCTGTTATCTATGATTAAAATAACATAGCTGTTTTCTTAAAAAAAGAAAAAAAAGAAAAGAAAAACAGCGCCACCACTGTCCTCAGGCTGTGTGTGGTATTACAACTCAGCTCCACTCACTTTAAGGAACTGAGCTGCAATACCAGACAATAACTGAGGACAAGAGTGACACAAAAATGCAGCTATGTTTTTCTAAACCTGGATACCCCTTAAGAGCGAGATTAAGGCTGCTACTGATTCTTACAGTAGGATTACTGGACTGCGTTGCACTGGAGAATTCTTTTTAAATCTGCAATATATTTTATAGAAAGTTACTAAACGTTATTGATGCAAACATGGTACATATGTAATTGATTGTCTTTGCATATTGTCCACCTTTGGGCTACTAACAAAATCCACTGGCTTCTACACAATAAAGTTACTTTGGAGCTTGGTAGGATAGCTGCATAATGTCACTGCATAGTATAAAGCATTTAATCCAGTTTTCTTACCTAGATCACTTAATGTTGCAGCATTGTTCCCAACCCCACACCAGAGGGTTCCTGGGTAGGTGAAGCCCCTCTTGACTCGCCGTCCTGTTGGGTATCCACCTTTTTTGGGGGTGTCTGCACCCAGGAAGATTGCGCATGTCATCCTGGCTTCAGCAAATCGTCCAAAGCCATAATCCCACACATCAACCTGTCTTGTACTCCGGCAATGGGAGAGAAAACTGCTGACAGTCGCAGCATCTTCATTCAAAGAGCATGTCACCAGCTGCCTGGAAGGGTCCCATAAGGAAGTCACCAGCTCTGCACCATCAGTCACCTTGTAATGAATAAAGTTATCCTTAAAGGACACCAGGGCACAGTCCTGCATAAGAAAACTATACCCATCACAAAAAGCCCCCAACACCCCATAGACAAAGGTGCTTAGTAAGAGAGCCAGCATCTCCCCCCCAAGTCTCCAGCAAGTTCAGCACCACAATCAGGAGACAGCAGCCCAGAGCACACTGCCTTTATAAGGGGACTTTACAAGGTGGTCTGAGCACAGACATGTAGGAGGAGGGACTTGTGGGTCAGTAGTTTCTCTCTGTCCCCACATACAGCCTTAGGATCTACCCCTTATAACACAGCAATACAAGCAGTGAACATGTGTTGCCGCTGTGGTTTTGGGGCATTGTAAATAATCTCTTTCTACTATCCTGGAAGATCAAATGACTACCCGTCCCACATATATCTATTTCTCTATAAATGGGGTTACAGCTCTTTTTATCCATTGAATCAGGAAACTGTTGCTTTGTGAAAGCTAAAAGCTGCTCCTTGAATAGCTAAAAGGCCATTTCTGGAGCTGCTATATCATCCTGTGGCTTTCATAAAGCTGGAATTCCTCTTTTACATCCAAATTGAGTTAAATGTACACATGGCAAAAAAAAGATGTTAGTCTCTTTACATTACAATTAAGTTCATCAGCTAAAGATCTTCATTTACTTAATTGCAATCTATTCACAACGTTTTGCAGCCCACAAATGGTTACTGCAGAATCAGAATCTCTGCGGTATACCATACTCAGAGCTTAAAGGGGTTATCCAGGTGTGGTGTACCCCCGGTGTGATGTTATATCGGAGGAGCGGCCGGTCACTTGCTAGGTGTTGGTGGATGGCTGAGATACAGCCGGACCTGAGGATGTTGTCACGTGACGCCAATGCCTAGTGGGCACACAGGTATGTTAGCACGTCTGCTTTTAGTTTAGGAGGTCGGCTGAACCCTTTTCCCCTGTGGTCAGTGTCCTGTCGGGTTGCTACCGGGGTTATGTAGTCACGGATGATGTAGTTACGGATGGCCAAAGTGGTATAAAGACCCTCCCAGATAGTAGGACCTGCAATCCATAGAAAGGGGAGAATGTCCCAAGGTTGCGGTGTGTGTACTGTGTCGGTGGTGGTGAATAATCACAGACTCTTGAAATAAAGTTGAGTTGGTTTACTACTTGTAAATTTGCAGCAGGTAATACAAAAAGTCTTTGAGATACACTTGACAAAGTTCCAATAAACACTTGATAAGAGAACGACCAGATCTGTAGGATAAGTGCAGGGTAGGATATAGTCGTGTTGGTTGAGTTGTGCTGAGTAAAACAAGAAGTAGAGTAGCAAAGAGGAGGATGCCGTGAGAGTCTCAACCCATGTAGTAAAGTGCTCTGCCGGGATGTTGGAGGATGACGTAGAATACTAGTAAGAAGAAGAAGAGGAAGATAAAGAACACCTGTGCCCGTGTATTGACCTTTGACTTCAGTCTTCACACCACCTTATGCCCACTAGACTCAGCTGAACCTTCCTAATGGGTGACACAGGCCCCAGACCGTGTTACCTGGAATGAGCGGAGTGTTGAGGGTTCCCCCTGCTGACACCCGTGCTGCGAGATAGAGTGGGTTGAGGTTATCTCTGGCTACTGCTCTCTTAAGAGGAGTTTAACAATGCATAGTGCTTTTGAGTGTAATTAGTGAAGAAGTTGCGAGAGACGTGCTGTCTTGCGTTCTTCCCATGCGGGGTACTGACTAATACTGACCCGTAGGTACGGGGACCAGGCAGAGGGCCAGGGCCCAGATAGGACCACTGTGGAGAGCTATCTAGAACAGTCCAGAACGAAAGACCCATGCTCCTCCCCTACCCATGGGACTAACTCCCTCTACAGCGTTTATGGTGCTCTGTTATTGGGTGAAAGAGTGCAATAGAAGAAGAAAGGAGGGAGATGATAGGAAAGAAGAAAGCAGAAATCCTACTGGTCTACAGATTCTGGTGACACACAAACACAATAACCCTTTGTAATCCTTCAGCTGTGCAGCTTCCAGGTATACATACATAATACAGCGACATCTAGTGGCTAACTTTCAGTACTATTTTTACCACGATAAGAATACAAAAAGTACAGACTTTCGCGAAGGGTGTATATAACTGTAACACCCTTAGTGGGACACCACAAAAGCTTAGAAAAATACGGGCACTTTCTTCCAGAAACAGCACCACTCTTGTCCTCAGTTTAAGTGTGGTTTTTGCAGCTCAATTCTATTGAAGTGACTGGAACTGAATTGCAATACCACACACAACCTGATAGGGGTGGTGCTGTTTTTGTAAGAAATTAGCTGTGCTTTTTCTTATCCTGGATAACCCCTTTGTCGAAAGAGACTTTGTCAACCTACCCCCTAAAGTTACCAGCAAATAGGTTAGAAGATGCCTATTCCAAATCTGTAACTATTATCTTTCTACTCACTTGCATTCCCCTACTGTAAGCCTGCAAACATAGGTGTTTAAGTAGTAATAAGTTATATGATTGATCCAAGTAGTCCCCATTTGCAGGCTTACAGTGGGGGAATGAAACACAGATAGAAAAAACAGATTTGGATTCAGCATTTAGTTTAAAGGGTTTAGTTTAAAGGTGACTCTTTAGGTGTCAAGTAGGAGGTGCCAAGCTTCAGCAAGGTATAAAAATAAAGAACTAAAATATGTACTCACTGGGTGCCAGTGTTACCCCAAAAAGTGGTCAGGAGCTTTGTTGAAGTGATAAAAGAAGATTTATTAAAATGCCCGTTTCGACGCATTTCGGGAATCAAGTTCCCTTCCTCAGTATGCACTCCTCCCTGCCTTGACCAACTGACCTATAGGATTCAGTGCTCAGGTATACACATAACTAGGTAGATAGTTGTGCTACTTGTATCACAGAGGAAGACAAATTTTAATGCCCCTTACACTTCTCTCCATCTGGGTAGCCCTTTTCTCTACACTGAACGCTCTAGCATCTATTTAGGAGGTAGTATAAATGTGCCCACTGTCTTACAAGGCATTATTAGGGTGGAATCTGTCAAATTCCCGTTTACAAGGTGAGGATTCTGTCATAATTTAGGTGAGGATTTAGCATCTATCTGCTAGCAGTTTGTGAGCAAGGCTTATGAATGGAGTATTTTCTGTTCCAGTCAGATGCCCTGGATAATAAAGCGTTAAATATTTAGCACTTTCATCACTGCGATGGATTGTGGATTTCTTCTACAGACTGTGTGCAGTTTTCCTGTTAAATATACCTAACATTAGTGAAAGTTGGTCAAACCCATCTACTTCAGCAGGATTGGTTAGGGTATCCTGACTCGACCATGACACATGATGTTAAGGTGGGATGGGGGTATGGGAGTTTAGAAGTGCATCAGACATTAGATTTAAACTGTATTACTCTATTGTTCTCAGAGAGATAACCTGCCTTCTGAGCTGTCTGGCAAAGTCATGTCCCTCAACACATGAATGTTCGATTCAGCTGAACATGCAAGTGCATGGAGAGATCAAAAGATTTAGCCAACAACTATGAAAACATAACCCAATTTTATCTCAAACCAAAACTTTTTTGTCATGCTGGTGAATCCAACACTATACATCACACATATAAAGCTATAACTAGAGATGAGTATGTTCGGGTTCATCCTAACATGAACTCTTGGCATTTGATTACTAGTGACTTAAGAAGTTGGATGCAGCTCTAGTCCTATGGCTAGACAGCCTTAGGGCTGCATCAAGGTTCCAATCCAAGGGTTTGGAAGATAATAAAGAAGCTATACTTACCTATCCCTGTTCCCCTGCAGCACAGGATCACTGCTCTTGACCCCCTGCCGGTCTCTTGTAGCTGGCTCAGTGACTAAGGCAGTACATTGCTGTCGTCACTGAATGACTGGCTGGGTACCTTCAGCCAGGTCATGATGTCACAGAAGGTCAGGAGAAACCAGAGACCAGAGGCTAAGATCGAGCCAGTGACACTGAAAGGGCATGAGGAAAGGTAAGTATGACTTCTTTATTATGTTCCGCCAAACCAGTAGCTGTGTTTTTCTAATGCAAGATAACCCCTTTAAATGAATTCTGCCATGCCAGACTCTACCTATGAATCAGAGTGTGCTGTTTTTAACCCTTGACAACTTTATTAATTAATTTTATATTAGGTTTTGCGAGTAATAACTATTAAACATTGAGAACTAGAGATTTTTGCTGTTATTCTACACAGTGAGCTCTGCCGCCACATAAAGCTCGAGGACAGGTAGCCCCTAGTATACAGGAAATAGATATTTTTCCAAAGATAGCAGTATGTTTCAGCATCCTATGCGTATTCTTGCTTTGTCTATTCCCATTACTAATGTACTGTAAGTGAAAATATTTTAATGCTTCACAGATAAAATGTGCAGACCGCGTCCTAGTCTACAATGCTGGTCTCTTTCCCAGAGCTCTGTGAACTTGAGTTACCTCATAAACTTGTACACCCACCTCCTCAGCTGTCGGTAGGAGGGGCGGACGCTGGAAGTGTTGCTGTGGTGGTTTGGTGGTGTGATGCAAATGGACCCATAGGATTCCTCTCCTCTCAATTAGTCCCCAACCACCACATCATTTGTCATTCTGCCTTTCATGTTGTTGTCTTTTATTATTACTATTCCCTCCACCCCTCCGGGGTAAGAGGCCTATTGTCCACTTTTGCACAGGCTGTGACCTATTTCTAGTCTGTGATCTGCCGGGAATGTAAAAGAAAGAGACTCTTTATTACAGGACATTAATCAAAGTTGTATTAAGAAACCCAGTGAATTTTGATGGGGGATTAAAGGGAAAGCTATGAAGCATGTAGAGACATTCCACCGCCACACAGCCATCCCACTGTATGATTGGTCAAATCCAATCAGCTGTTTCACTACATTCTCATACAATTTCACATGGCATGTGATTCCTACAGATTTCTCATGCATATTAGCACTTAGTATTTATCATATAGCTACCATACAGTTGCACAAAAATTAAATGTATTTCTGCATTAATAGACAAATAGAATGTAACTAAACTATTAATTCCAATATAATTGTGCTGTCCATGTCTGGGGCTACAGTCAATTAGAAGGCTGCCAGTGCACATGATTGGCTGTAGCCCCAGACATCTTCTGTTATGCTCAGCCAATCGCGGCTGAGCAGCTGATGATGGAAGGGGTCGACAGTGATTATGTGAGTATGCAGTATTACACTTCCGGGTTAAGCGTCGGGGGGGGGGGGGGGGGGGGGTGGAAACATAGGGAAGGGGGCCATTCACATAAATGACACATATCACAATGTTGTATAACTTTATAATATGTGTTATTTAGTGAAAAAAAGTTTTTCATTGCACTACCCCTTTAACCTCTTAAGGACATATACCGTACCGGTACGGCATACGTCCGCAAGAGGAGTTCAGAGGGAGGCCACAATAAGCCGCCGCTCTGAACTGCCGCAATCCCTACTGCTATCTGCAGCATGGGACCGCGGCTATTAGCGGGAGAGGGTAAATCGCCGCTCCCGCTAATTAAGACGGTTAGATGCAGCAGTCAAACATGACTGTCTTAAATGCAGCCCATTCCTGGTGTCTAGTGGCGGGATCCTCCCCCGCGATGCGATCGTGGAGGGGGGATCGCTTCATCTTACCGGGCCAGGCATCAGCGTCGGAATGACTCTGATCCCGGCTCGGTATTCTATTGCAATGGTCTGCAGCAGACCAAAGCAATAGAGCACCGATCTGAGGGATCGGTGCTGTGTAATACAGCTACACTGATCTCTATGGGAGATCAGTGCTGTGTATATAGAAGTCCCCCAGGGGGACTTCTAATTACTGTGTAAATGTACAAAAAAAAGTGTTTTCATTAATAAAAAGCACCCTCCCCTAATAAAAGTTTGAATCACCCCCCTTTTCCCATTTTATAATTAAAAATAAATAAATAAATAAACATGTTTGGTATCGCTGCGTAGGTAATCGTGTGAACTATTAATTTATCACATTCCTGATCTTGCACGGTAAATGGCGTAAGTGCAAATACCCACCAAAGTGCAAAAATTGTGCATTTTTGGTCGCATCAAATCCAGAAAAATTGTAATTAAAAGCGATCAAAAAGTCGCATATATGCAAAACACTATAACACTGAGTTTTTATGCAGCAAAAGTTTTATTGGCAGGGTAGCGTGCTGCCTATGGACGCCAGGAAAACAAAATTTCAGGTAAGGAAGAAATTTTATCCTTCCTGGACGTCCTATGGCAGCACTTATTGGGACATAATAAGCAATATAAGGGGGGGGGGTATTGTCCACAGCTTTTTGCAGCACTCTGGTGCCCAAGGCTGAACCCCCTGCCACGTCCAGTCTATAGTGCTTTATGAAGGACGAAGATGAAGTCCAAGTTGCAGCACGGCAGATATCTTCTAATGGTGTATAACCATATTCTGCCCAGGATTTTGTGGTTGCTCAGGTGGAATGAGCTCTAACACCTTCAGGAGCACATAAACCTTCTTGATTGTAACAGAAGGCTATAGTTGCTTTGATCCAATTAGAGAGAGATGTTTTACTGGCTTTTGAACCTTTAGATGGACCAGAAAAAAGAACAAAGTTCTCTGAAGTTCTGAAAGACTGTACTTGGTCCAGATAGATAAACACTCCTCTTCTAACATCTAGTAGAGCTAAGTTAGAATCTTCTTGAGCATCATTAAAAGCCGGGAGGACTATCTCTTGGCTGAGATTATGTGGTAAGGAAACCTTTGGAAGAAACCCTGGAATCGTCCTTAGGACCAGAGAATGTATTGTATTGTATTGTATTGAATGTATTGTATTGTATTTCACTAACCCATTTTGCGGAGGCAATTGCTACAAGAAATAGCATTTTCCAGGATAAATATTTGAGGTCCACAGTGTGCAAGGACTCAAATGGAGATAAGAGCAGATCTAGTTGTAAGTCCCAGGATGGAATGGGACGATGTATGGTAGGGCGTATATTTTTTAATCATTGAAAAATCTGGAGACCATTGGATTTTTAGAAAATTTTCCATTTAGATAGAAATTGATTGCAGTAAATTGTACTTTTAGAGTATTAAGGCTTAGTCCTTTATGGATACCAGCTTGCAAAAAAAGAAGAACTTCTTTTAGGCTGGGTTCACACTACGTATATTTCAGTCAGTATGGTGGTCCTCATATTGCTACCAAAACCAGGAGTGGATTGAAAACACAGAAAGGCTCTGTCCACACAATGTTGAAATTGAGTGGATGGCCGCCATATAACAGTAAATAACTGCCATTATTTCAATATAACAGCCGTTGTTTTAAAATAACAGCAAATATTTGCCATTAAATGACGGCCATCCACTCAATTTCAACATTGTGTGGACAGATTCTTTCTGTGTTTTTAATCCACTCCTGGTTTTGGTTGCAATATGAGGACCACAATACTGACTGAAATATACGTAGTGTGAACCCAGCCTTAAAGTAATTTCTGAAGACTCTGGAAGTGAAGATTTGAAAATTCTCCAGATTCTAGAGTAAGGGCCCTATTTCAACAGTGGAAGCAAGCGCCGATCTGCTAGATCGGCGCTTGTTTACTGGGCCTATTCCACGGCCTGATGATCGTTTAGCGAGGGCTGCAGGGGCGTCAGACTGCTCAGCCAATCACTGACTGCGGAGGTCCCGGCCAGTGATTGGCTGCACGGTCTGACAGCTCAGTCAGGCCGCACCAAAGCTGATGCTGCGCCGCGGGACCCGGGTAGGAAGACGGAACGGAGGAGAAGCCCTGCTAGGTAATGTATGGTGCTTCTCAAATCGTCGGTCGCCTCTTTTCCACAAAGCGATGCGCGGTGGGTGACCAATGATTTTAGGTTTGGGCCTAAATAAAAGATCAGCCGATGACACGATCATCGGCTGATCGTTTTCTCTATTCCACCGAGCGATAATCGGCAGAAACGGGCCGATTCGGCCAATTATTGCTCCGTGGAATAGGCCCCTAAGTCTTTTTAGTTGAATATTTCCTGGAATAAGAGAGTTTTTGTATCAACGCTTCTGAAAAACCTTGGTCTTTTAATGGAGTTAGTTCGTCATCCAGGCTGTGAGGTGCGGTCTGGCAGGGTCTGGATGGTAAAACCCCTTCTGAAGCAGTAGGTCCTCCTGGAGCAGAAGTTTCCAGAGTGAGTTGTTGGACAGGGACAGTAGGAGACTTTCTCCAATGTTTTCTGTATCAATGGAACTGGAGGAAAAGCATATACAAATAGATTGCTCCACTGTATCGACAGCCCATCCAGGGCATAGGGTTTGTCTGGGCGAAGAAGAGAGCAAAATTTTTGGACTTTCGTGTTTTGTTTCGTAGCAAAAACATCTATATCTGGAGTTCCAAATTTCTGGATTATTTGACTGAATATATTGGGATTCCAACTCCATTCTCCTGGCAGAAGCTGGGATCTGCTCAGAACATCTGCTTTGTAATTGAGTGTTTCTTTTATGTGAACAGCTGAAAGCCCCTGAAGATTGGTCTCGGCCCATGTTATAATCTGTGCACATTCTTTCATTAAGGAAGAACTCTTTGTTCCCCCTTGTTTGTTTAGATAGTATACTGTTGTTGTGTTGTCCGACTGGACTAGAACGTGTTATTGGAAAATGAGTTCTTGAAGTTCTCTTCCTTGGACCAATTCCTTTGAGTCCAATGTTGTTGGAGATGTGCTCCCCAGCATTTTGAAGAAGTGTCTTTTGTCAGTACAATTTTCTTCAGGACTATCATAGATCTTCCCTTCTCCATATGAATCGGAATAGTCCATCAGTGGAGCTGTTGGCAAGTTCTCCTTGAAATTGTTATTTGATAGTCCAGAGAAGATGTTTTCCTGTTCCATGCGGAAAGTATTTCTTTCTGTAATGGTCTCATGTGGAATTTTGTCCATGACACTGCGTCCACTGAAGAAACTAGACTCCCCAGAACTCTCATTGGTGCCCTGATGGATAAGGACAGCTGATGAATTAGAGTTTGGACTTGATGAAGAATTTTCTTCCTCCTGTCTAAGGAAAGGGAAACAGTCATATTTGTTGAATTGACTAGAAAGCCCAGATACTGAACACATTGTGAAGGAATCAGATTCAATTTTTTTCTAGAGTCAATGTCAAATGATAAAAGAGTCGAGCTTCTGAACTTGCTTTGACCAGCCAGTCGTCCAGGTATGGTATAATACAAATGCCCTTCAGACGTAGGGATGCAGCTAGGACAACGACCACCTTGGTAAAAACTTGTGGAGCAGCTGACAGGCCGAATGGCAGACATGGAAACTGGAGATGACATATTGAAGATCCGACTTGTAGAGCTACTCTCAAATATTTCCTGTGACATAGTGCAATTGGCATGTGTAAATAAGCATCCGACAGGTCTATTGATATCATATAATCATTGGGCTGAATGACCGAGATGACTGACTTCATGTTGTCCATTTTGAATTTCTTGTCCTGAAGAAAGGTGTTCAGAAACTTTGGAACTCTGAAGATCCTGGAATAGATTCCCTGGTACCTTTGGGACATGGGTACTGTTTCCAGTGCACCTTTCTGTAGAAAATTATTGACTAGAGGCAACAGATGAGAGGCTGTGTTCAGAAGAAATCTTTCCTTGGGCCTGTCTTTTAATTCCAAGGAGTAACCGTTTTTGACTATTGATAGTACCCAGACATCTGTTTTTACTTGAGACCAATGATCGGCAAATTCTTTTAATCTGCCTCCAACTGGTAGAGGCTGAGGCCTGGCATCATTGGTCAGATTTTTTCTTGTCACTGAACTTTTTCTTTGATTCAGAGGTAGAGGTGAAATTCTGTTTTCTGTATCTTCCCTGTCTGTTTCCTTTGAAAGAGGTTTTACATTTTGGAGAGGACCCTTTCTTTTGACAAAAGGACTTGGGTTTGTATTGCTTCTTAGATGGAAAAGAAGATCCTTTCTTTTCTCCAATGTCCTTCAAGATAGCTTTTAATTGTGGACCAAAAAGACCTTCGGGCTGAAACGGTAGTGAACAGAAATTGAGTTTTGATGACAGGTCCTCTGACCACTGTCTCATCCAGAGTGATCTTCTTATTGCATTATTCAATGCTAAGCCTTTTGAGGCAAATCTTGGCGAGTCCAGAGGAAAATGATAAAGATATTCTGCAGCAGATTTCATCATAGGTATTTGATCCAGTATTTTTTCTCTGAGGACACCTTGTTCAAGTTCTGTGGATAAATGACTTAGCCAAACTGTAAGAGCTCTTGCAACGGATAAGGCGGCCACGGAAGACTTGCAAATCAGAGCAGAAGATGAATAAACTTTTTTCTCAAGGACTTCAGTCTTTTTAGCCATAGGGTCTTTTAACAGAGTTGTTTCCACAGAAGAAAAGAATGATTTTTTTGAAAGCTTCGCAACTGCTCTGTCAACCTTTGGGTGAGCCATCCATTTCTTAGACTGTTCTGAGTCTTAAATCTTGAACCTGGGTCCACTCTTGAATCAGGCTTCTCCCATTGTTTTTGCATCCAGGTATTCAAAAGAGGATGGACAGGAAAACCTTTATGTGGAAAATAATAAAGAACTTCTCTTTTAGGCTTTGCTTGTAATTCCCGATCAGTCATTAAAGTAGATTTTACAGCTTTAGCCAATCGAGAAGAACAATCTTTGTTAAATATATAGAATTCCTCAGGGACCCCTTGGTCAGAGTCAGAATCTGTTTCTGAATCAGAGGATGATGAGGATGATGAGGATGACTGAGAAACAAACTGAGAGGTAGGAAGTTTGCATTTTTTCTTAGGAGCAACTGGTCCCATAATATTGGATAGTTTGGCTTTAAACCAGCCAAAAATTCTTTAGCTTCTGTTTGGAATGGAGTCTGTTTCTCTGTTGGCATACAGATAGAGCATATTCCACCAGAAGCATCATCTGGAAGTGGTTGATGACACAGGTTACAGTCCCTGTGCCTAGATTTCCTGCTCCTCTTACGGCTGTCAGAGGACTGGAACATCTATAAAAGAGACTATAAAAGACACTATAAGTAAGTGTGCATAACAACGACTGTGTGCATAACAACTGGTGTGCAGAACAAGCACTGCAAACAGAAGCCCCAACAGTGAATTCGCTGATTAGAAGATCTCTCCCCATTAACTGTGACTTACTTTCACAGGAACAAAGTTCTGCTGCCTGGCAGAGTGTGCAGGACGAGTCTGTGCACTAACGCCATCTTTCATAGACGCCGACAGCGCCACATCTGGCGCGACTCATGAACACTTCACTTTAGGTGACGATTGCCGCAATGGATGCTGGGGAGGGAGGCCGCGTAGTCGTGTCACGCGTCACTTCCGGTCCGCGACTCTCCGTGCTAAAGCCAGTACCCAGAGTAGTAGGCAATGCCATCAGAGATTCATGGTGAGTGATGCAGCAGAACTGAGGGGAGGAGACTTCACAGGAGTGAATAACCGACCGGGAATAACTCACCGGATAACGGATAGTAAGCATGCAGCGGGGACAGTGTGAGACATAGCAGGAGTAACTCACCGCACAGGGCCACCACACTGGAACCCTATACAGGATACTCACTGTAACTGCATATAGATGAATAGTTCATGTGTGTTTCTTGAAAATATGAAGAGGAAGAGATGAATAATGAAGAGGATCCATATGTCTAACGCCTCGTGCAGAAGAAAAAAACTCAGTGTTGTAGTGTTTCCTGTCCACCTCTACAGAGGGAAGTGACTGATCTACATTTGCTAATCATGCTAATTAAATGTGTCTTCTGCCTCGTTTCTAGGAGGAAACTTTAACCCAATAAGTGCTGCCATAGGATGTCCAGGAAAAGCGTTATAAGCATGGTAATAGAGCAATTTTAAGGAACGTATGTTTTCTGTAGAAGGTTTTTTTTTTTTTTTAAAGCCATCAAATAATATAAAAGTTATGCAAGTTGCATATCATTTTAATCGTACCGACTTGAGGAACATAAATAACATGTTCGTTTTTCCGAAGGACGAACGGCGTAAAAACGAAAAAAAACTAAGAAAAAGAATTGTGTTTTTTTCTTTCAATTTCATCGTGCATATAATTTTTTTCTGGTTTCACAGCATATTTTATGCAAAAATTAAGTCTGCCATTGCAAAGTACAATTAGTGACGCAAAAAATAAGGGCTCGTGTGGGTTTCTAGGTGAAAAAATTTAGCTTTTTCCTCTTTATGTTCAAAAGGCCACAGCGCTTGCATTTTTTACCTACAGACCCACATTAGCCCTTTTTTGCGCCACTAATTGTAATTTGCAACGATAGACTTGATTTTCCCATAAAATAAGCTGTCAAACCGGGAAAAAATTATTTGCGCTGTCAAATTGAAAAAAAAAAAGAAAAAGGAATTAGTTTTAATTTCAGGGAGTTTCGTGTTTACGCTGTTTGCCCTATGGTAAAACTGACATGTTCTCTATGTTTCTCAAGTCGGTATGATTACAATTATAGGCAACTTGTATAACTTTTACTTTATTTGACGGCTTTTAAAAAATTAAACCTTTTTGAAAAAAACTAAATGCGTTTTAAATTGCTCTATTACTATCCTTATAACGCTTTTCATTTTTTGGCCTATAGGGCTGTGCGATCTGTACAATCTGTACTTTCTGTCGGTACCTTGCTGGTGTATATGCGACTTTTTGATCACTTGTTATTACAATTTTTCTGGATTTGATGTGACCAAAAATTTAGCACTTTTTTTTGCATTTACGCCATTTACCGTGCAAGATCAGAAATGTGATAATTTAATAGTTCAGCAATACCAAATATGTTTATTTATTTTTATAAAATGGGCAAAGGGAGGTGATTTTAACTTTTATTAGGGGGGGGGGATTTTTTATTAATTTAATTTAATTAATATTTTTTTACATTAACTAGAAGTCCCCCCTGAGGGACTTCTATATACACAACATTGATCTCTCATAGAGATGAATGCTGTGTGTATATATATATATATATATATATATATATATATATATATATATATATATATATATATATATATATATATATACAGCACTGATCGATGAGATTAATGCTTTATTGTTCTGGGCTGCTGCAGCCCAGAGCTATGCATTGTCGAACCAGGACAAGCGTCAGTGCACAAGGTAAGATAAAGGGATCTCCCCTCAGCAATCACATCGCCCCCCCCCCCCACACACACACACACACACACTAGACCCGAGGGATATGCGCTTTAGAGCATTAAAATGCAGCCGTCAGGTTTGTCCACCACATAGTTCCATAATCTCCATTATAATTCTGTCAATTGCAGCATTAGCAGTGAGAGCGGAGATGAAGGAACACTGCGCGCTGTGATATGCCCTTCTGCCCCTTCGTTCTAGAATTCCGTGGGGGATTTTAGCACCCGGACCACCACCAATACAAACTTCTGACATGTGGCTATAACATGTCAGAAGTTTGTTCTAATGACAGTTACGCTTTAAAGAAGAACTTCACCCACCCCCCTAAAAAATAAAACCTATTCATACGTTGAGGAATCAGTAGTGGCTTCCTTTCTGTCCAATTTATTCCTGCTCTGGCTGCTGTCAGTGCCCCCTGCACCCTGATATCTTCTAGCTGATTGCTGCTTCTAAATACAGTCTGAATTCTTGTCAGTGCCTACAACTCCCAGCATTCTTCACTGCACTGTCCCGCTCCCTCCGTCACCACCCACTCTCCGCCCCCTCTCTCTCTCTAGTTTGACTTACTTCCTTGCCTCCCTTAATCTGTGGCCCTCCCCCATCTAATAATGTACAGAACAGAGGTCTCATATACTGTAGAGTCATCTATACTCTATTGGCCCGTTCAGCTCTCCCATTTAAACTGATAGAAGGAAGGATTTGGCACAGAGTCCATGGGGGGGGCCACAAAATATTGTGTAGCCGATTCCGTAGAGTGAACAGGCTTATAAAGTATAGATGACTATATGAGTATATGATTACTGTGCTATATACCGTATAGTATACAGTATATAGCATTCTAATCATATACCAAACAGAGGTCTCATGCTGTAGAGCAAGGATAGGGAACCTGTGGCCCTCCAGCTGTTGCAAAACTACAACTCCCATCATGCCTGGACAGCCAATGCGTTGTGATTAGTTTTGCAGCAGATGGAAGGTCAAAGGTTCCCCATTCTTGCTGTAGAGCAGGCCCGCTTCTGCCATGAAGCGGAATGAGCCTTCCGCCTCAGGCGGCAGATTTTGCGGTCCGGCAGGGGGCGGCATTATGTCCCCCCTGCTGTCATTTTTGTTAAGTATCACTTAACAAAAATGACAGCGGACGCTCACCTGTCCCGTCGCCCGCGCTCTCCGCTGTCTCCACATCCCGTCAGGTCTCGCGACGTCACCCTGCAGCTGTCATCGACTTCCAGGCTGTGGTGAGTGCCCGGGTCGTTGGTGGACGCGCTGGGATGATCGGGTCGCGCGGGGCCGCCGGGGGTTGTTGCGGTTTGATGCAGTGCGCATTAAACCACAATCCCCCCCCCCGGCGGCCCCGCGCGACCCGATCACCCCACTCACTCACCACAGCCTGGAGGTCCATGAGAGCTGCACCAGGTTGATGTCACCAGGGTGATGTGACCTGTGAATAATCATCACCCTGGTGACTTGTCCTCCTTCTACCTGCTGATGCCGGAGCTGTCATGTATGCACCGGACACCACCGCAGCCGCCCGCACAGACGTACCTCCAGGAGTTACAGGGAAGGGGAGAGACAGACCTCTGCTTGGTACAGGATGGAGGAGGGACCTCGGGCGCTGCCCACACCGCCAGCATGAGTTATGATATTACAGGGAAGGTGCGTTGGGAGAGACTGGCTCCAGCAGACCACTTAGGGAAGGATGGACTACGGGCGCACAACGCCATGGGAAGTTACAGTATTTGGGGGAAGGTTGGGGGAGACAGGCGGCAGCAGACCACTTAGGGGAGGAAGGACCACAGGCGCCCAGCACACCGCCATCGGCAGTTACAGTATTGCGGGGAAGGTGGGGGGAGACAGGCTGCAGCCGACCACAAGGGGAGGAGGCCCGCGTCCAGTTAGTGAGAGATAGATTTCAGCCAATGGAGAACGGGGCCGTTACGTCACGGCCCCAAGACAGAGGGAGGTGGGCGGGGAGCTCCTTACACGCCCCTACGTTCAGGCTGGCCCTACAGAAAAATCATCCCACCGCACAAGTCACGGCCCCAAGGCGCCTGCATACAGTGTGCCATAACGACAGCATTCTTGTATGGACTACAATACTTCCTGTGGCAGTAAGTGCAGGAAAAAAAGCACTTTATGTGCAGAACTCGTGATTAATGTCTATTGGTCATTTGTATAACTTTTGTGGGGCAATACAGTATTTTAATATAGCTTTTGGCTGGAATACCCCTTTAAGGCCTATTCTTGTGCAAGATCTTGGACCCTCTGAAGAATCTTTTGATGCGAATAATCTAACAATCTAACCCTAATAATACATAAAAAGGTTTTCCAATAGCTATGAGCTAACACTTTTTATTGTAAAGTTATATTTTGGCAGACCAGGCAAGCTCAGGCAACTGAATGAGAAAATCAGATTTCCTACTACTGCTATGATATATACAGTTCTATAACCTACTTTTAATGACAGCTGTGAAACTGGTGCAGACTCTATAGGGAGCTCACTACAATGTAGTTAGTCATGTCTGACCCTTGAACGATATTCTCACGGAGGGTCTCCTGTGCCCTGGTGAGAAAATCCTGATCGGTTATGCCCTCTTTATTGTGAAGACATAAGAAACAATAATAGCCTTGACCATGGCAGCAAATCAAAGACGCCAGGAAGTACTCTAGGTCATGATGCTTTTCCATGTAGGAATTAAAAGAAATATTGTTATCAGGTCACATAGAAACTTCATGTGTTACAGAATCACAAAATGTAAGTACTCATTTCTCCATTTCCAGCAAATGCTTAAGTAAACAAGTAAATGTAATATATATATATATATATATATATATATATATATTTTTTTTTTTTTTTTTTTTTTACAGTAATACATATACAATAAAAAAAAATCTATGTAATACTATCTTTCTTTGCAATAACCCAGTTTTCCGTGTCCCATCTACTGTGCAGTTTTCATATGAAGTGCATACCTGCAACATTCAATTCTTTTCGGTCTTGTTACTGTACTAGGAAGGCTCCTGTACTTTGCCTTGCCACCACTGGGTCATTACAGAGTTGAGCTTAACAGTGGCAAATGTGGGCTCTAGAATCTGGGGGCTCAATGAGGTGGAGAGCCTAGTCTCCAGTAGGCATAATGTGTTAGAACATACAGATTTTTTAGTGTTTTGATTGAAACGGGGCATTCATTGGAAGGAAAAGTTAGGAAGAAGGCAAAGGTGGCAAAATAAGTGGAATGGAGGAAAAATACTTTCTTGATCTCCCTTGACTACTGGATCAGTTGAAACTTTGACCACTCCGACCACCCTAGTTATTCTATTCTTTCCTGTGTTCTGTACCTTTGCTGTTCACAGGATGTGGAGAGTCATATAATCACCGAGAATTGGAAAGTTAATGGCAGCTTATATGTAATGCTGGGGGCCTAGATATAGCAAAATAGTAACAGTTTATATACATGAAAATATACAAAGTGTACTGTATGCATCTCCCTTGTTACTCCCCAGTCTTTGCGGAAGGTGTCTGTCACTTCTTGGACATTTTTTTTTTTAGTTAAAGGAGTACACCAGGCATATTCCTGCCCCCTTCAGTCATGATTGGCTGAGCAGGCTGTCACTGCCGAAAGGACTCTGACTTGAAAGTAGCAGCTGGAGTATTTATTAGGGACCCAAAGACATGACAGGAGGAACCCCAGGGGAGCATGGTAGCTGAGAATAGGCTGCTTATTATTTTCTATGCAACCCCAACAATATATGAAAAAATATGAATGCCCGGAGTACCTCTCTAACTCCTACTCCTTTCAGCTACCATCTAAGATGACTGTGTCTAAGATGAATGTGATAGTGCTGTTAGTGATAGTTTTTCAACGTTCCTGGTACTGTGTCTCAATGGCAGGGAGGTCTGCTCCTCTACCCTGTCTCTCTCCTGCAGTGTCCTTATACAACCTTGGGAATTAATGACAGTGCGGTCTTTCTCTGCTTAAGTGCAGGGCACCCCAACACAGAATTGCTTCAAGCATCCACCCAATAACAACCTTTGGAGGGAATCCACTCCTTTATACACACTCACTAATAAAATAAATAATAATAATGATAAATAATAAAAAAAAATAATTATGCATAGACCCAACTGCTGATGTGGTGATCTGAGGAGCCATCACATATGACGGTCACCCCATGTAGTGATTTCATAGACACTAAGGGGGAGATTTATCAAAGGGTGTAAAATTTAGACTGGTGCAAACTGCCCACAGCAACCAATCACAGCTCAGCTTTCCTTTCAGCACTGCCTAAAGCTGAGCTGTGATTGGTTGCTGTGGGCAGTTTGCACCAGTCTAAATTTTACACCCTTTGATAAATCTCCCCCTAACAGTCCAACGATATTAGCAGGGCATCCTGTGGCCACATGTGTTGCCATTTGGCATACTTCATCAGGGTAATGCTCGTCCACACACAGCAAGGTTTTGCAGAAACCAGATTTCAACATTTCTTTGGCCGGCCTAGTCACCAGATTTTTTTTGCCAATCAAGCTTTTTTTGTTAACCTACTAGTGTGCAGGATCTACAGGCCTACAGCAGACCATACAGAACCTGTATGCCTCAATATCCAACCATATCTCATCTTGTATCCAGACTAGTGGTGGCCCAACAGGGTACGGAAACCTTCTTTCAATTGTACAGTTTTCCCAATAAACATATACTTTTGCTTGTATATCGTCATCACACATACAGTTATATTAAAGTCCAACAACTCTTTCTTGGTAAGTTATTTTGTGTCTCTGGGTGTACATTATATATTACTATCTTCTTCTTCCTAATATGATGTTTTATGCAGTTTGCATTTAGAGCAGTCACTCTAGTGCTGCGTTTACACGGAACGATTATCGTGTGAATATGCACAATAACGATCGAATTCGAACGATAATCGTACGTGTAAACGCAAGGAATGATCGAACGACGAGCGAGAAATCGTTCATTTTGATCTTTGAATATGTTCTTAAATCGTCGTTCGTCATTCGCAAAAAATTCTCAGATCGTTCCGTGTAAACAGTCGTTCACCTATTTTACCTATGTGCGAGATAGGATTAAGCGATCGCAAAACGAATTTTCCGTACGATATAGCGTTCCGTCTAAACGCTGATCGTTATAAAAGAAAAATCGTTACTTCGAAGTCGTTAATCGTACGATCGGGCGAATTATCGTTCCGTGTAAATGTAGCATTACATAGGCGAATGACTTATATTGTTGATATATATAACATTAGGGGAATTTTCTGACTGATAGGGATGGGGTATACATTTCCCAATTTTGGGATCATACCGCTGGCAATCAATTGAATAGTCTTGGTAACCTCCTTTTACATATACAGCCAATTTACCATTGCATTTGATTCTTAATACCAAGTCTGACCACTTTACCGATGACCAGTTCTGTGATCTTGTGGCTTTGCGTAATTGGTGTGTGCATTATCAGTTTTACATGTCCATAGTAAAAGTTACATTTTGAACAACATAATTCTTTGCTATTGGTTGTTTTTCTATGGTAGTTTTTTTTATTTTATATGGTTTATCTCTATATATAGACTGTGAATTTTTCCTAGATGGGATATTGCCTTTTTAATTTTACATTACAGATTGGCAGACACAGCTTAGAAAGTCCTTGGCTATGTTCCCACTACAAGATGATAGCAGGGAAAGGCGTCCATCTCGTAATATAGACAGCTGCTAATAATAATCATGATTATTATTAGCGGCAGTCTATATTATGAGATGGCTGCCTTTCCCTTCTATGTTCCTGAGTAAATATTTTAGTTTTAGCCAAACCTTAATTTGTAGGTTTTTGAGTATGTGATTTAACTGTGTGGTCTATTGCAGTCATTTTCCAATACTAGAAAGTATAATATCTTATAATCAACTGCAATGGATAAAGTTTTTTTTTCAGCCAATAATAGTTAACGATTGTGCAAATGAATTGGGGGGGTTAGCAGCCTCCTCCCTTATCTATGCACGGATTTGCAATAACCACAAATGTCTTACTGGGCTTCATTCATGTTATCAAAGAAGCTAATTAACCATACATGCAAACTAGCAGTAATAAAGCTTTAATGACCATAGCTAATGAATGTATTACTGTACAGCGTACAAACCGATTGGCTCTTCAAAGGGTCAAAGTCAGTCGTTTCCCAATTATTTCAGTCTGACAGAGGTCTTTCCCGTTCATTCACCTCCAGTGTGAGTCCCACACAATCCTCTTTGAGGCAGCATACTTGCCATTCTAGGAGGCAGCTCAGTGCTGAAAGAAGCTTTGTATTCCGAAATGTGAAGAAAAAAAAAGAAAGTGGCGTGAGATGGTGTAAGGAGACCCCCACTGAAGAGGGAATTATACAATATGCTTTAAAGATCTGACTCTAATCCACCTTCCTCCCCTGTACTGCCAGTTCCAAACCTTTTCTATTGTTTGCCTAATAACTCTTATTCCTCATTGGACAGGGGCACCAGAGGAATTGACTCCTTTTATCGATATACCAGGAGCAAATATTAGCACTGATTAAATATTGTCTCTGTACTATTACCGAACTAAGTGTCATATACACAGAAAGATAATACAAGTGGTACCTCTACATAAGGTCTGAACAATGCCTCCATCCCATTAACGCTGTCACTACTAGGGCTGTATTTACCACTAGGCACCCGTGGTTCGGTGCCTAGGGCAGCACCAGGGAGCAGGGGGAAAGAAACACCTTTTTTTTGTTTTTGTTTTTAGTCTCCCCCCTCCTGTTCAGAATTGCCAGTGAATAGACGGACCACCACCATCAGGGATTTACTAACTAATCCCAGACATAAAAATAACAATATGAATAAAAACAGTAACTGGTTGGACAGTATGGGCCCGAAGGGGAATCATAGATGCGGTTTTTGTTCCCTCTGCAGTTATATGCAAGAGGGTGAAGAGGTGACCATAGGAGGCATAAGGTGGCAGGTTAGACAATTGATCACGTGTAGATCGAGTTTTGTAGTTTATACCATCTTGTGCCCCTGTGGTCACTTCTATATAGGTAAAACTATTAGACAGCTCTTTATACGTTTTAGGGAACATCGTAATTCTATTCATACTGGAATAGGATCAACGCCGTTAATAAAGCGGCGCCAGTTGCATGACGTAGATTATGTGAGCTAGTTGAAGCGCGTAAGCGCGAAACGTTCGTTGCTCTTATCTGTGTAACGCACCTGCTTTTTGTATCTTTCCCCTGCAATAAAGAATCCTTTCCGCTCATACCGGGTGAGTGCCATTGTATCTCTACTATTGCTAAGAGTGTACACTATACTGTTGACCTCATCAACGTGCACCACGCGAGCAGGGTTGTTGCACATGGGACGCCGAGGCTGTTAGTGTTGGAGCACTTGGGAGTCGTAGTGCCTGCCTTCTTCTTATTTGTTACTATTAGTCATGGGCTGTTACCAGGATTATTGGTCATACGCCTATTGGTTACCGAATAAGGGGCTGGCTTTGGGTGCAAGTGGTGACGTACAGTAAATTTGGGAATGCGGCCTAAGACTGATAAGATATCAATATGATGTTCAGAAACTAGAAAATCATGATGAAGCTGGGGCGTCTTCAGGTTTAGTGCTTAGGGCAGGAGCAGCTGTTAGGGCGTGTTTACACTGAGTGAATAAGGTGGAATCCCGCCTGTCTCAGTGTGCCATAGCCCGTCTATGGGAGAATGCGCCCTCTCCCATAGACATGCTCTCCGCTCAAAGAAGTGACAACAGTGAAGGAGTGCATGCTCTCCAATAGACAGGCTATGAGACACTGTGACAGGCGGAACTTTCCGCCACAAAATTCCACCTGATTAATTCAGTGTGAACATACCCATAATATGGCCCTTCTGTTGGTTGTGTGCCCTCTCTCGGTAAGACCCCATGTTGGTAGTTCCTTTTGTAGGTAGTTTTCCATAGGTAGTTTACCTCCTGTAGATAGGAGACCCACCTGTAGGTATGGTTTCCCTCTTTAGGTAGTTTGCCCCCTGTAGGTAGGAATACCTAAAAAAATAAAATAACAACAGCAACCTACTCATCTTCTCTTCCCACTCCCAGCTCCCCTGCAGTCTTTTAATTGTAGTTGTCATTAGGGCACACTTATAGATAAAAGAGGTGCTAGACCACATTCTAGTGTGTGACATGTTTGCTATAGAGATATATATAAAAAAAAAAATCTGTTGCTGCTTTGCCCATGTGAATGCCACAGTGCTGTGTAAGTGCAGAGCCCGGTCCAGGTAGTCAGTGTTTCTCAACTCCAGTCCTCAAGGCCCACCAACAGGTCATGTTTTGAGGATTTCACATGTGATATAATTAGAGTCAGTGCACCAGTAACTGCCACAGCTGTTGATTTTAACTGCCACAGCTGTTCATTGTATGGGATATCCGCAAAACATGACCTGTTGGTGGGTCTTGAGGACTGGAGTTGAGAAACACTGAGGTAGGGGCAATGTTTAGGAGAGCATTACCATTACAGTGTATTGTATATGCACAAAGCACAGTATTGGCAGTTACTATATGACATCACAATATGACATCATAATAGATAATAATGTTAGTTGCAGCTTTAGCAGTTGACCACTGCAGCTTTACCAACCATTACTACCTGAGTAGGTCCACTCTTCTGTTGTTTCCATGGCTAATGCTCCTACCGGTTATTCCAATATGAAAGATCACAAAACAAATTCTCCAAACAACATTCAGCCATTATCCCGTGAAGATGAGCTTAGATTCATCAGGGATTCTCCTCTTAGGTTTAGGAGGAAGTGTTCAAAGGTATGTATTACCCACTTACATTGCTTATGAGAATAAAGTGAATGTCAACATGGTGGTGCATGTCAAGCAAACAACACTTAGCTTTACTGTAAATTATGCTGGTTATTGAAATGAGTCATGACAAGCAATATAGGGAAATGGTCTGAAAAGCTGGACCATCTAGTCTGGTTTTTATTCTAGTTTAGTAAGCTCTCACCATCTAGTCTAGTTTTTGTCCTAGTAATACATATATCGAGGGAGATTTATTAAACATGATGTAAAGTGAAACTGGCTCAGTTGCCCCTAGCAACCAATCAGATTCCACCTTTCATTTTCTAAAGAGTCTGTGAGGAATGAAAGGTGGGATCTGATTGGTTGCTAGGGGCAACTGAGCCAGTTTCACTTTACACCATGTTTGATAAATCGCCCTCAATATGTTTACATTTCAGCAGTCACCATGGCCTAATTGTGATCAGTAAGACACACGGGCACCTTGAACCAAGCTCAAGTACTACATTCCAGCCTTGTCACATGCATTTTTATAATTTATCTCTTACATTGTTTCTTTTTTGTAACTACTTACTAATAATAATAATAATAATAAAAAAATTAAAAAAAAACACAGTTAAGGGTGCCTTCACATGTACCGTATCGCTGCGTATTAAACGCTGCGTTTTTATCGCTGCGTTTTTATCGCTGCGTGTTTAGTGCGATTTTTACATGCGAGTTTTGATTTTCCCATGAAAATCATGTGAAAATCAAAACTCGCATGTAAAAATCGCACCAAACACGCAGCAATAAAAACGCAACGTTAAATACGCAGCGATACGGTACATGTGAAGGCACCCTAAAAACGAATAACCAAGAAATGAAGGGGTTTTCTAGGACTTTTCCATTGATGATCATCTATTGGTGGGGGTCTGATTGTCAGGACCTCTGCTAATAAACTGATTAACAAGGCCCTGGCATTTGTTGTACAACTGTACTGAGTGTATGGAGCTGTGCCTGTTGGGAAATTAAGAGGTTCATCACTCATACTAGCGCCCATGGCCCCATCAGCGGATTGCCTTGGACGTCAGGAATTAGACATCCATCCATATTAAAGACTAAACCTCAAGGATAGGTAATTAATATAAACCCCCCAGAAAACCATTGTAAGGCCAGTTATAAAATTTTATCAATAAGAGATACATTTTGTCAACTTTATAAGGGAACTCTATAGGTGATGGCTATTATACGTCTATGCAGTAGCGTGTGTCAAAGGCATATTTCTATACAGAAACATAAAAGATTGTCAGCAGAAAAAGACCACTTGGTCCATTTAGTCTGCCCTATTAATATTTTCTTTCTTTTTATGTTAGGATAGATATTTGTTTATCCCAGGCAGGTTTACATTCTGTTATTGTAGATTTACCAACCATCTACTGGAAGTTTGTTCCAGGCATCTACTACTCTTTCAGTAAAGTAATATTTTCTCATGTTGTTTCTGATCTTTCCCCCAACTAACCTCAGACTTTGTCCCCTTGTTCTTAAATTCATTTTTTTTTCTAAAAACACTTCCCTCCTCAACTTTATTTAGTACTTTACCATATTTAAAGGTTTCAATCATTGTTTCATCCAGACTATACAGATTCAAATCCTTAAAGCGACTCTGTACCCACAATCTGACCACCCCCAAACTGCTTATACCCTCGGATAGCTGCTTTTAATCCAAGATCTCTCCTGGGGTCCGTTCAGCAGGTGATGCAGTTATTGTCCTAAAAATCAACTTTTAAACTGGCAGCCCCGTGCTCATCGGGCGTGGCCTAGATTGCATATGCATTAGGCTGGCACAACCTCTCTGTCCCTCCTCCCCGCCCTCCTCATAATTAGGAATGCTCCAGGCAGATTGTCTCCTATTTGTCAGCTGGGTGAATACTGAACATAGGATGGATTGTTAATCACCTGAGCAATGTTCAGACAGAAGAAAATGTTTCAGTGGCATTCCTAATGATGAAGAAGGTGGGGAGGAGGAACGGAGGGGTGGTGCAAAGTTAGGGGCCTATTCCACGGAGTGATAATCGGCCGAATCAGCCCAATTCGGCCGATTATCACTCAGTGGAATAGAGAGAACGATCAGCCGATGATCGAGTCATCGACTGATCGTTCTTTTAGGTTTAAACCTAAAATCATCGGTTGCCACATGCGCATCGCTACGTGGAATAGCAGTGTGCGGCGGGCAACCGATGATTTCAAAACATCATACATTACCTGTCCAGGCTGCAGGTCTTCTCCTTCTCCCAGTCCAGCGCCGCAGCAGCTTCGAAGCGGCCTGTCTGAGCTGACAGACCTCTCAGCCAATCACTGGCCAGGACCGCCGAGTGGTCTGTCAGTTTAGACAGGCCGCTCCGAAGTTGCTGCGGCGCGTGACCGGGAGAAGGAGAAGACCTGCAGCCTGGACAGGTAATGTATTAAACAAGGGCTGCAAGGACATCGGTAACAATGTCCCTGCAGCCCTCGCTAAAAAATTGTTGGGCCGTGGAATAGGCCAAAAAAACGAGCGCTAATCTAGCAGATCGCGCTCGTTTACATCGTTGATCGGGCCCTGCTCGGCCCGTGGAATAGGACCCTTAGGGCACAGATACTACCGTTTGGCACGGTGCTGCAAGTTAAAAGTTGTTTTTAGGATAATAACTGCATCACCTGCCGAACGGACCCCAGGACAGATCTTGGATTAAAAGCAGCTATCCGAAGGTACAAGTGGTTTAGGGGGTCAGATTGTGGGTACAGAGTCGCTTTAAAGGGGTAGTTCACCAAAGAAGTTTTTCTTTCAAATCAACTGATGCCACAAAGTGCCAGAGATTTGTAATTACCTTAAAAAATCTCAAGTCTTCCAGTACTTATTAGCTGCTGTATGTCCTGCAGGAGTTGGTGTATTCTTTCCAGTAGGACACAGTGCTCTCTGCTGACACCTCAGCCAGTGACAGAAACTGTCCAGAGCAGTAGCAATTCCTCATAAAAAACCTCTCCTGCTCTCCAGACTGGAAAGAGTACCAGTTCCTGCAGGACATACAGCAGCTAATAAGTACTGGAGACTGGAGACTTTTTCATAGAAGTAACACTGAGCATCCCTCTGCTATCATCCTCTCCAGCAGCCACAGCACGCACAGCTCTGGGAGTCGGGTGGTGACATCACCATTTTCACCATCTATGCATTAATTATGGCATTTTTAATAACTGCCCACTGAATGCTCGCTCCCAATGTTTTATCCCACCCTTTTAACTTGATATTTAAAGCGACTCTGTACCCACAATCTGTCCCCCCCAAACCACTTGTACCTTCGGATAGCTGCTTTTAATCCAAGATCTTTCCTGGTGTCCGTTCGGCAGGGGATGCAGTTATTGTCATAAAAACAACTTTTAATCCGGCAGCGCTGTGTCTAACAGCCGGGGCTTACATTTGTATATGCATTAGGCTGGCACAACCTCTCTGTCCTTCCTCCCCACCCTCCTCCTCATTAGGAATCTCTCCAGGCAGATTGCTTCCTATTCCCCACCTGGGTGAATAATGAACATGGGCTGGATTGTTAATACACCTGTGCAAAGCTCAAACAGCAGTAAATGTTCCTGGATCATTCCTAATGAGGAGGGTGGGGAGGAAGGGCGGAGAGGTGGTGCCAGCCTAATGCATATACAAATGTAAGCCCTGGCCGTTAGACACAGCGCTGCAGGATTAAAAGTTGTTTTTTATGACAATAACTGCATCCCCTGCCGAACGGACCCCAGGACAGATCTTGGATTAAAAGCAGCTATCCGAAGGTACAAGTGCTTTGGGGGGGACAGATTGTGGGTACAGAGTCGCTTTAAATACTTCCTCATTTTCGGAAATCTGTCTTTCTAAATGAACATCAAGGATACATTTTTGGGTGCAGAATGTATGCGAATTCCACCCCATACTTGGTTGTGTGAATATAACTATATGATATTTGTCTACCTTTAGGCACCTAGGCTAGAGACCATATTTGAACATCCTGATGAGGATAAAGATGATTCTGTGTTTCCAGAGAATTCATCAAGATCAGAGCCAGGTCCACCAAACCCAATGGACAAACCTCTACCAGCAGATGAGGCAAAACAGGTTTTTAATAAGAATCCAACACAGAGCAGAACCAAAATGAATGCTCCGTCTGCTCCTATGACCACAAGCAGGAAATTCTAAAACTGAACTGGAATCAGAGACCATCAAATAAATCTCTCAGGCCTCATATTGTGTGTTCTTAAGTGTATTATTTAATTCTAAATGTGTTCCCGGCAGCAAAATGTTGTGTTTTGGGACATTTTGCCTGTCAGTTTAGTGTTCCAATATATTTACTACAGGTGTGCGACACAATTTTTCCGAAAACCCTAGAAACCCATAATTTTTGTCCAAAAACCTGCCAAGTGGGCGTATTGTGGGTGTGTCCCTGCCACAACCGCCAGATTTTTTTAGCATACCATTGATTTTTTAATACTAAAAATCAGCCACTTCTAGTCTGGCAGGATGGTTGGGTATTTTGTCCTATGAAATTTAAATTTGAACTTGACGCAAAAAACAGACACAGCAGACAACATAATAGCTGACAATTGACGCATTGTTAGTAAATAAGGCCCCCTATGTTCTTCTTTATCATCCGGACAAGTACAGTCTGAGGGGAAGGAGGCAGGCCAAAAGGTAGATTAAAGGAAACTATTAGCAGATTAGATGAATCTTATTGCACAGGAGGCACCAAGGATGAAGGTATGTCTCTTACTTTCATCCTCGGCACCGTTCCTGTGCACTTATTCCTCCACTCCACAGACCGGTAAGACCATTAGGAGCACTGTACCCCTAGCAACGATCTGGCCTGCTTCATTGATCATCATTAGAAGGTGTGGGCTGGGGCAGATTGCTGCTATGGGGACGGACAGTGCTTCTAATGGTGCTTCACACCCCTATAGTCCATCATAATTTGCAGCCATATAGAAAGGGCTGACTGCAAGGCATTATTGGAAAGCCTACACTTGAGGTCATGTAATCCAGAGCCATTTTTCCCATTGGGAAGGGTAGGCGACAGACAAAAAGAAGCGATGAGCAATTTGCTCCTATGTCAATGTAATTCTCTCTTGTAAGACGATTGGACGATTGGAGAGTTTACCAGTGGGAAGACATGTTATAAAAAACAATGAAAAAAATTATAAAAAAATAAATATATATATATATATATATATATATATATATATATATATATATATATATATATTGCTTCTTGGCCTTTTGGCTCAGATCAAGTGTAGTATCTGTTCTTATCAGTCTAATATCTGATATGTCTCCTATCTGGGGACCATATATTAAATGAATTTTTAGAACGAGGAGATGGTAAAGAGCTTGCTCTATCCTCTCCAGGTATTCACCTGATATTGCAGTGATTCTACTCAGGGGCGGAACTACCGCAGTAGCAGCCATAGCCGCTGCTACGGGGCCCAGCACATCAGGGGGCCCGGGCAGGCTGTCATGTTCCCGGTTAGCTGTTCAGGACCTTTGTCCTGACATCTGCTAACCTGGGAGAATAGTGTGTAGTGAAGCATGCCGGGCCCCCCACCCCCCTCTTCCCAACTTCCTGTTTCCCGACTCCTATGACACTGCTGGGTGAGCAGAGTGGGGACTTCCTACGGCGCTGGTCCTGTCTCCTCACTTATCCCCATAGCAGGTGTACGTAGGTAGGTCCTCTCCTGCAGTGCAACTACACACCTTCCGTGGGCCCTAGTGCTGGGCAATGCCCCCTGCTTCGGATCTCTGCTGCTACCATTTGCAGGTAATAGCTGACACACAGTGATCCCTACTCACTGTGTGTGTCAGTAGCTGGGCAACAGTGAGGAGTCTCCTTCCTCTCAGTTGTTGGCTGTATATATCATCCCCCCCCCGTCCTGGCTGTATATATCACCCCCTCTCTACTTGTCCTGGCTGTATATATCACCCCCCTCTCTCCCTGTCCTGGCTGTATATAACACCCCCTCTCTCCCTGTCCTGGCTGTATATATCACCCCCCTCTCTCCCTGTCCTGGCTGTATATAACACCCCCTCTCTCCCTGTCCTGGCTGTATATAACACCCCCTCTCTCCCTGTCCTGGCTGTATATATCATCCCCCCTGTCCTGGCTGTATATATCACCCCCCTCTCTCCCTGTCCTGGTTGTATATATCACCCCCTCTCTCCCTGTTCTGGTTGTATATATCACCCCCTCTCTCCCTGTTCTGGCTGTATATATCACCCCCCTCTCTCCCTGTCCTGGCTGTATATAACACCCCCTCTCTCCCTGTCCTGGCTGTATATATCATCCCCCCTGTCCTAGCTGTATATATCACCCCCCTCTCTCCCTGTCCTGGCTGTACATATCACCCCTCTCTCCCTGTACTGGCTGTATATATCACCCCCCCTGTCCTGGCTGTATATATCACCCCCCTCTCTCCCTGTCCTGACTGTATATACCCCCCCCCCCCCTGTCCTGGCTGTATATATCACCCCCCTCTCTCCCTGTCCTGGCTGTATATATCATCCCCCCTGTCCTGGCTGTATATATCACCCCCTCTCTCCCTGTCCTGGCTGTATATATCACCCCCCCTGTCCTTGCTGTATATATCACCCCCCTCTCTCCCTGTCCTGGCTGTATATATCATCCCCCTGTCCTGGCTGTATATATCACCCCTCTCTCTCCCTGTCCTGGCTGTATATATCACCCCCTCTCTCCCTGTCCTGGCTGTATATATCATCCCCCTCTCTCCCTGTCCTGGCTGTATATAACACCCCCTCTCTCCCTGTTCTGGCTGTATATAACACCCCCTCTCTCCCTGTCCTGGCTGTATATATCATCCCCCCTGTCCTGGCTGTATATATCACCCCCCTCTCTCCCTGTCCTGGTTGTATATATCACCCCCTCTCTCCCTGTTCTGGTTGTATATATCACCCCCTCTCTCCCTGTTCTGGCTGTATATATCACCCCCCTCTCTCCCTGTCCTGGCTGTATATAACACCCCCTCTCTCCCTGTCCTGGCTGTATATATCATCCCCCCTGTCCTAGCTGTATATATCACCCCCCTCTCTCCCTGTCCTGGCTGTACATATCACCCCTCTCTCCCTGTACTGGCTGTATATATCACCCCCCCTGTCCTGGCTGTATATATCACCCCCCTCTCTCCCTGTCCTGACTGTATATATCACCCCCCCCCCTGTCCTGGCTGTATATATCACCCCCCTCTCTCCCTGTCCTGGCTGTATATATCATCCCCCTGTCCTGGCTGTATATATCACCCCCTCTCTCCCTGTCCTGGCTGTATATATCACCCCCCCTGTCCTTGCTGTATATATCACCCCCCTCTCTCCCTGTCCTGGCTGTATATATCATCCCCCCTGTCCTGGCTGTATATATCACCCCCCTCTCTCCCTGTCCTGGCTGTATATATCACCCCCTCTCTCCCTGTCCTGGCTGTATATATCATCCCCCCTGTCCTGGCTGTATATATCACCCCCCTCTCTCTCTGTCCCGGCTGAATATATCACCCCCTCTCTCCCTGTCTTGGCTGTATATAACACCCCCTTCTCTCCCTCTCCTGGCTGTATATATCACCCCCCTCTCTCCCTGTCCTGGCTGTATATAACACCCCCTCTCTCCCTGTCCTGGCTGTATATAACACCCCTCTCTCCCTGTCCTGGCTGTATATATCACCCCCCTCTCTCCCTGTTCTGGCTGTTTATATATCACCCCCCCCCCCCCTGTCCTGGCTGTATATAACACCCCCCCCCCTTCTCCCTGTCCTGACTGTATATATCATCCCCCCCCCCTGTCCAGGCTGTATATAACACCCCCTCTCTCCCTGTCCTGGCTGTATATATCATCCCCCTCTCTCCCTGTACTGGCTGTATAGATCATCCCCCTCTCTCCCTGTCCTGGCTGTATATAACACCCCTCTCTCCCTGTCCTGGCTGTATATATCATCCCCCCTGTCCTAGCTGTATATATCACCCCCCTCTCTCCCTGTCCTGGCTGTATATATCACCCCTCTCTCCCTGTACTGGCTGTATATATCACCCCCCCTGTCCTGGCTGTATATATCACCCCCCTCTCTCCCTGTCCTGACTGTATATATCACCCCCCCCCCCCTGTCCTGGCTGTATATATCACCCCCCTCTCTCCCTGTCCTGGCTGTATATATCATCCCCCCTGTCCTGGCTGTATATATCACCCCCCTCTCTCCCTGTCCTGGCTGTATATATCACCCCCCCCTGTCCTGGCTGTATATATCACCCCCCTCTCTCCCTGTCCTGGCTGTATATATCATCCCCCCTGTCCTGGCTGTATATATCACCCCCCTCTCTCCCTGTCCTGGCTGTATATATCACCCCCTCTCTCCCTGTCCTGGCTGTATATATCATCCCCCCTGTCCTGGCTGTATATATCACCCCCCTCTCTCTCTGTCCTGGCTGTATATAACACCCCCTCTCTCCCTCTCCTGGCTGTATATATCACCCCCCTCTCTCCCTGTCCTGGCTGTATATATCACCCCCTCTCTCCCTGTCCTGGCTGTATATATCATCCCCCCTGTCCTGGCTGTATATATCACCCCCCTCTCTCTCTGTCCTGGCTGTATATAACACCCCCTCTCTCCCTCTCCTGGCTGTATATATCACCCCCCTCTCTCCCTGTCCTGGCTGTATATATCACCCCCCCCCCCCCTGTCCTGGCTGTATATAACACCCCCCTCTCCCCCTCTCTCCCTGTTCTGGCTGTTTATATATCACCCCCCCCCCCTGTCCTGGCTGTATATAACACCCCCCCCTTCTCCCTGTCCTGACTGTATATATCATCCCCCCCCCTGTCCAGGCTGTATATAACACCCCCTCTCTCCCTGTCCTGGCTGTATATATCATCCCCCTCTCTCCCTGTACTGGCTGTATAGATCATCCCCCTCTCTCCCTGTCCTGGCTGTATATAACACCCCTCTCTCCCTGTCCTGGCTGTATATAACACCCCTCTCTCCCTGTCCTGGCTGTATATATCACCCCCCCCCCCCCCTGTCCTGGCTGTATATAACACCCCCCTCTCTCCCTGTTCTGGCTGTTTATATACCATCCCCCCCTGTCCTGGCTGTATATAACACCCCCCCCTCCCTGTCCTGACTGTATATATCAACCCCCCCCCCCCCCTGTCCTGGCTGTATATAACACCCACCCCTGCGCCCCCTGTTCTGGCTGTATATAACACACACACACACACTGCTGTTCTGGCTGTATATAACACACACGCTGCTGTCCTGGCTGGATGTAAGTATATAAATAGTACTAGTAATATTATTGCCGTGACTGCAGGGGGGGCCCCATTCAAAAGCTTGCTATGGGGCCCAGCCATTTCTAGTTACGCCCCTGATTCTACTACTAATTAAATCGTTATACCATGATATATTTTATATTGTATATGTGAATAACGATGGAGAGTCTTGTATGGCCGCATGACTGAAGGGAATGTACTGTATCAATATGCAATGTGCTCATGGTTGGCACTGGTACATCAAAAAGTCTCTCATTATCACAGGTATGAATAGGATTGCGCAGAATGCAAAACCTAGTTGATAAGGAAGTAGCACCATCATTGTTCCTTTGAATCCATTTGTGTCTTTGATCATCAAGGTGAGACTAGATGTCTCCTGGCAGGGGGGAACAGACAGCTGTATGCACCAGGGGGTATAAAAGACCCAAACATGACTCAGAGAAGGGGGAGAATTTACAAGACAAGGTGTGGCACTTACCTGCAAAGGCTTGAGGAGGAATGAGTAGAGTGATCACATAAGTATAATATGATTAAACTGACTGCAATTTCAAAAGTTACTGATCGCACCAGATCTCACTGCTGAGAACTGCTGCCATCCTGAAATAGGGAGTGTGTGGCAAATCCAATTTATTAGCTTTATTATAATGTATTGGGCGAAAAAGAGTCAGATGTTCAGCTGGCCGAGGAGTAGAGAGCACTGCTGCTCACTCCCTCCAGCTGTATCTCCATATTACAGCGGGTCTCGGCAGTGAGATTCACTGCAATCAGTAACCTTTAACTGTCTGATGAGACTTCAAAAGTTATTACAAATGACAGCAATGCTTTGAGATATTTAATGTTTATTGCGCATGCCTGTCGCCATGTAAATCCTATATTGCTGAAGCACTGATTTTATACCATAGGCTGGGCGTTTTTTGTCTCTGTTTAATATATACATTAAAAAGAAAGTAACATATAAAAATGGATGCTAAGGGTCAATGGGAATCCATTGGATTGTAAGGTATACTTTTTTTAATGTGCACAAAACTGGTTGGTTGGTGGTTGTAATTAAAGTGTAAACTGTAATGGAAACAGTAAAATAAACAAGAAAAAAGGCAATGCGAGCCCATCAGTTGTATATGACATATAACCTTAGAATCTTATCCAGTATGATGGTGCACATTCTTACAATATCTAGCCGTCCAGCTGATAAGGTGAACCCTGGGAGCCTGGCTGCTTCCACTCTGCCCTCTAGTGATGAGTTGCTGGCACTCAAGTGGTGCCCAATAGAATGACTAGGCGATTTTGTAGTACATAGGGCTGTGTCTATCACAGGTTATTGCGCTTTGCTCTACATTATAAGGTGTCTTTAGTGAATGATTTAATATTCATATATTCTATAAAAAAAATATATATATATGGAATATATGGCCATGTCTTTTTAATGTCTTGTAATTTTCATTGATAATGACATGTATTAGCGCAGTATGAGTACAGCTATATAGAAAGTATTATGTGTAGCTTAGTTGCATTTTTTGTAAGCTAGAAAACTCATTCTGTATGGCAATATTGTTTTTTTGTCCTTTTCTCTCTTCCTCTCAGCATTCCAGAATCCCCATGCTCAGTACAAAGACCACAGTAGGCGTACACCATTCTCCTGACTATCACAAGTATATGAACTCTTTCCCCTTATAGCAGTGGATGAATTTAGCCCGAGGTTGAGTTACATAACTGGGAAAGGAGCAAGCATAGGAGCCAGAGAGCACAACTTGTCTCTACACAAACTTCTAACAGTGCAAAATGCCAGGTAAGAAAATCTGTGGTGTCTCTGTGCTGCAAGCATGAGCCCTGCAGGGGCCCTATACAGTCTATTGCATAGACTATTCTGATTTATAAGGAAGTATACATACAAGCCACATACACAAAACACACACAACATGCTTTATCTTGTGCATTGTAGTGCTACACCCAGCTGCCAACCCCCCCTCCCCCATGCCGTGTATGTGTATATGCTAAGTGAGGGTCTAGCAGGGAGCGCCCTTTTGTCTGCTGTGCTGAGGAAGGGCGAATGAAAAATTGTTAATATGTTGTGGAATGCATCTTCTGAGCTGGCCTCAAAATCATTGTTAATTGTTCTCAAGTCTTTAGTATAAAGATACAAATGCAAATTAACAACTTTTCACAGTGATTTATCTCCTTGTCTAAACGCCTATCATTTTTTTTTAAAAAAGCTTGTCATTTGGGAAACAAGCACTTTAAGCAATTTATCTGTACATGTAAAAGGACCCTTTAAGGCCCTAAATGATTATTGGCCGTATTTGGCCAATGATAATCGTCTGGTATAATGCTGCGTTTACACGTAACGATTATTGGCCCGATCGTACGATTAGCGATGTCGGATTTACGATTTTTTTTTTATAATGATCAGCGTTTAGATGGTACGATATATCGTACGAATATTCGCACTGCGATCGTTTTGCGATCGTTTAAGCCTATCTCACACATTGGTTAAATCGGCAAACGACTGTTCACACGGAACGATTTGCGAATTTTTTGCGTACGATGAACGACGATTTGATGACCTGATGAAAGATTTATTGTGCGTCGTTCGATCGTTCGCTGCGTTTACACGTACGATTATCGTTCGAATTTGACCGTTATCGCGCAAATTTGCACGATAATCGTTACGTGTAAACGCTGCATAATAGAAGACAATGATCAGCAGTCATGAACGATGTTGGCTGATTGTTGCTGTCGTTTGTCTTTCAACATGTTGAAAGACAAAACGGCCAGAATACCAACGATCTGCTGCCGTCGCTCCGCGGAATAGGAGTGGCAACAGCAGATCGCCAGATCATCCGGGCAGCACATAGAAGATAGCAGCGATCACCCAGGCAACCCCCCTGCTGCTCAGAAAAGTAACAAAAAACAGGAGTGAATTGAAAACAGAGAAAGGCTATGTTCACACACTGATGAAATTGAAGATGCTGCCTGTGTCTGGATGGTAGACTAGGAACCTGTGGGAGCAGCTTGTGCTTGTTGGTGGATCAGACAATCCCTTCACTGACCGACACGGTGTGGAGTTAGCGTAGGGACCCGTGTGAACCAGAGGACCTGCACGTTGGTACACAGGGCTATTATGGCTTGATCAAATCATATACAGACACTCTGGTGTTTATTTTTAATATAGGCCAAGCAGCATTAGTATCAGCCATAGATGGGATGTGCAGCCGTTCCTTTCTCTCCAGTTTCCGTGAAAACAGAGAAAGGCTATGTTCATACACTGATGAAATTGAAGATGCTGCGTGTGTCTGGATGGTAGTCTAGGAACCCGTGGGAGCAGCTTGTGCTTGTTGGTGGATCAGACAATCCTTAAAGGGGTTATCCAGCGCTATAAAAACATGGCCACTTTCCCCCTCTCTTGTCTCCAGGTCAGGTGCGGTTTGCAATTAAGCTCCATTTACTTCAATGGAACTGAGTTTGAAACCCCCCCAATCTGGAGACAAGAGCGGGGGAAAAGTGGCCATGTTTTTGTAGTGCTGGATAACCCCTTTAATAGTGGTCAGCCTGGGGAGTCTGAAGCCTGTTTAGAGTGTGTGTGTGTGTGTGTGCGTGTGCCCTCACATAACCACTGCCCCCAACACCTTCTAACAGCCTAGATGGTAGGTGGTTTCTTGAAACGACCATCCTGCTTCCCTCAGTCCAATGATATGCCACCTGTCAGACTGTCAACTTGCTGCAGCAGTGGACACTGGCTTCTGACTCATTGACTCACTCCCATCTGCTGAAGAGGGGCGACCTTCACAGAGGGCCATCTACTATAGGGGGACCTACACAGGGGGCCAACTACTATAAAGGGACCAACGTAGAGAGCCATCTACTATAAGGAAACTTCACAGGGGGCCATTTACTAAAGGGTTCCACACAGGCAGATCTCTACTATACAAGATGGCCCCCTGTGTAGTCTTCCTATAGTAGATATCCCCCTGTGTAGCCCCCTTTTATTAAATGGTCCCTGTGTGGTCTCCCTAAAAGGGACCAACACAGGGGGTACATCTACTATAGCCTGTACAGTTTTTTTTCTATGGGTCCCCATGAATCCTAGCTACGCCCCTGGTCCCAACACTGTATGCGCCACTCTCCCGGAATAGAGCAGAATGGAAATATAGAGATATAAGGGGAGATTTATCAAACATGGTGTAAAGTAAAACTGGCTCAGTTGCCCCTGGCAACCAATCAGATTCCACCTTTCATTTCTCACAGACTCTTTGGAAAATGAAAGGTGGAATCTGATTGGTTGCTAGGGGCAACTGAGCCAGAGCCCTTTACACCATGTTTGATAAATCTCCCCCATAATGCCCAGCCTGCTCATCTGGTGGCCTCAGCACCTGGACCTTCACTGATCAGTGACCCCTATGATATAAATTATAGACTGCCTTTTACATTCTGCCTCTGATTGTCACCAAATGGGACATTTTTTATCTACAGACACTCCTTCAGTGTCTGTCTCCAAAGTGAGAGTGTTCGGGATTATGCAAATTCATGGATCATTTCCAGATAAAGGATATTGGAGTAAAGCAGTCTCTCTAAGAAGAATATGGGGGTCTATGAGATAAAGTGTCACTGTTGTTTTGCAAAACTTTTGACATGTCCTAGAGAAATATCAAAACCTTGTATGGGTCTCTATGACTTGTCAAAAGTTTTGCAAAACGACACTGACACGTTAACTTATTGAAAAACTGAAATGTTCTAATGACATATTATATTATTCTATTAATTAAAGGATGCAACTCATCTCCTTTCCACGTGGACCTGTACAAGAATCCAGAGAAGAAAACCCCTGGCTGGTACCTATCATTAATGGCTCCTAATGAAAAAGGACCAAACTATGCTTGGCTGGACCCCTCCAGACTTTACTGCCACCAAGAGGTTTGTTTTATCCTCTCTCCATACACAAATACCTTTTATACTTTTGGACTTCTTGTGACTGTCAGGTGGCAGTAGCAGCCATTTGTGGGTCGCATTGGGCCATTTTTTTTAGTTCCTGCAACCCCTGTTCAACCAACATTCCCATATAGCCCCAGCCTAAAGAGTTTTTCTCTAGATGATCCAGCAAGCCTATTAGTTATGTGGACACTCCATTAATTTCAATGTGCCCCATGTAATACTTCATTTTCCTTGTCAAGGTGCTGCAAGGAAATTGAATATTTGCTACTAGGTTCTGCCAATCTAGTCAATGCTATGACATCTGCACAACCTACCCTAATAAAAAAAGATTTGTCTACTCATATGTCCGAGGGGGAGTTACACTGGGAGAGTCTCTGATAGAGAAGGATCTGGGAGTATTTGTAGAAAATAGACTACAGAACAGCACACAATGTCAGTCAGCTGCTTGTAAAGGCCCTATTACACTTAACGATTATCAGTCATATTCAGCCGATATCGACCATCACGGCCGATAATCGTCTCGTGTAATAGAAGACAACAACCGACATGAACGATGTCAGCTGATCACTGTCTGCCATTGTCTTTCAACATGTTGAAAGGCAAACAACAGCAGCCGGGCAGCCCCCCGCAGCTCCCTGCGCTCCCTCTCCCCGGCTCTTACCCACTCGCTGCTGACGTGCGTAATTTGTTCTGCTTTGCCCCGTGTAATAGGGGCTTAAGGCCAGCAGGATATTGTCATGCATTAAAACAGGCATGGACTCTTGGGACATGGATATGATATTATAAAGCTTTGGTGCGGCCTCATCTGGAGTATGCTGTTCAGTTTTGGAACCCGATTTATGGAAAGGACGTCCTAGAAATGGAAAAGGTACAAAGGCGGGCAACTAAACTAATAAGGGAAATGGAGCATCTTAGTTATGAGCATAGATTGAAAGAACTAAATTTGTTTAGTCTCGAGAAGAGACGTTTAAGGGGAAATATGATTAATTTATTCAAGGTGCCTTCACACATACCGGATCCGCAGCGGATTTCACGCTGCGGGCTTGCAGCGAAATCCGCTGCGGATCCATGTAGTGTGAAGGTCTATGGGTTACATATCTGCAGCGGAATTTTTAATATGTAACCCGGCCCCTTTAACGCCCGCAGCCCCGGCCCGGAGCACACATCACCTGCTCCAGGCTCCTGCTTACTTCGGGGCCTCCCAGCATCTCCCGGTGGTCATCCAATCAGTGACCCCATAGGCCTTCATTATACCAGGATCCGCAGCAGATTTCGCTGCAAACTTGCAACGTGAAATTCCGCTGCGGATCCAGTATGTGTGAAGGCATCCTCAATATATAAATGGCCCCTACAAAAAATACGTTCCAGGTAAAAAAAAAAACCTCAAAAGACAAGGAGCACTGCCTCTGCCTGGAGAAAAAAATGGTTCAATCTCCGGAGGCGACAAGCGTTCTTTACCATGAGAACAGTGAACTTGTGGAACAGTCACCCCAGGATCTGGTCACAGAATATACAGCAGAGGACTTTACTACAGGCTTAGACAAGTTCTTAGAACAAAATTATTTAACATTAATGCATATGTATAGAACCTACCCATCCTCCATCCTCTCCTTTGTTGAACTTGATGGACGTATGTCTTTTGTCAACCATACTATGTAACTATGTACTGTAGACCCCCTGCTTTGTGTGTATGTGATTAATTAGAGGTCTCCATCACAATTTTGCTATGGTGCCTTTGCTTTATGATTTATAAAATTCAGTTACCAAATGTGTGCACTTTTAAATGCTAAAAACTATTGTACATTCACCTGCAGTCAGCTCAAACATTTATTGCATACAGAATACTGTGGGTATTACTGCATTATGGTTTACCTGAGTACACTGGACATCTTAAAGTGACACTAACCTCCTATTTGCATTCTGACATTTCTAGACAGGTGTAAAGGGTAAATTTAGCGGTTTTCATACCTTATTTCATATCATACTTCATGGTGCTTGTTCAAGTAAAAAGTCATCTTTTATCAACTGCAGATTGTATTAAGTGGGCGTGGCCTCGCGGCATTAGCACCACTTAGCCCCACCCACAACACCACAGTTGGACCCGCCCCCTCGCCGGCCATTGGAAAAGGCTGGCCGAAAGGTCTAGACCCCACCCCCTTTACGTCGGCCAACCAATGGGCGTCAAGGGGGTGGGCCAATGGTGCCATTGTGGGTGGGGCTAAGTGGCACTAATGCCACGAGGCCACGCCCACTTAATACAATCTGCAGTTGATAAAAGGACATTTATACTTGAACAAGCACCATGAAGTATAATATGAAATAAGGTATTAAAAACACTAAATTTACCCTTTACACCTGTGTAGAGATGTCAGAATGCACAAAGGAGGTGACAGTGTCACTTTAATTATAGAATTTAATTTTTTTTATATAGGCCCTGCAGAATTGCATTGAAGATCTTCTGCAACCCTTTAAGAATGACCAGATAGATCTTGTTGCTGGGATTGATGCCATGGGATTCATTCTAGGTAAATCTTGTTGACTATAAATTGAATCTTTATTTGGTTAAAGGGAAACTGTCAGCTAAAAAAAGATGCCCCATGCTTACATGGCTTCATAGTCAATTAGTGAATTTGGGTAAATATATAATTTACATATATGTTACATATATAATAGAAATGGCATAGGTTATCTTATAGGGGAAAGTAGTTTAAAATCACAGTGACCACTCAAGACATCAGTCATAGTGACTTTCCCCTGTGGCGTTCTATATATTTACTAAAGCTTATTGAACGTGGGCAATGTCCATATTTTATAGCTGCATTTCACCAATATAGATCTGTTTTTGGAGACATTGTAGATGACAAAGCCTGTTTACCTTATGAATATAACTGTAGGACATCCTTATTACCATAAAATAAGCTAACAAACTCAGCTTAGTTTGTATGTTTTGCATGATCAGCAGTCTGTGTGTTTTAGGGGGCAGCAATGGGGAGCAGTTCATGTGAGCGTCTGAGAGAAAAAAGCTGCTTCTCAGGACCCCCCTCACACAGACATGGCTATGTGCCCCTTTTTCGTACAGCCTTCCCATGCTTCCCCCTATTACCATGCACCACAGCGGCACTCCTCCTCTGTTTGCATAAGAAAGATCCTGCTTATCTAGTTGCTGCTAAGCTCACTGAATTTGTCACTATTTATGAAGACAAAAAACACTGGTCACTGTAAATACCAGACAATTTTGCATTGATTTTGTGCAAACAATGGCAAACTACAAAAACTATGCTCGTGCCCCCCTGGGTGTTCCTGGTGCTACTGAGGGATAAACCTAGTTGGCCAGTCCAAGCCTGCAAACATCTAGCTTGCAACCTTTAGAAGCCATCTGTCTGCTGCCACTAGGGGGAGCTCACTACAAAAGGGGGTTTTCAATTGAGTTTAAAAGCAGTTTGTATTTTTGCTCAGTATTTCATTCAGTATTTTGCAACCAAAACCAGGAGTGGATTGAAAACAGAAGGGCTATGTTCACACACTGGTGAAATTGAGTGGATGGCCGCAATTTAATAGCAAATAAGGCTGTTATTTTAAAACCACGGCTTTAAATGATGGCCATCCATACGATTTCTCCAATGTGTCAACCTGGCCTTTCTCTGTTTTCAATCCACTCCTGGTTTTGGTTGCAAAATACTGAACGAAATACTGAGCAAAAATACACTGTGAACATAGCTTTAAACTGCTTTTAAACTCAATTAAAACCTTTGTAGTGAGCTCCCCCTAGTGGCAGCAGACAGATGGCTTCTAAAGGTTACAAGCTAGATGTTTTCAGGACTGGACTGGCCAACTGGGTTTATCCCTCAGTAGCCCTATGAACACCCAGGGGGGCATGAGCATGGTTTTTTCAAGTGGCTTTATCAAGAGACAGCAGCCACATGTGAAAGACACGGAACTGCAGGAGCAACCATCCATTCATATACCTATCTTTATAGCCAGTTGTCAGGATTTATAGATAGATCATTCATTTTTCATCTGCTCCAGGGTACACCAGTAATGGCGCAGATTAGTAGGTTCACGCTACGTTTTTGCAGTCTGTTTAACGGATCCATTTTTAAATAGTTACTTTTAACATGCTCCAAAATGTGGTCAACCACAGTTTTGTGTATGCTAAAAAATCTTTTAGAAAATTCGTTTTGATCCTTTTTTTTTTTTAAACATTTTTGCATCTGTTTTCCCTCCCTTTAAAGGTACTGCAAAAAAGCAGTGTGGCCCTACACTAAATAACAGACAGTAAAAATAGCTGTGAATGTTGTGTTATATGCTCCATCAGCAAGTTCTGCCCAGAGAATCTGCAGATTTGCTGCAGAAGCTCTCTACTTAATGAGTAAATCGATGTTGTTAACGATTTTCTTCTCCCCCGCTTTCTTGATTAATTTCCTAATTGTCCCTATGCAAATATGTGGCTTAAGAGCATTTGGGGCATTGCTCGCTGGCTCTGAGCACCACCGCGTCCTGCCCAGCCCACTATGCATATTCATAGATGCATAGTTGCCTCTTCGCTGCAGCAGGATTCTTCTCACTATGTCAGGACGGCAGGACGAATTGCGCATGCGTGGAGGAGCAGCCAGTCTCCGACGGGACATCTTCCTGGCACTGCGTGGTGAAAAGGCCACTATGCATCTATGAATATGCATAGTAGGCTGGGCGGGACGCGGTGGTGCTCTGAGCCAGCGAGCAACGCCCCAAATGCTCTTAAGCCACATATTGCATAGGGGCATTTAGGAAATTAATCAAGAATGTGGGGGAGAAGGAAAACGTTAATAACGACAATCTACTCATAAGGTAAAGCGCTTCTGCGACATATCAGCAGGTTCTCTGGGCAGAACCTGCTGATACCGTAGTGACGCATTAAAGGTTTTAACAGATATAACTATTGTTTATATAACCTTTTTTTTTTTGTACAGGAGCAGCCATAGCAAATCATTTAGGGAAAGGCTTTTTAGCCATCAGAAAAGCTGGCCACCTATGTGTTAAGACATATAGCCAATCATATGTTGACTACTCCGAAAGAGAAAAAAACATGGAGATCCGAACTGATGCCATTAAACCAGGTGAGAGATCTATAGGAGGGTGTCTAAAGCGGCAGTATACAGAAGCTCACTGTCTGGTTGCAAAAAAATGGTCAACCTAAGATGATCTTGTCAACACAGAGATATTTTGTAACTTTGTATCACCCTATGCAAGTGGCTACTAAAATCGTCATTCTGTAGCCATGTGTCAGCCATGCAAAACAAAGAGCTGTGGCCCTCCCCCTTCAGTTGTTGCAAATCTACAATTGTAGTTTTGAAACAGTTTTGCCACACTCTGACATGCCTCACCACAGTTTTCTCCTCCCTCTTCTTCATGAAAAATCTCTGCTGCCCAGCTTCCTGCTCGCTCAGGTGTCAGTCAGTATCTGCCAACAGGGAACTTATCTGCAATCAGATATAGTTCAATCTCCTGACCTTTGGAGCTGTGTTCCACGGGTAAATCCCCTGTCTAGGGACCAACAACAGTGTTGTTTTCTTTGGTTCGATTCCCCTGATGGAAATGAAATGTAGTTATTTGTTTTTATTCATTTTTTTTCATTATTGTATGATTTTTAAAAATGCAAAGAATTTCTATTCAGGTCCAAATTCTTTTTGAAATTAATTTTTTTTTATACAATGATGAGAAAAGAATTATATTTAATTTCCATCAGGAAGATCGAACCCGGGGGGGCTGTTGTTGGTCTCAAGACAAGTGATTAACCCTAAGGCAACAGCTCTTACACAGATAGGCTACATGATTCAACTATATCTGATTGCAGATCAGTCCTTTGTAGGCAGTTTATGTCTGGCTGACAGTGTTGATTATTCATGACGAAAAGGGAGAAGGAAAGAGTGGGGAGGGGTGCTAGAGTGCAGCACACATGCTGAGCCACAACTCCTCTTTGACTCTTTATTACAGTAGGAGACCAGAGACTCAAAGAAATTACCAAAAGGTACCATGCTCACAAGGGGACTGCCAACTACAGCAAAGTATCAGCATCCAGGGTAGGGCCCGGGTACTGAGAAATTCTCTATAATCCAGAACAGATCTTAAAGACAAATGTTATATGTCCAGGATATGTTTTTCTAGGTGTGCGAATCCTATTAGTTGATCAGTGGATTGAGACAGGAGGAACCATGAAAGCTGCTATTAAATTGGTGGAAGACCAAGGTGGGGTTGTTGCAGGTAAGAAGCAAAGAAGTTAAGGATTTTTCTGCACAATAAATGGACCTTGTGCTTAGGTGCACAAATCCAGAACAATTTGTGCTGTATATGTTACATTTTAGATGCCTCAATAGTAGAGATTAGTGAACCATTGAAAAATCTGGTTCACAATGTTAGTTAATATTTGCTGTAAAATTCGCAAACCAAACTGTGTCCCTGTTATAACTTTCAAAATCCAAATCAACAGTAGATGTGAAATAAAGCGAATTTGAAATGAACATTCTTTTTTTTCTTTTCTTATCACGCTGTAAAACAAAGCTGAACTTACCAGAAATCCAGGTTCAGTCTCCTGAAGGCAAATTTTCTGACTTGTGCTGGTTGTAAAAAACAGACTAAACACAAGAATTCCGGACAGTACACAGAGTCACGGCTCAATGTGTCCATCAATCACATGACTGCCTTCTCTCTGTGAGCGCTCAGATGGCCTGGGATAGAAAGGACTTCCTGTTTTCTGACTCTTTGAGAAAAATAAAAACTGTCAGAATACAGGAAGTGCCGTGTTTTCAATGATAACTAAAAATAATGAATGTAAATTGCAAACTTTCTTTATATCGCATCTACTGTGGATTTAGATTTTTTTAGGTTATAACGACAGTGACACTAACAAATTAATACATCTGTCTGCTCCCTCGGTGTCCTCTTCCGTGTCCTCATCTACACGCTCAGCCAATCACCGGCTGCAGTGCTGTCTGTTCTAACTTAGTCAGCGATTAGCTAGGCGGAGACAGCCCATTGAGCCAATGACTATCTGAGCAAGGACAGCACCGCGGCCAGTGATTGGCTGACCGGGCTGTCACTCTTGTGACTCGAGTGTGACAGCTGTGGTGCTGGCCCTTCTCCATCAGTCAGTAATGGATTGAGTGGGCTGTCACTCTCTGCTCAGCAAATCACTGACTAACCAAGAACAGACAGATCACTGGCCACAATGCCGTCCCTTAGTCAGTGATTGCCTGAGTGCATGGCTGAAGACACGAAAGAGGACACCATAGGAGCGCAGACGCTTAACAAATTCAGCAACTAATCAAATTTCTGCTCAATTTGCTGCAAATCCAGCTTTGCTCTACTCAATAGTCTATTGTAGCAGTAGAGTCATATTTCTTGGAGACAGTGTGACAGGGATCATTGTCTTTTTATTGTACAGGAGTTGCTACCATCTGTATAGAGGACAGTGATGGAGGCAAATGGGTGAAAGAAAACTACAAATGTTCTGACTGTGTTCCTGATGTCATGCGCAGCCAGTTTAATGGACACTTCTTGGAGAGCTTCCATGCCTTCCACAACCAAGAGGACAATTCCTGACATTCCCACTGGCACCATAGTAAACCATTGTATTTTTCTAAATGAATGTATCCATGTGGTAGTTCAATCTGTATTCTAATAATAGCTTATTTGTTATAGATTTGACTATAAGTAGTTACAGTTACACTGCATTATAAGTGTGAGCCACCGGGTTCCAGCCTAGATCTGCCCCAGAAACTGACATATCGCAAGATGTCCTGACGTCTTAGTCAGCTGCTTTTCACAACTGTTACAAAAATAAGAACCCTGTTCATAGGTTATTCTATCGGAAAAATAGATTTTCTATTGGAAATTGACTTCATTTGCTAAATACTACAATAAAGCAAACACCTATTACCTGGCTTTGTTCTATATTTTGTGGAAACTGAGTAAGCTAATATCACTGGATACATGAGAAATGTTGCTTTAAATGGACAAATCTAAGTTTTCTTTGTCTTGAGGATTAGCAGATGTTTAGTCCTTGTTTTCCCCAACAGCAGCCCCTATTACTTAATGACATTTCTGTAACTAAATGTGTGTCCTTGTCACTTAAAAACATACCTAAAGGCCAAAGGTTTGCATCCTAGAGACACATCCAAAGATTTTATTAATCAGGGTCCAGATGTTCAGATACCCATTGATCATTATACAGAGTTAGGAGAAGCGCTCAGCTAATTGCTTCGCTTATAGGCTTGCTACCTTTTCTGCCTTGCTGAAGAAGACAGGCTTCCCTGTAAGTCTATGAAGACTGTCTCCTGCAGCAAAATGGGTTCAGGAAGTGACGTGCCCTACAATATTCATCTGGGATGTTGTAAGAGGAGCGGACAGGCAGCCATAACAGTGCATAAAGTAAATGACCACCCCTGGTTTTAAAATTTGGTTCATTAAAATGTTAATTTCATAAAAATTGTACCATATTAAAGACACTATGGGGAGATTTATCAAACTGGTGTAGAGTAGAATTGTCTCAGTTGCCCCTAGCAACCAATCATATTCCACCTTTCATTCTTCACAGGTTTTTTGGAAAATGAAAGGTGGAATCTAATTGGTTGCTAGGGGCAACTGAGACAATTCTACTTTACACCAGTTTGATAAATCTCCTTTGTGCCTCTGTGTAATGTCTCTTATTAGACTCGTATCAGTAGATTAGGACACCCTAACCTGGGGATACATTGATCACATAATAGCCCCTGCAGACGATATAGGTTTCACATGAATATCAAGCAACAAATGGTTAAAGCCAAAGACATACTACAGCGTAGCCATTTTTTTTATCATAAGAATGTAAACGTTTTATTTCAAAGCATAATTGTTTAATGTTTCCATAAAAATATATTTGCTTTTACAAAAACAAACAAACAAACAAACATTTTATTGCAATGTGCCCAATGATTTCTTGGTTAAGTCATTTGCATTGTTACTTTCTGTTAAATATCACAAAACTGAGCGTATTGTTACACACGTGGTAAAGATTCCTTTTAAAAAAAAACTACATAGCTATCAAATATCTTTAAACTTTTCACATCTGTGTGACAAGTCAAAAGTTTCTAAAAGTAACAATAACGCTATCCTCTCTGTGGTATATAGGAACAATAGGTATATTGGCCTGTGATTCTCCCTTTTATCATAACAATTATTCAAAAACTGAAAAAGAATGATGGGAAATGTCAACACATTATATATTTTTACAAACTAAATGATCTTAGAAAATGAAAAATAGCACTTTGCCCTGCAATGTGCTACAGCTCATCCTCTGGCAGCATGCAATTTAATGTACCTGTGGTATCCATCAATACGCTCACAGTGGCCCTGAATAACCTCCTAGAACAGAGCAGGGCACCAGGAGCTTACATTTAAAAGGAATGTATTGCCTAAATTTATTTTACTGATTAGGGCCAGATACTGAAACATGTCATTTTCTTCTAATCTATGTATTTTCTTATTGCCATTTCTTTGTAATTTAATTTTTTGTACATTTAGAGATATGCTTTATAGCAAGCCCCATAGATATAAGCAACATTGGACTGGAGCTGTCTTATTGACATAAATTAAAGGAAAGTTGTCTAAGCATGCTCTGTGATCTATCAAGTCAGTCCACAAGAAGGGGAAGCTGAGTTGTAAGCCTTATTTCATCTATCTGCTGGTCACCTTTCACTCTAAGGTTATGTTCACATGAAGGTTTTTTTTCTGTCTGTTTTTTTATATTTATTATAAACAACATCCCTCAGTTTGTTTTTGGTGCCTGTCATTACAATGACAACTGTGCATTACTCTAGTTTAGGCTCTTTTGGGTGTGGTTCTTTTTTTGAAGGTCCATTGAATTTAGTAGTAAGGACTGTAAAAAAAAAAAAGAGTGAACACCTAAAACTTACATCTGTTAGTTGCTAAATAACGTCTGCGAATAACTAATTCGTGTGAGCAAAGTCTGTTATTCAATACACTATGGTGGTGACATTTGCGTGAACAACATCTGTTAATTAATACACTATGGTGGCCAGGGCATACACCAGGGAGGAGCAATTTTGCCCATTCTCCCTGGTGTACGCCTACAGGATCCCACACTCTCTTGATAAGTGGGCAGAGGGCAGGGCAATACTGGGAGGAGACATGGCCTCCTCCCCTTCTCGAGCCCCAGATTCCCCATGAATTACGCCTGCTTGCAGGCATAATTTATGGCAGAAATCTGCTCAAGTGTAGGTGTAGATTTCTGCGCCTACCGTACACCTTGTGATGAATCTGGCAATTGGGGAAAGGGACAAATTAAAGTCCGGCGTACAAGTACGCTGGTCTTCATAAATGTTCTATGTGTATTTAGTGGCCGTCATTCCATTGACTTCAATGAATGTTCTTTAAAAAAAAAAAAAAAAAAAAAGGCATGTCTTTTCTTGTTTTTATGTACAGATCACTTTCCAGCCGTCTCCTCCATATTATCACAGACAGCTTACTTTTAGGTCTAGGGATGAAATCTGCAAGATTTAAAAATCATTTTAATATATATATATATACAGTATATATATTAAAATGGAAGATTAAAAAAACATGATTATCATTAGAAAAACTTTTTTGATGACACATTCCCTTTAAATGTAATAATAATTTCCTTCTTCCGTGTGTGCAGCACTTTAGTGCTTTGCAGTGCAATCGTCTGATGGGCCTGTCCCTTGTCACTGACAACACTTAGATTTGTTCTTCTTTGTGTTTTGGTACAAGTTGCTGTCATTGCTGTTTATTCCTTATATAAAAAAAAGAGAAATGACATTTTATAATTTTATGCTATTTCACATGAGACATAACATAGAATCCTGCCAGATAATTTAGATGAATAGATCCATGAAGGATCAGATCCCTTAGAGGTCATGCAATATGACATGTGATAACAAAACTGTGCGCAGGTTTGTACTGTGGAGATATGGGGGAGATTTATGAATAGAGATGAGCAAACCGGGTTCGAGTCGATTCGAACCCGAACGTTCGGTATTTGATTAGCTGGGGCTGCTGAACTTGGATAAAGCTCTAAGGTTGTCTGGAAAACATGGATACAGCCAATGACTATATCCATGTTTTCCACATAGCCTTAGGGCTTTATCCAAGTTCAGCAGCCACCGCTAATCAAATGCCGAAAGTTCGGGTTCGGACCGACTCGAGCATGCTTGAGGTTCGCTCATCTCTATTTATGAAGGCTGCGGACTGGGTGTACGCCAGGGAGAAGGCACAGATTCCTTTCCTCTCCCTAGCATACAAGAGCGGGAAGGCATCTAAACGGGGAGGAGGCATAGCCTCCCTACCTGATTTATGCCTGTTTTTAACAGGGGTGATCATGGGAACAATGCATGTGACTTAACAGTCATGGAGAGGAGGAGACAGCAGGGGGATCACATGACCGCATACCCTCTGCTGTCAATGTATCATGACTACTGTGGAACGGACCTGCCAAACTGTTTGGGTTTGGCAATGTTCTCTGAACTCAAATACTCACCATTTGATTCCCCGTGGCTGCAAAAGTTGGGTGCTACCCTAGGGAGAAAATATGGATACAGCCAGAGGAATAAATCGCAATAGCACCAATTCAGGTTTAGAGAACTTTGCAGAATCCAAACAGTTTGACAAGCCAACCCAATACTAATCTTGACGTGAGCACAAGCTGACTATAGTTACTTACTCACTACATCGCCTATCCTTCGAGCATTTGTTTTCTCCAACTCCGCTAGCACACTGGACTCAAATGTTAAGGACGCCACCCTGAAAAAGAATTCCTTCACATTTTCTCCTGAAAGAAAAAATCATTTGTTTGCATAAATTAGAAGAGATATATGCAAAACCAAAAATTTCTCCAAAAAGAAAGACTACCCATCTGCAGACAGCTGTTCCAGGGTTGTTGCCCCTCTTCAGTACAGAGCAGGGTGTTGGCTAGCTAGTAAGAGGCCTATTGATGTAAGACCAAAGGGTCCTTTGATCGTGAATTTTTAGTGAACATAGAGTATAATTTGGTCTTGATGTACATCACCCTGGACTTTCATTCCCAAGGCAAGGCTTCAAACTTACAATAGAGTGTTTAAATGTGTGTGCATATTTATATGTGGGTGTGTTATATGCGTCTAGCAATATACTTTTAGCAGCCCCAGTGAGGGGAGGGGGCACTTCCTAAAGAAGTGGTACGATGGGCTGAGGTGGAGGCACATGGATCTAGGACAGGACTTCCAAAGACCATTTTACATGGCATGACTATCAGCCAAATCAGGCAGCTATCGCTCAGTTTATTAAAGATCAGCCAAGGAGCAATCATTCATTAGTTGTCTTTCAACATATCTAAAAATAAACGGTAGCTGGCCACACATTGCTCCGTGCAATAGATGATGCACAGCAGGTGGCTGATGAAAGCAAAGCCCTGGCCACACGATTATTGAGCTGTGTAATAGGTTCTGTAAGCTAGAGCTGATGTAGCAGATTGGCGCTAGCTGAACCTGCATGTCAGGCCGTCTGAGCCTTAAGGTAACCTGTGGGCACAGAGTATGGTTTTCATTACTCTCTGCATTAGATTTGTTTAGCAGCTCCTAATATTGCACAAAGCACTTTCATTATTTACTGTTGCTACTTACGGCATTATTCATTTCTTGCTGCTGCATATTGTGCACCAAGCACTTTACATATATATATATATATATGAATGCATTAATTGTGAAATCAATTGTTAAATCATATTAATTGTTAAATCATTTAATATTATCATGCTCTTTGCCATTATAGTATTTTTTAGTCTGTCTAATTTTCCATGTGGCCTCCTCCCTCCACGTTTGCACGTTTTTAACCCTTTCAGTAGGTGAGTTTGCCTAAAAAAGTAATTGATTTATGAAATTTTGTGTTTATACGACATACTGTAGATTCAGAAGCCAGATATAGGAGATAATAATAAAGTAACAAATAACCTCAGGTAAATTATTAACTTCCTCGCAATGAGCATTAGAAAAAATTATTCCACAGGCACTGGTCAAAACTTTCTCACTGTAAATGATTAACAATTTAAAGTGACACTGTCACCCCCTTTGTGCATTTTGACTTCTGCACACAGATGTAAAGGGTAAATTTAGTGGTTTTCATACCTTATTTTATATCATACGTCATGGTGCTTGTTCAAGTAAAAAGCTTTTATCAACTGCAGATTGCGTTTAGTGGGCGGGGCCTCGCAGCATTAGCACCACTTGATCCCGCCCACAGCGCCACCGTTGGCGCCCCTTGGTGGGCCAACCTAGAGGGGGTGGGGCCTAGACCTTTAGGCCAGCCTGGTCCAATGGCCGGCGAGGGGGCGGGGGCAACAGTGGCATTGTGGGCAGGGCTAAGTGGCGCTAATGATGCGAGGCCCCGCCCACTTAATCTGCAGTTGATAAAAGATGACTTTTTACTTGAACAAGCACCATGACGTATGATATAAAATAAGGTAAGAAAACCGCTAAATTTACCCTTTACACCTGTGTAGAGAAGTCAGAATGCAAAAAGGGGGCGACAGTGTCACTTTAAATGGTAAAATGGACCCTGTGCTTAATTTGGTGTTTGTTTTAACATGTGGGGTCCCAGTGCTCAGAAATCACATTATCCCAGCAGCTGGACCCCCCACCCCCCGATCAGCTTGCTATTCCATCCTATGAATAGGGGATTACAAGTTGAGAGGCAAATACCTGTATTCTGTACCTATATATGTGTTTAACTCAAGGATTCTCATAAGATAACGCTTCACAGATACAGACATACCTGTTAAAGAGGACACAGACCAGTATTCTGCTTGCATCTCCTTAGCCACCTTCAAGGCATCCCGTTCCATGAGAGCATACTGAGCGGGGGACTATAAGGAGGGGCAAATAAACATAACCAGAAATGTAGAAAACTGCACATAAAACCAGTTAAATGGGTATTGTCAAGTTATACATTTTTGCAAATACACTTATTTAGTAAACTTTTATACTTCTCCTGATATACTGTTACTTCCCTCCCATTGTTGACAGCTCATTGTCTAGGTTACAGACCACTGCTCTGCTCTAAAAGCAGTGGTCTGACATTCGCCCCTTCTCCCTAGCGTACGCCTGCTGTATGGGCGGGTGGGGGATGGTTGGCAAGGCGGGAAGGAGGCGTGGCCTCCCCTGTACCTGATGCAGCCTGTCATTATTGCCTGCAGCCTATGGTTAGGACAGCAGGAACTTTTGTACATCTAATAAGAATTGCATCTAATATCTACAGTTAGGGCCCTATTCCACGGGACGATTATCGTTCAGATTATCGTTAAATCGTTCGAATCTGAACGATAATCGTTCGGTTGAAATGCAGTTAACGATTAACGACCGAACGAGAAATCGTTGATCGTTTAATAAGACCTGGACCTATTTTTATCGTTGCTCGTTCGCAAATCGTTCGCATTGAATAAGACATCGTTCGGTCGTTCTCAATAGATACGAACGCAATAGCGAATAAATAGCGAAGAGAAACGATCGCAATTACGATCATAAGTAACGATTATCGTTCCATGGAAATGAGTGAACGTTTTCAGGTCTTTCGCAATAGCGGTCGTTTGAGATCGTTAATCGTTAACGATTATCCAAACGATAATCGTCCCGTGGAATAGGGCCCTTAGCTTTACACAACGGCATCAGCATTACTGTATTCATTATATGGTACTGACTGCAAAGACTATGCGCTCACCGTCCCCATCCATGAGTCTTGACATCACCCATAGATCTGTATATCATGTAGCCCTTCTTTAATGTATAAGATTATTTTAAAGCTACCACTTTAATCTTTATATAGTGTATAATGCATAATGTATTCTTAAACATAGGTGAGGAAATAATGTATAGAACAAACTGTAATAATATTACATAATAAAATAAAGCAAAATACATCATGACAAATCATTTAAAGGGGCTTTTCAGAAGTAAGTTAACCCCTTCCCTCCTAAGCCACTTCATTTCTGCCCTCTGTTTTGTTTTTCTCCTGTTTAGAAGGCCATAACGCTTTCAATTTGTCACCTACCGACCCACAAGAGCCCTTATTTTGTGATACTTGTTGTACTTTGCAATGAGAGACTTAAATTTTCCATAACATATGCTTCGAAACCAGAAACAAAAATTGCACAATGAAAAAAAAAGCGAATTTTTTCATTTTGTGAGGTTTCGTGTTTACGCCATTCGCCTTATGGTAAAACTGAAATGTTTCCTATGTTCCTCAAGGTAGTACAATTACAACCATAGTAAAAAAAAAATAAATTACTTTTTCAAAAACTTATTTTATTTGACTGCTTTTAAAAAATGTAAACTTTTTTAAATCAAGTTTTAAAGGGTACTGCGGTAAAATATGTTTTCTTTCAAATCAAGTGGGGTCAAAAAATTATATAGTATTTGTAATTTATTTCTTATCAGCTGCTGTATGTTCTGCAGTATGTTCTCTAGTACTTACTTTCTGCTGTATGTTTTTTCTTCAGTATGACACAGTGCTCTCTGCTGCCATCTCTGTCCAAGACAGGAACAGATCAGCAGTAAATCCCCATAGAAAACCTCTCCTGCTTTGGACAGTTCCTGTCAGGGACAAAGGTTGCAGCAGAGAGCATTGTGTCAGACCAAAAAGAAAACACCATTTCCTGTAGGACATACAACAGCTGATAAGTACTGGAATACTTTAGATTTACTTCAAATTTAAGTGATTGCAAATTTACATAATTTTCTGATACCGGTTGACTAGAAAGACCAGATAATTACACTTGAGCAATGCTGTTTTAGGTGTGCTGTGTTAAGACATTACTTACTGAGAGATCTTTCTTGCAGCCAACCAGGAATAATAGAGCCGATGAAGGATCATTTTCCTTCAGAGCATCCTGAAGCCACTGCCTGTCAGCGAAATAACATCCATTATAAACAATTATTAACTAGCCCTATTCTATGTATATGGACCATATATTTAGCTAGATAGTGATATGCAGACAGGGGACAATTTACTTACTTAGTATGTTCTAATGATGAAATATCTGTCAGATCAAAGGCTATAACTATGGCTGTGAAATATTAAAAAAAAATCATGTTGGCATATGGTTGAGAAGAAATATACTACTGTATATTGTAATGATTAGAGATGGGTGAGCTTACAGTAAGTTTGGATTGGTACAAACACAAATGCTCAGTATTTAAATCCCGGTGGCTGGAGAAGAAGGATGCAGCCCTCGGGTTGCTTGGAAAAACATATAGCTGTATCCATGTTTTCCAGGCAACCCTAGGGCTGCATTCATTTTCTTTAGCTGCTGGGATTCAAATACTGAGCGTTAAGGGTTCGAATGAACCCAAACTTACTGTGACTCTACCAACTCTAGTAATGATGCATAGTAGCAGGGCATCTTTACTAATGCTGCTGTACCGCCTAATAATGTATCAGTATATAATCACAGTGTTGCCTGTGCGCATCAAGATTTCTGGTAAAAAAAAAAAAAAAAAAAGAAATGCATTAGAAAACTTCTGAAAATAAGCTGAAAATAAGCTGCAAATTGTATGACACGTGGGATCCCTACCGGCCAGGATGATATTCACTGACACTGGCCGTTCTGTGACACGATGGGATCACAGAACGGCTGGTGTGACCTCAGCCTAAGGCTGTGCTCTCACATTTGTGGCTTAGTTGCATGTTTGCTGTATTAATTCGTTTACATAATGAGAACCTAAGGGCCATTTTACAGAAGCTGGTTAAATAAAAATTTATAGGAATGCTCAATCCTGACAGTCGGTTTGTGTAAGGCTGCATTTACACACACAGATTTATCTGACAGATTTTTGAAGCCAAAGCCAGGAACAGACTACAAACAGAGAACATGACATAAAGGAAAGACAAAGATTTTTCCTCTTTCCAGATCCATTCCTGGCTTTGGCCTCAAAAATCTGTCAGATAAATCTGGGTGTGTAAACACTGCCTAAAAGGGCCAATGATCAACCAACAAATGAGAAAAAGCTTGCTTATTAGTTGATTGCACCTTTTTGTTTGTGATAATGGCCGCATATTGCCCTGTGTAACATAATGATCAGTTTTATGGCCACACAAACGATTAAGCAGTTAAGTTTTGTTGCATTTCTTTTGCTTACATAATTAGACCAAATTGATTTAATAGGCTCTGCAATTTTATTTAAATTGATGGTGAAAGCTTTGCCATGTTATCAGTATTACCAGGCTTCATCACAGGTGTTTTTCTATTTATGGACCTGATTAACCCTGGAAATGCTGATTAAATTGCATAGCCCAAACAGTCTTTTGAGACAAGATTGCAGAGCCCACATAATCATTTGGGCTAAAACAATAAAAAGAAAGAGACACAACAAAAGTGTGAATGGAGCCTAAAGGGGCCCTTAGAAGAGACAGTGAATTCTGTTCTTGTGCAAACCACACTGCAAATGAGTTTTCACTCCATCCTAAAAGGTAACCGTACACTTTCAATAGCTGTCGGCCGAAAGTTATTCCTTCTGACCTTCCCATACATGCTTGAAGTGTTCTCAATGGGAAAAGGGGAAAAAAACACAGACAGTCGCCTCTTTTGGGTGCTTATTGTACAAAAGAACAAAGGATCGAGAATATGAAAATATCACTTCCCTGATGGTATTTTTAAAGAACATTATGAATAAACACCAGTACAAGCCTCAGATTTGTCATTATAATAAACACACAGAGATACAAAACCATTATAAAAGTACAAATTATATAACTATCGGTCTGTAAACATAGTGGTAAACATACCCTGAGCCCCCCTGTAGTAAGTGGAAGCAATGCATTTAAATCTTTCTTGTCCGGCTGTATCCCATCTAGTAACAAATAGAGAAAAAGCAGAATTAATACAAGCTAATAAATATGGGGTAACTTACTACGCTCTGCTACAGGATAAAAAGTACACAAAGTATACTCCATAGCGGTCACTGGTAAAGATAAGTCTAAAATCCAAAATCTGATGTACTTACAGTTGCAAACTAAAAGGAACTCCCAGGATCTCGAACCTCTCCATCTCAAAGTCCACCCCAATTGTCGCTTTATAGTTCTTATCAAAGGCATCTTTGCAAAACCTTTAAAAAATATATACTATTACAACAAGAGGTAGGGGTAAAACCACCATTACATATAGACTTTGCACTGATCATAAAAAAATAACATATGGCATTAGGTTTCTGGTGAAAAAAAACATACTATTTCCTTATCTAGTATAGTGCTAAATGGTGTACAAAGTGTATATTGAAGTACATGTAATGAGCTGGTGAACACACATGCTCAGTTACTCTCCTCACAGCCATCTTGATCCTCTGCTCTCAGCCAATAGTAAAAGCTTTTTGAGCCATTTGCTAAGGAAGTAGCAGACTCCCTAGTGGCATGGCAGTATACATGAGAAGATTTCTTCTGCAGGGAGTAATTGTCAGCTGCCAGAAGGAGGAGGAGACTGATTCTGTCCAGAGCCAGTCCCTAGCATAGGAGACTGGCAGCTCACACCAAGGGGGTGCCTTTTTTTTTTATACTAGAAACAATGCAAGTTACTGTAAACAATTACCAGTAATTTCCGATTTTTTATATGAAAAAGATTTATAAGGTTACTTAATGCTCCAAGCAGATTGCCTCCTATTCCCCACCTGTGGCAGCCCGGAACATGGGCTGGATCGTTAAGGACCTGTGCAGTGTTCAGCATGTAGAAAACGTTCCAGTGGCATTCCTAATGATGAAGAGGGTGGGGAGGAGGGATGGAGGAGTGGTGCACAGTTAGGGCATAGATACTCCCGTTTGGCACAGGCTTTAAATTTAAAAGTATTTTTTTTAGGACAATAACTGCATCACCTGCCGAACGGACCCCAGGACAGATCTTGGATTAAAAGCAGCTATCCGAAGGTACAAGTGGTTTGGGGGGGGTTGTCAGATTGTGGGTACAGAGTCGCTTTAAGGAAGGCAACAGATCTCATGTTGTATTGGAACTGAAGCATCTTACCTATTTATCATACATGTCTTGCCCACTGAAAGATCTCCGACCACAATTACTTTTGAAATCTTAAATCTGCTGGGAAATTAGAGAAATATGAATACAAACACAACCTGTAAGAATATAAATACAGTGGTACCTCGGTTCTCGAACTTAATTGGTTCTGGAAGGTAGTTTGAGAAGCGAGCAGTGTCTTCCCATAGGAAATAATGTAAATGTGTTTAATTGGTTCCAGCACCAACCAATAATTACCTATAATACCCATATATTACAGTAAAAGTGCTCAGTTTAATCTCTACAATACATTACAGAGCAGCACTATACTGTACAGTACATTATACACAAGAAACATTCAACAAAACCAGCAATTATAGTACAGTAGTCACCGACTCATCCCTTACTGTATAGTGCCCCCCCCCCCCCTACACTGTAAAGTATGGGAAATGGTGGTGCACTGTCTGTACTACTACTGTACTGTATATGCACTCCAGCAGTATTATACTGTACTGTACTGTATGTGAAGCCTCACCAGTGCTAAACTCACCACGTACAACCCACCATCCACGCTCGCAAAAACGTTCAGATACCGAGTACTTCAATACTGGGTGCCTGAAAAGTGTTTGAGAACCGAGCAAGAGTTTGAGAACCAAAGCAAACTTTCTTTGAAAATACTGTTTGAGTTCCAAGCAGTTTGAGAACTGAGGTACCACTGTACATTATAAATATGGAAGTTACCATGCAATTGTTGGGTAGGGGGCATCTATGCCATGCATTATTCAATATTTAAACAACATGTAACAGTTTTCTATTAATATGTATTCTACTGTTAAAGGAGGTTCCTGGTCCCCTGATGTGGTCTGAGTGGAGGGTCCGGGTCGTGACGTGCCAGCCCCACTCAGCAGCTGTAGCTTTGTCCCCGTCTCTTTTGAAAAACATGGCTGACGCTAGACTTCTCATAGAAACATAGAAACATTGAAGATTGTTGGCAGAAAAAGACCACTTGGCCCATCTAGTCTGCCCTTTTAGCATTCCCCTTCTTATTATCCTAAAATAATAAGACATTTTTATTTGACATAATTAAAAATCAATTTTAAAAATTCTTTTTTAGTGCAAAATAAAAAAGAATTTTTAAAATTGATTTTTAATCATATCAAATAAAAATTAATATATTTTAAATTTAGCTTTGTGTGGTGTAATTGTTATTCTTAAAAAGCTAACTAATTATGTTGGACTTGTTACTTTATGGTTAATTAACTCTGCGGGGCAGAGACCAGTGTTGATAGTGTGTGTCCATTGGAACTATTGTATATAAATAATAAGAAGGATAATACTAAAAGAGCAGACTAGATGGACCAAGTGATTTTTTTCCTACGGTCAATCTTCTATGTTTCTATGATTGTATGAGAAGTCTGGCGTCAGCCACGAGGCGGGCCCCCGCTATGGCTGCTGAATAGCTGAGTGGGGCTGACACACCATGACCCAGGTCCCCGCTCAGACAAGGAAGTGGGCAGGGTCTCCTGCGCTGGAGGCGGGAAAGTAGGTGATGTTGTTATGTCAGCCACCTTCTCCCCAACTCTTTTTTTAAAAATGGCAGACACCAGACTGCCCCTTTAAGGCTATGTTCACAGGCCGGTGTCAGAAAGAACATTCCGGCCGGTACTGCAGTTGATCTTTGCTGCCGCTGAATTCGGTTTGCGGCGCATCCATGCGCTCCCGCATCTGAATTCCCCGCTGCTCACAATGGAGCATGCAGCCGGAGCGACACGCTCCATTGTGTGAACTGACAGCATTTTCTGCAGCCGCATGTTAGTTTCTTGCGGCACCGCTAAGGAACCCGGCCGAAGTGTATACTATGTGTATACACTCCGGCCGGGATTCCCTCAAGTGCAGCACTACGTAAGTTCCATAGAAATCATGGCCGTTGTCATAACGGCCATGATTAGTACGGTACTTACGTAGTGTGAACATGGCCTAATAATGTATTTTGTCCCTCAATAAGAGTATCCCTACCCAAACCTTCTATTTCCACCTTTGCCTTCTCGAAGTATAATATCATATATTATTTGTTAGAACTTATTAAGCTGTTATTCCCCACCAATCCCTGGAATGTGTTTATTGTATAAGGTAGAATTTACTGTATCCATCTGGACCAACTGTGTTAGATACCGAAAGACATTAAAATACCAAGAAAAGTAGGTCTGATTATTGAATGACAACTAATATTGGCACCATTACAGACTGAGATCCAGGTTCCATCAGTAGTATCTAGACATACATCCTGTGGGAATTGGCTGGAATGCAAATGGTTAACTATTTTCCTTCTAAGCGGAAATAAATCGGTCTCCAAAGGTAGCATAAGGCTGGCTGTCACTATGGCAGAGATGACACAGTACTGAATGTTACAACAGACCGCACTGTGGGGAGAACACACGCAACAGGCAGCCGCCCAAAGCAAGATATTTGGGAAAGCCAGGGTGGATTGGAATAAACTCAGAGGAATGGGAACGTTCTTGTAAGCAGATCATAAACCAAGCCTTGTAGCTGACCTCTACAGGGAGAGAAGAAACACCCACATATACCAGAGAACAGCGTTACGTCATGAGCACTGAAGACTGCACAAACATCTACCAGAGAAAACACTATACAGGCAGCATAAACATCTAATGGAACAAACACTATACAGGCAGCATAAACATCTACTAGAACAAACACTATACAGGCAGCATAAACATCTAATGGAACCAACTATAGAGACAGCATAAACATCTACTAGAACAAACATTATACAGGCAGCATAAACATCTACTAGAACAAACATTATACAGGCAGCATAAACATCTAGTAGAACAAACATTATACAGGCAGCATAAACATCTACTGGAACAAACACTATACAGGCAGCATAAACATCTACTGGAACAAATACTATACAAGCAGCATAAACATCTACTGGAACAAACACTATACAGGTAGAATAAACATCTACTGGAACAAACACTATAAAGGCAGCATAAACATCTAATGGAACAAATACTATACAGGCAGCATAAACATCTACTGGAACAAACACTATACAGGCAGCATAAACATCTACTGGAACAAACACTATACAGGCAGCATAAACATCTACTGGAACAAACACTATACAGGCAGCATAAACATCTACTGGAACAAACAACATAAACCTGGAAATATACAGTAAGTTGAGAGTTTTCAGTTAAGTCTATTAAATGGGTTATCCAGGATTACAAAAAACACAGCTGCTTTTTTGCCAAAACAGCATCACCCCTGTTCTGTCCTCAGGTTGTGTGTGGCATTATAATTCCGCTCCACTCAGTTCAATGGAATTCAACGGCAAATCCACACCCAAAATGAGGACAAGAATGGTGTTTTTTTTCTGAAAGAAAGAGATCATGTTTTATTAGGCCTGGATAACCTCTTTAATATTGTATTCAGCTGTTTCTAAAAGGAATTATGTTTCCTAAATCACAGGCAGCACAAAATTCCGACAAGATCCCTTGTTGCTGATTACTATGTGTTATAGGATACGTTGCAAGGTAACAGAAGAGAGGGCTGCACTTCTTATCATTCCAGATGTCCAGAATAAGTAAGGCTCTTATTATAAAATAAATATAGCCAGGCAATAATGCATTTCAGGGGTGTATATTCCCTCTTTATCAGATTTATCAACCTGGGGGATATACACCCCTGAAACATGTCATTGCCTGGCTTTATTTCTTAATGTAAACATTTATTCTGAACTTCTAGACCAAAGTATGAGCAAAGCTATTTATTTTCTATGGGGCTTGAACTTGGCAATGTTCGGTAGCCCCATATGGATGGAATGGAACACTTTCTTCACAAGCACAGTGCTCACCATTCATTCTGGGTACAAAGGTGTGCCACCGTTTTCCTGTCCTCTAGATCAGTGGGAGTCTCAGTGGTCAAACCCCTACTGATCAGCTTGTCATCTCCTATCCTATTGCAGGTTAAGATGCCATTATGGAGGTTTTCTTATGGAATGGCTCGGTAAGAAAGAAAATCTGCATTTGTGACCACCTTGAAATTCTTTTAGAAAAATAGCCATACATAGAAAATGACATAACTATTGAGCTCATAATACATCCTCTGCATATACATGAAGATCCCCAACTGTTTGCCCCCATATGAGTTCTATACTGGCTTAAGGCCTAGTAGAAGTCATCTGCATAGGGTATACTGCCTCCCCCTAGTAGATATACTTGTGTACACATAGCACTCCGCCTACACAGAGAACAGAGATGCTGTTATGGTTCTCAGCAGAAGTGTTGGCTATGCACCTGAATAAATATGTATTACAGCTAGGCTTACCCCACAGTCCCTGTTCTCTGCTGTTTACAAGCACTGATGACTTTGGAATGAAAAGAGTCTCTGGTGTGAAGACATGCCTCCTTTTTGAAACACTGAAAAAAAAGTCAAATGTAAAATTATTTTTCTGAAAAAAAATGGTTACATTTTATTATATATAGCATGCAAAAGTTTTAGGCAGGTGAGGACAAAATGCTGTACAGTAAGACATCTTCTATTGGAGATCAGTGTTTGTTTGGCTCCATATTATTCTGCAGCAGTAGAACCTCAAACATCCAGCCAATGTCAGTAGGAACTATGTCCAGTATAAAGAAGATTAAGGAGTTCTGGAAGTGATGATATGGCCCCACAGAGCTCTGATCTCAACATCATCCAGTCTGTCTTGGATTACATGAAGAGACAAAAGGATCTGAGCAGCATCGGTAGCAGATAATAGGTTCGTTTTGGGAGGTAGCCTGGGGTCCCTAGCACCTGGGGGGCCCATGGCTACCCAAACAGACTTTTACTTTCAGTAGTATATTGTCCCTGGCTACAGTTCTGCCATGATTTCCAAACAATGGCTGCTTTTTTACCTTGATTTTGCACAAATCAGGGCATCATCTAATGTCTCTAATGATCTCCTCTCCGCCAAATCTAAAGGTGACCATTCTCTGCTCATTCTCCTGGATCTATCTGCAGCTTTTGACACGGTAGACCACCAGCTCCTCCTCTCCACGCTCCGCTCTATCGGCCTCAAGGACTCTGCTCTTTCCTGGTTCCCCTCCTATCTCTCCGACCGCTCCTTTAGTGTATCACTTTCTGGCTCCACGTCATCTTCTATTCCCCTTACGGTCGGGGTTCCCCAGGGATCAGTCCTGGGCCCTCTCCTTTTCTCACTTTACACTTTACCCATCGGACAAATCATCAGCAAGTTTGGTTTTCAGTACCATCTCTATGCTGATGATACCCAGCTCTATACCTCCTCCCGTGGTATCACCCCGCTCTTCTACAGAACACCAGTAACTGTCTGTCTGCCGTCTCTAATGCTATGTCCTCCCTATTCCTAAAACTAAACCTTGCTAAGACTGAGCTTCTTGTATTCCCTCCCTCTGCTAACCGCCCCCCACCTGACTTCTCCATCTCTGTCTGTGGTGCGACCATAACCCCTACACAACAAGCCCACTGCCTTAGGGTTATGTTTGACTCGGATCTCTCCTTCACTCCTCATATAAAATCTCTTTCACGTTCCTGTAACCTGCATCTAAAAAACATCTCTAAAATCCTTCCCTTCCTTCCTGTCGAATCTGCTAAAACTCTTATTGTCGCTCTGATTCATTCCCGTCTAGACTACTGCAATTCCTTACTAATCGGCCTTCCTTCCCCTAAACTCTCCTCTCTCCAGTCCATTCTCAATACAGCGGCCAGGCTCATCTCCATGTCCAGCCGCTATACTGATGCCTCCCCCCTGTGCCAGTCACTACACTGGCTCCCTATTAAACACAGGATTCAATATAAACTCCTCCTGCTCACCCACAAGGCTCTCCACAGTGCTGCACCTCCCTATATCTCCTCCCTCATCTCTGTCTACCGTCCTACCCGTGCCTTACGCTCCTCTAATGACTTACGATTAACATCCACCTTGATCCGCACCTCTCACTCCCGTCTCCAGGACTTCACCCGAGCTGCACCAGTTCTATGGAATGCATTACCCAAGACTGTCAGACTCACCTCCAATACCCAAAACTTCAAACGTGCCCTCAAAACACATCTGTTCAAGCAGGCATACCAGGTTCCCTAATTTTGACTGCTACCCTCAAACCCCTCCCCCCACACACACACATACACAGACACAGACACCTCCACCACGCGCACACATACACAGACGCATACATACATACACGCCAAGCATTTAAGCACTTAGACCTGTGCATGCAGGCATTGGCTGGTGACCGGTTCATCCACCCTTACCTGCACTGCCTTATTTATAAAGATGGCCGGACCATAAGAACAATGATGCACTTTGCCTCTCTGCCATTTTATCTCGCACCCCCTCCTAATAGTACGTAAGCTAATGCATGCGAGCAGGGCCCTCACTCCTCATGTATGGATAATTATATGTATATCTCTGTAATGTCTATTTTTTGTCTATGTATGTGCCCCCAGAATTGTAAAGTGCTGCGGAATCTGTTGGCGCTATATAAATAAAAATTATTAAATTATTATTATCATGACATTATCTATTCTGTACTATGAACACCACGCTAGTGCTGCAAGAATTACAGTGGAGTGGGGCCCAGGCTTGGTGAACAGTCTGGGGCCTATGGTAAAGTTGATCCGCCCCTGAGTCGCGTCATCTAGAGAAGATCTGAGGTTACGTCTCCAAGATAATGGAACAATCTCCCTGTTGTTGAGTTCCTTCATACACTAGAAGAATTGATGATAAAGGCAAAGGGCGGCCACACCAAACACTAATGTAGCTTTCTCCTCTGATCATTCACATGATATTGATACATCATGCTGGGTGGGAAACACATCTATTGCTTGCCTTCCTCATCTGTAAGATCTGTTGTGGTCTGTTGGGTATAACTTTCTTTTTACATTCTGTGAATGCTCTCCATTGATGCTGAGCTGAGACGTTGGTGCTGTCTGCGTTCCAAGCATGAGTTCTGCAGCTGAGAAAAAGATGTGTAACTTCCTGTCTGGCACCAGCCATGAGACATTTCGCTTTCTTGCTCATCCTACTTGCATAGACATGAAGACCTGAGGCCACATGCGCAACACTGGGACCACACAGGGTGAAAAGCTGGAGGCTCAATAAGGAGAGAGGGTGTCACGTTACACTGCCGTGTTTCCAAGAGATTGGAAATAAAGATTTACCATATAACTAGTCATTGCAACAGTACAACTGACATGTCCCATTTTGTCTCTGCAAACACAACAGCAATAGCTATATGTTATCTTTGCCATTATGTGGCATGTTTGACACAACTTATAACTCACATGCATGGTTTGTTCTGCCAGGAAAGCCCAGTTTAGAAAGTTTTAATGGGTGGGGTCCCCCCAAAGTAACATTTAGCTCCCCCTTCCCCATTAGACACAATTTGTCAATCTTTTAAATGCACCATATCACACATTTTCACATATTATGGTCTTTCAAGAGGTTTAACACCTAATATCTATGGTGGTCAGGGGTGATGGTAGTGTTGGTATCCATAGGCTGTAGAGGTTATGAATTAACCATTTATATTCCTAGAAGACTAGCGTGCTTTAGAGGTTAACACATAATATTAGGATAGTAATGGGGTTAATGGAAGGGATATCTGGATATTCCCGTGTTTTGAGACTCGTAACTGAGGCTCCACAGACCCTTTTTTGCATATTTAAATTTATAGGGGGCAATGTGTCAGTGGAGACTCTTAAGGAAGTACTCCATTTGTTTTTTTTATTACTGATCTCCTTGAGCTCAGTGATAGCTGTGCTTTGTTAAAGGGGTTATTCAGCGCTACAAAAACATGGCCACTTTTCCCCCCTCTCTTGTCTCCAGTTCAGGTGTGGTTAGCAATTAAGCTTCATTTACTTCAATGGAACAGAGACAAGAGAGGGGGAAAAGTGGCCATGTTTTTGTAGCGCTGGATAACCCCCTTAATGGAATCATCATGTCTACAGCAGTGAAGATATTTGTTCATACACCTCAAATCAGTGGAATGCTTCTTTGACCATAAGCTTTTTCTTCCAATTCCCACATACACATTCAAGTTTGGCATGATAAAACAGTCATGTGTTCTCCATAGAGAGAATAGGGGTCAACGACTGTCAGACAGCTCTTGCAGCGGCTTATTTCTCTGAGAACAAAAGGATCCGACAGCTAAAATCCAATATGCCTAATCCTTCTCTCTTTCTCTATATTTTATGTGATATCAGGGAAAAACACAACATGGTCTTTTCTATTATTCTGCTCTGCCATTGGTAAAGAACATTAATAAACCTGTGCTGGCGGAGCAACTGCATGCCAAATAGCACATCAATGGCACCCAAAGAATCCCTTTGACTAAATTGACTTTAATGGGTTGCATCAGGTTTCTAGTTTGGTGTCCAGCATCCATTTATTCATGTTACACTGTGTTCTCATAAGGTCAAAAGAGACCCTATAAACACAGCAGATTGTGCTCAGATGTGCTTAGTTGAACACTAAGAATACTGGAATAATATATGTCCAAAAAACTGACTTTTGGACAACATAAGGTCCATTAAACTCAACACATTTGCCAACATATAGCACTGACGTGATGAAACTTGGTCCTTACATATGCTGCATGGGCAATACAAGTTGGCTTTATTTTTTATAAATATCCAGAGGGTCCTTTATAGTAGATGAATATACCGGATTATATGGGCCTGGGATGGACCTAAATTCAGTAAACCACACCACCTGCATAACATGTCCTATTCCACATCTCCTACTAGATTGTGTAGTCTCTAACATATGGATGACAAGGCCAAAGTGGAGCGCTAACAAAGAGCTGGTTTGTCTCCGAGAGACCTGGCATACATATATAGAACATGGATGGATAGTGAACTGAATGGCTGCCATGTAATACTAATTTTCTCCTTGAAATTTTATTGCTGGCCACAGCTTCTCTGGTACCATACAAGTGCAGAAGGTTTGGTAAAAATTAGAAAGGATGGTAAGAATATAAATTAATGACGTCTCTTCTTACCTGGGGTAGCTCTGCCACAATCCGGTCTCGCCGCACTGGAGGTAGGACGCTCATTATTAACAATTATCAGGCCACCTAACTACGGGGACAAAAGGAAAAATTAGTTTTATGTTACTTGACAAAAACCAGCACAGAACCATGTCTCTCACACATTAATTTTTCTGTTTTGCACTGGAAATACTGACATCAGTACCTACATGGTAAAATCTGTTGTGCTTTCCTAGCGTGTCTTTGTATACAAAAAACACTGAATTATTTAGTCACTCTTTGTTATTTCCAGGTTTACATTTACATGCCTGCACAGAATCCCAGACAATTTTCACTATACTGTATATAAAATGTATTTATTATATATCTTAGTTATTATTGAAGTGTACTGTAACCCAGGCTCCATTCACATCTATATTTTGTTCTACGCTGACCATTTCAGACAGGTAATAAGACCAGCAAATATAAGGTGGTAGCCTTGCAGTATGCCAATTCTCTTAGATGAATGCAACATAGCACTAGTGACAACTAGTCTGCCTCCTAATCATATACTTTTTTTTTTGCAAGGCTCAAAAGCCTGGTAGACTATACTTTTCTATACTGGTAGACTATTCAGGAAAAAAAAAATGTACACATACAATTGTATTTGCAATAAAGAAGCGGGAAATGACTAGGCATGGCATACAAATAATACTCCATGTGGGCATATCTAGGACAAACAATACTGCATCTTATCCCCTGAGGTCAGTAATAAGTGACTGCATGAATGAGTATGAGTTTGTTCAGTCATCTGGAGAAATTCTATAGCATTGGCTTTTCCTCCAGTTTAAGATCCATATTGCTTTTGATCACTTGTCACTTTATTGTAAGAGCCCTATTACACAGAGTGATAATCGATTATCACTTCATGTAATAGAGAGAGCCATCAGCTGATTAAAACGATCATCGGCTGATCTTTTCTTTAGGTCCAGACCTAAAATCATCGGATGTCGTGCAAGCATTGCTATGTGTAAAAGCCATGCACGGCCCATGGCTGATGATTGTAGTATAAAATAATAAAAAATTAACGTAACTTACCATACCACGTTCCCTGGTGTCCTTGGAGGCCTGCTCCCATGTCTGCAGCTCTGCCTTCTGTTCCGGTCTTTGCACTGACAGGTCGCGGCCTGTCTCGGCCAGTGATTGGCTGAGTGGCTGCAGCCTGTCAGTGCAAAGACCAAAACAGAAAGCAAAGGTGCAGACTAGGGATGGTCCGAACCGAGTTCGGTTCGGGTTCGTACGAACCCGAACCCTCGGTAATGATTCCCGCTGTCTGGCCGCTCCGTGGAGCGGGCGGATCCAGCGGGAGGACCGCCTGGAAAACTGGGATACAGCCATAGCCATAGGCTGTATCCCAGTTTTCAGGGCGTTACTCCCGCTGTATCCGCCCGCTCCACGGAGAGGGCAGACATCGGGAATCTGCTGCCGAGCGTTCGGGTTCATACGAACCCGAACCTCGGCAGGTTCGGACCATCCCTAGTGCAGACACTGAGGAAGGCCTAAGGACACCAGAGAACGTGGTAAGGTAAGTTAATACGTTATTATTTTAACGATATCCGTGCAGTCCTTGCTGCCTGATAGTCGACCTGTGTAATAGCTCAGTAAACAAGCGCAGAACTAGCAGATCGGTACTTGTTTCTAGTTAATGATCGAGCTCTCTAATAGGACCCTTAGATGCTATGGTTGGTGCGATGCCAATCCATAGTATAGAAGCTATATGTCAGAGCAATCAGCTATTTTGCAACAATAAGGTCATGAAATAGCGTATCAAAGCCGCGGTTGTCTGGTGTTTGTATGTCCTTCATGTATTTATGAGGTCATCCTGTCTGTTTGCAAAGAATCATGGGAACGCACATGTCTGCATAATTGCAAATTTTAAAGCAGCCATAATACATGTGTGAGTCATTACAATCCATTTGGTAACAGATCCCATTGACCCATTATGTGTCTGTGTAGTAAAACCACAGGCAAAAAAGTTCCTGCTAAATAATCATCAACCTGTCTTAAGTGTAGCTTGGGGCAACATACAGTGAAACACAAAGACACAGAAAGAACACTTCCTGTTCCTACACATTTTCTACATATAGAAGCAGCAATCTTAAGAACCATGCAAGAATAAGTCTTACGAAGAGCGAAACGCCAGGAGAAACTTGAAAATACTTTCCGAAAGTTAATAAAAAAAAACATCTTACCTCATTGGTGAATCATCTGAGAGAGAGTTTACATAAAGCATAGTGTGTGCTGGAAAGCCACTGTTAGATCAGCCCAGAACAATGCTGCCCAAAGCCTGGCTGGGGTGAAATCTGCAGAATTGTGGCCGTAACATGAGAGCAGGAAATTCCAAGAGATCTGAACCGCATCTAACACAGGCGACTGGGAGAAGTGAGCCTAACCAGGAACATTGTGCAAGCAGCACACGCATGGCAACAGCTTGTACCAACACACAAGGAGCATCGCAACAATGACAGGGACAATGTGCAGATAGTAGCTAACTGCAATCTACTGCAACAATGCCCATACAACTCTATATACCTTACTCATCCTTTGTGCTGACTTTAGATTGTCAGCTCTCATGGACATGATGATCTCGCCTTTGTTTGTAGATTTAGTTTAGTCAGTGTTTGTAGCATTGTTTTACCTGTATATATTGCTGCTCTAGGAGTAGTAGCAGCTGCACATTCTCTATGAAGACAGGACATGTAAGCTCCAGACACCATCTGTCATGCCAGGCAGCATTAACTAATAAACATGGGAGATGTATGCTTACCTGGCATAGGAATTGCCCCAATGGAAATGGTATCACGTTGTTCCCCACTTCACAAAAGCTTAGGCACCACAGAGGGAGACGGAGGGGGCGGCCCAGCTGCCTGCAGCTGCTTCTTATTACTGTGACTCAAAGTACTCTGTCGCCTGGTTATTATTCTCCAGCCCTGATTCCTCCCCTGCTGCTGCTGCCTCTTGTGTTCCACCCTGAAGTCTGATGGGGGGATGATAGCACTGACTAAGCCCCTATGATGCTGCTTGTTCAGCCTCAGGAAGTTCTTGTGTGCCCCATGCTGAGCAGTGAATTCAGATAAGTGTCAAAGATGGGGAATTAGCATTGATTTACATACCCTCCCCCATCCAGTTACTTACCACTTCACTGGACGTGTTACATCCTTTTCCATAGAACATTATCACCCAGGATGGAAAGGCGGCAGGATGCCAGCTGTCGAGAAAATAGAAAGAATTGTAATGTTTATCTCATTGATGGTCAATTTGTGGATATTTCTGTAGGTCGGCTGAACCCACTAATTCTGACAGGATCTAAAGATTATGGGGGGGGGGGGGGGGGGGCTCTTGGCTATCCCCCAAAGCAAATGAGAACAGTTGGGCATGTTGGATTTTAATCTTTCGACCCTCTCTCCATTCAGAATACATGTACACTAGGAGAGCCAAAGAAGGAAATAGGGAGAGATGGCAGTCGGACAAACAAAAGTTCAGCCAATAGCTTTCTAAACTGTATGATCATCTTAAAGGGCTTTTGCAAGTTTAGAAAAACATGGCCACTTTTGTCTCTGGTTTGGTTGGGGTTTTGCAACTCAGTTCCATTGAAGTAAATGGAGCATAATTGCAAACCACACCTGAACTGGAGACAAGAGTCGTGTTGTCTCTGGAAGAAAGTGGCCATGTTTTTCTAACACTGGATAATCATGTTATGGCTTTAAACATGGCATACAGTATATCCCTTGGTTTGGAATACGCCGGTATATCTTTGTGTCATGGTATGGAAAAGCATAGCATTCCATATACATATACTTTTTAAAAAATGGTAGCCAATGGGTATTGTATCCCACTCTATGGTTATAGAGTGGGATAAGTTGCAACCTTCAGTTGGAAGAATAGGTCATAAACTTTTTCCTAATATACTGTACTGAGTAAAATCTTTGGGCAGGTGTGTGAAAAAATGATGAAAAGTAAGGAAGACATCTGATTTACAGGAAATCTGCACCTTTCCCGTGATGTAGGCCCCAAACAACTGATAAGTGGGCAAGGGGGCACGGCAAGGCGCCCTGTGCTCTTCACAGATGAAAGCAGGTTCACTCTGAGCACATGTGACAGGTGTGACAGAGTCTGGAGATGCCGTAGAGAACGATCTGCTGCCTGCAACATCCTTCAGCATGACTGGCGTGGCAGTGGGTCAGTAATAGTGTGGGGTGGCATTTCTTTGGAGGGCCGCACAGCCCTCCATGTGCTCACCAGAGGTAGCCTGACTGCCATTAGGTACCAAGATAAGATCCTCAGACCCCTTGTGACCATATGCTTGTGTGGTTGGCCCTGGGTTCCTCCTAATGCAGGACAATGCTAGACCTGATGGGGCTGGAGTGTGTTGGCAGTTCCTGTATAAAGAAGGCATTAAAGATATGGCCCGCCTGTTCCTTAGACCTGAATCCGATGGAGCAAATCTGGGACATCATACAGTATCTTGCTCAATCCACCAACATCACGTTGAACCACAGACTGGGAGGAGACCCCTCAAGAGACCATCTGCCACCTCATCAGGAACATGGCTAGGTGTTGTAGGGAGGTCATACGGGCATGTGGAGGCCACACACAATAATGAGCCTCATTATGACTTGTTTTAAGTACAATACATCAAAGTTGGATCAGCTTGTAGTGTGTTTTTTCACTTTAATTTTGTGTGTGACTCCAAATCCAGACCTCCATTGGTTAATACATTTTATTTCCATTGATGATTTTTGTTGGATTCAACTTTGTACAGAACAGAGCAGTGTATTATATTAAGTGAACCCCCTGCCAGGCACCTTTAAAATTTCAGTACAAGAGGAACAGACTGGAACAGCTGGTTCACAAGGGTAACATCCAAGCTGATATTGATGCGGAGTCAGTGCTAATTTCTGCAACAAATCATCTTTGTTTTTGTTTTTTTACTTTTAAGGGCCTGTTCACATTAAGGAATTTGTGCCAAGGACCCCACTTTAAGTTCTGCCTTTCCCATTGATTGAATAGGATGTTTCACGTGCACTCCGCCATCCGCCCAAAGAATTTACATGTCAATCAGCGGGATAGGCGGAACTTCAAGTGGGGTCCGCGTCGCAGATTTAAAGTGTTCCCCTTGAAATCAATCAAAATGTACATGAAAATCTGCACCTAGATTTGCACAGTGGATTTCCCAGGGATTTTGTGGTAACATTGTCAGTGCATATTTTGCTGATTGTGAACACAAGCCATGTAGAAAAAAACAGAGAACATACAACATCGAGGGTGTGTTGACACTCGGTAATCCCTCACTAGAATTACTTAGCAACAAGGCAAAACACCCAGTATCCTCTATTAACTAGTAAGAAATTAACTCCGGTCAAGGAATTGGAAACAGTAAGTTACCACAATGAACCACATGCAGCAGTTCAGTGAAGAGGCCACCATGATCTGCAGCCTTACCATTTGTGAAAAAGAGCAAGCAGGAAACTCAGCTAGGTGGTCCACCTCTTCCTTACTGTTTGACTTCCCTTGGAAAGCCGAGCAAGTAATATTAGGTCCTCCGGAAAGTCTGTGTCTGAAAATGTAGTGTATCCATGTACTGAATATAGTCACTTGTCCTATTAAACTCAATGGGCCCTACGTCAATATGTCACAGTATATGTCAGGATACCTTTTTGACAGGTTTCTGACGTATACTGTTACAAGATGTGAATCCAGCATTACACTGGATATCTTATTATCCTTCAGATTTATAGGAGTGTCCTGATAATTCCCCACAGCTCCGGAATACTTGTTGATGCTTGTTGCACATTGTCATATATGTAAGGTAAAGATTCAGGTATAATCAGGCTTATAATTTATCACTGCTGTCATAGCATATGGCTAGGGCTACACAGGGCTGGGATTTGATTGTATGGTACTCTGCACAGACTTTTTATGCCATTTATGCAGCTGTCAGGACATGCTGGGGGTTGTAGTTGAGCAGTATGAAGCTGTCAGGACATGCTGGGGGTTGTAGTGGTGGAGCAGTATGCAGCTGTCAGGACATGCTGGGGGTTGTATTTAAGCAGTATGCAGCTGTCAGGACATGCTGCGGGTTGTATTTGAGCAGTGTGCAGCTGTCAGGACATGCTGGGGGTTGTAGTGGTGGAGCAGTATGCAGCTGTCAGGACATGCTGGGGGTTGTAGTGGTGGAGCAGTATGCAGCTGTCAGGACATGCTGGGGGTTGTAGTTGTGGAGCAGTATGCAGCTGTCAGGGCATGCTGGGGGTTGTAGTTGTGGAGCAGTATGCAGCTGCCAGGATATGCTGGGGGTTGTAGTTGTGGAGCAGTATGCAGCTGCCATTGCCCCCTGGTATTAAGCCCCCCTCCCTCAGGTAGCCATTGCCCCCTGGTAGTTAGCCCCCCTAAGGTAACCATTGCCCCCTGGTAGTAAGCCCCCCTGAGGTAGCCATTGCAGCCTGGTAGTAAGCCCCCCCTGAGGTAGCCATTGCCCCCTGGTAGTAAGCCCCCCCCCCCCGAGGTAGCCATTGCCCCCTGGTAGTAAGCTCCCCCCCTCAGGTAGCCATTGCCCCCTGGTAGTAAGCCCCCTCCTGAGGTAGCCATTGCCCCCTGGTAGTAAGCTCCCCCCTCAGGTAGCCATTGCCCCCTGGTAGTAAGCCCCTCCCTGAGGTAACCATTGCCCCCTGGTAGTAAGCCCCCCCCCTGAGGTAGCCATTGCCCCCTGGTAGTAAGCCCCCCCTCAGGTAGCCATTGCCCCCTGGTAGTAAGCCCCCCTCAGGTAGCCATTGCCCCCTGGTAGTAAGCCCCCCCTGAGGTAGCAATTGCCCCCTGGTAGTAAGCCCCCCCTCAGGTAGCCATTGCCCCCTGGTAGTAAGCTCCCCCCCTCAGATAGCCGTTGCCCCCTGGTAGTAAGCCCCCCTGAGGTAGCCATTGCCCCCTGGTAGTAAGCCCCCCTCAGGTAGCCATTGCCCCCTGGTAGTAAGCCCCCCCTGAGGTAGCAATTGCCCCCTGGTAGTAAGCCCCCCCTCAGGTAGCCATTGCCCCCTGGTAGTAAGCTCCCCCCCTCAGATAGCCGTTGCCCCCTGGTAGTAAGCCCCCCTGAGGTAGCCAATGCCGCCTGGTAGTAAGCCCCCCCTGAGGTAGCCATTGCCCCCTGGTAGTAAGCCCCCCCCCCCGAGGTAGCCATTGCCCCCTGGTAGTAAGCTCCCCCCCTGAGGTAGCCATTGCCCCCTGGTAGTAAGCCCCCCCCTGAGGTAGCCATTGCCCCCTGGTAGTAAGCTCCCCCCCTCAGGTAGCCATTGCCCCCTGGTAGTAAGCCCCCCCTGAGGTAGCCATTGCCCCCTGGTAGTAAGCCCCCCCTGAGGTAGCCATTGCCCCCTGGTAGTAAGCCCCCCCTGGTAATAAGCCCCCCCCCCGGAGGTAGCCATTGCCCCCTGGTAGTAAGCCCCCCCTGAGGTAGCCATTGCCCCCTGGTAGTAAGCCCCCCTGAGGTAGCAATTACCCCCTGGTAGTAAGCTCCCCCCTCAGGTAGCCAATGCCCCCTGGTAGTAAGCCCCTCCCTGAGGTAACCATTGCCCCCTGGTAGTAAGCCCCCCCCTGAGGTAGCCATTGCCCCCTGGTAGTAAGCCCCCCCTCAGGTAGCCATTGCCCCCTGGTAGTAAGCCCCCCTCAGGTAGCCATTGCCCCCTGGTAGTAAGCCCCCCCTTGAGGTAGCAATTGCCCCCTGGTAGTAAGCCCCCCCTCAGGTAGCCATTGCCCCCTGGTAGTAAGCTCCCCCCCCTCAGGTAGCCGTTGCCCCCTGGTAGTAAGCCCCCCTGAGGTAGCCATTGCCGCCTGGTAGTAAGCCCCCCCTGAGGTAGCCATTGCCCCCTGGTAGTAAGCCCCCCCCCGAGGTAGCCATTGCCCCCTGGTAGTAAGCTCCCCCCCTGAGGTAGCCATTGCCCCCTGGTAGTAAGCCCCCCCCCCCTGGGTAGCCATTGCCCCCTGGTAGTAAGCTCCCCCCCTCAGGTAGCCATTGCCCCCCTGGTAGTAAGCCCCCCCTGAGGTAGCCATTGCCCCCTGGTAGTAAGCCCCCCCTCAGGTAGCCATTGCCCCCTGGTAGTAAGCCCCCCCTGGTAATAAGCCCCCCCCCCGGAGGTAGCCATTGCCCCCTGGTAGTAAGCCCCCCCTCAGGTAGCCATTGCCCCCTGGTAGTAAGCCCCCCCTGAGGTAGCCATTGCCCCCTGGTAGTAAGCCCCCCCCCTCAGGTAGCCATTGCCCCCTGGTAGTAAGCCCCCCCTGGTAATAAGCCCCCCCCCCGGAGGTAGCCATTGCCCCCTGGTAGTTAGCCCCCCTCAGGTAGCCATTGCCCCCTGGTAGTAAGCCCCCCCTGAGGTAGCCATTGCCCCCTGGTAGTAAGCCCCCCTCAGGTAGCCATTGCCCCCTGGTAGTAAGCTCCCCCCCCCTCAGGTAGCCGTTGCCCCCTGGTAGGCAGTACTCCTCCCTCCCATGTGGACAATGCCCCCTGTACAGTAAAAAAACAAAAAAAGCCATTTACTCACCTCTGCAGCTGGTCCTCTCTATCCTCCAGCGTCTCCTCTTCCTGCTCTGTGTACGAGTGAGGTCACTCATGTGCTGGAGCTACGGGGGAGAGAGAGGCCTCTTGTGGCCGGAGGCAGAATGACGCCTTCAGCCACAAGAGGTTTAGCAAAGCAGGAAGCCGATGTCTCCTGCTCTGCTAGTGTAGAGGTGTGGGGGGCGGCGGGACACATTGGGGCTGTCCTGGGAAGGCGGGACATGACCCCAAAAACCCCACTGCCCCCTCCCCTGTAAGTGATATCTCTATAGTGTGCCAGCCACAAGACCACCATATAGAGAGGGAAGAGTGACAGGAACCCTAGTAGTAATAGCAGCAGTAGGTCCCCCACAACAGAGCCTCAGTACCAGGGACCATGCTTAACCCCTTCGCGTCAGTAATCTGTATATATACGTTCCTGCTGCACATACCCCGTGCAGTAGGAATGTATATATACGTTCCCTGTACTGACGGGGGCTTTGCGATGAGAGCAGGAGCGCTGCACGGAGTGCGATCCCGCTTTCATCTGTGTCCAGCGCTGTAGGTAATGAGAGTCAGCTGCAATCCTGCAGCTGACTCTCATTGACCCCTTAAACGCCGCGATCTACAGCGATTGCGGCGTTTAAGGTGCTCAGTGACAGATCAAGTAATAAAAAAGTTTTGAAAAGTATTAAAAAAAACCCTTAGAAACCCCCTCCCAATAAAAGTTTAAAAGACCCCCTTGCCCATTATTAAAATAAAAATATAAATAAATAAACATATTACATATCGTAGCGTGTGGCATTGTCCGATCTATTTAAATATAACATTATTGTTCCCGCACGGTGAACGGCGTAAATGGAAACAAAAAAAAAAAAAACGCACCAGGATTGCTGATTTTATTAAATTATATATCACAAAAAATTAATAAAGAGCAATCAAAATTTTTCTGTTACACCAATATGATATTAAGATCTAGAGATCATGGCGCAAAAATTGACACCTCAACCAGCCCTGTAGGTGGAAAAATAAAAGCGCTTAGAAGGCGAGGAGGAACATTGCGTTAATTTGACCCGGACTTTTGTGCATCAAAGGGCTCTGTCTTGAAGGGGTTGAAAGGGTTATCCAGGCTTAGAAAAAGATGGCCACATTCAGAAAGAGCACCACTCCTGTCCTCAGTTTGGGTGTAATTCTGCTGTAGAATTGCAGTGATCCATGTCTGTTACTGAGAAAGAGCAGCATCTTTCTGGGTGATACTGCCACCTGCTGGCCATACTAGTCAAGAAGGGATGTCACTATATACTATATATATATGTCACTCTATATATAGAATACACCCTGGCTTCTACACATAGCCTATGTTCACACTACGTAAAAGTACAGCCGTTGTTGCCATAGCCTATTGTTCTATGGGATCCCGGCCGGAGCGTATACTCATAGTATACACTCCAGCCAGGATCCCGTGCCGCTCCGCAAAGAACTGACATGTCATTTTTCTGCGGCCGCAATTCAGTGAATTGCGCCTGTAGGAAGCCCTATCAGTTCACACAATGAAGCGAGTGGCTCCGGCCGCTTGCTTCATTGTGTCCTATGGGGAGTTTTGATGCGGACGCGCGCTGATGCGCCCGCATCAGAACACTACGGCCATAAAGATTATCCGCCCAGTACTGCAGTACTGGCCGGGATGATCTGTGCAGAGACTGGCCGTTCCGTGACCGGGTCACAGAACAGCCGGTCGTTCACGTTGTGTGAACATAGCCATAAGCTGTTATGGTGTGTTTAGACAGAGATTTATCTGACAGATTTTTGAAGCCAAAGCCAGGAACAGACTATAAACAGAGAACAGGTCATAAAGGAAAGATTTAGATTTTTCCTTTACTCAAATCCATTCCTGGCTTTGGCATCAAACATTTGTCAACAACGTTTTTGTGTACACTAAAAAAATGGATGCTTTTTTTTAATATTGAAGTCAATGGAAAGTGGAGCAAAACAGAGGCACACAAATGCATCTGTTTTTTTCCATCCATTTTTCATCTGGATGAAACGGATGAAAAAAAAAAAAAAAAACAGACTGCAGAAACGCAGTGTGAACCCAGCCTAAAACAGCTTGGCTAAAAAGCTACGCCAGGGTAGGATTTTATGCAAAAACTGAAAATTTGTACACGATAAATCTAATGAAAAAAGTAGTTAATAGAAAACTACTCCCCCTCCCAGTGCAAGCATTTTAAAAAGGCGGAGGTGGCGGAGACTGATGGAAAATAGCGTAAAACCTTTAATAAATCTTGCAAAGATTTTGGTTAAGGTGGTACAACCAGATGGAGAAGAGAACAGGAAGAATAATGGAGGAGATGATGATGATTATGGCCAGGAGAAGCCAACTACAAGCAAGAAGTCAAAAAACGCCTCTTAGCCTGCCTGCAAAGTGCCTGGGCCCAGACGACAGGTAAGAGAAGGAAAACTTCCAGCCACCTCCCCGACCCCAGCAAGCTCATCCCTCTGATGGACACCACAGGTAGGACCAACAACTGGAATAGTCTATCAATCGTTAAAACTCCATAGAAAGCACACAATGTGGCTGATGTATGGGAATAGTGTCCCCCACACAGTAGTTACCTTGTCCAGTACTGGCCTTAAGCTGGATGGTGCCCTGTGAACAATTGCCCTTTGTTGCCCCCATTAAGTAATTTTAGCATTTGAGGCCTTAATTAGTGTTCCTCGGCTTCCCGGGGACACATAAGGCAGGCATCATTTATATTCCAGGAACGTAGACTGAAACTGCCGTCCATGGGATTTTACAGTCCTTTTTCACCTTTTCTGGGGTGTGTAGATTTTTTCATTCCCTACATTCACTATACAGAATAAATAACATTATATTTGAATCATTGGGACATTTCCAAATGTATTGATATCAAGTATGTTAGGAATATATATTTTTTAATCAGCTAGTACAGTACACTGCAATACTATATTAATGTAGGTATACTAATAGTAAAGTATTGCAGTGTACATTTCTTATGGTGTTCTCTCTGTCACAAAATGGCATTCAAGCGACAGTACATGGCATATGCCAGGAAACTAGATACTGAATCTTGAACCCATTTGCAATGTTTCCCCCCTTGGCCATTCTGTAGCATCATTAAAGGAGAAGTCCGGCAAAAAGTATTTTTTAATATGTTATTACTTTTGGAAAGTTAGACAAATTTCTAATGTACATTAATTATGGGAAATGCACATATACTGCTATTTCCCTTAATTTATTAGATCATGGAGTGTTAGAATTCTCTCAGAAACCGTGACATCACGATGAAGGGTGTAATTCCTATGGAGCATCCAGCAGGGGGCGCACTATATATATAGAAGTCAATGAGTACCATTGACTTATATATATAGTGCGCCCCTGCTGGACACTCTATTGAATCAATGGATGTGTATGTAAAAATGTTATGTGCAGTACGTTTTGATTGAATACATTTATGGAATACTTTGGGGACCAAGTGTCCTTGCTCCCCAAAGTATTCCATAAATGTATTTAATCAGTACATTTGGAGGGCACCGAGCAGGAAGGAAGAGAGGTGCCTATGCATCTACCTCCCCCTCCCTCCCTGCTCTGTGCTGGACATAAATACACAGTAGTACTCCTCCCATCCTCTGCTCATAGTCTGAGCAGAGGATGGGGGAGTAGTACCTGTGCTATCCCCATCAGATCTCCGCTGCCCACGCCGCTCCTCACACAAGGGGTCGCTTCATCATGCCCCCTCCTCCTCCCGGCTTCAAACGTGTAACTATCCCGTCGCCGCTCCTCACACTATCCCGCGCCGGCCGCCGCTCTCTGCTCCTACATACCAGCCCTCCCCCACCCCACAGGGAGCACGGCGCTCCCGGTGCTTCCTGGTGTCCCCGGCCGCCCTGCTGGGTGGGGGAGGGCTGACGTGGCCAGCATGCAGTGCGGACCGGGAGCCGGTATGTAGGAGCAGAGAGCTACGGCCAGCGATGGGATAGGGCCCTATTCCACGGGACGATTATCGTTTGGATAATCGTTAACGATTAACGATCTCAAACGACCGCTATTGCGAAAGACCTGAAAACGTTCACTCATTTCCATGGAACGATAATCGTTACTTATGATCGTAATTGCGATCGTTTCTCTTCGCTATTTATTCGCTATTGCGTTCGTATCTATTGAGAACGACCGAACGATGTCTTATTCAATGCGAACGATTTGCGAACGAGCAACGATAAAAATAGGTCCAGGTCTTATTAAACGATCAACGATTTCTCGTTCGGTCGTTAATCGTTAACTGCATTTCAACCGAACGATTATCGTTCAGATTCGAACGATTTAACGATAATCTGAACGATAATCGTCCCGTGGAATAGGGCCCATAGTGTGAGGAGCGGCGACCAGCGATGGGATAGTGTGAGGAGCGGCGACCAGCGATGGGATAGTGTGAGGAGCGGCGGCCGGCGGCGGGATAGTTACACATTTGAAGCTGGGAGGAGGAGGGGGCATGATGAAGCGACCCCTTGTGTGAGGAGCGGCGCGGGCGGCGGCGATCTGATGGGGATAGCACAGGTACTACTACCCCATCCTCTGCTCAGACTTTAAGCAGATGATCGGAGGAGTAGTACTATGTATATGTGCCCAGCACCGAGCAGGGAGGGAGGGGGGAGGTAGATGCACAGGCACCCCTGTCCCTCCCTGCTCGGTGCCCTACAAATGTACTGATTAAATACATTTATGGAATACTTTGGGGAGCAAGGACACTTGCTCCCCAAAGTATTCCATAAATGTATTCAATCAAAACGTACTGTACATAACATTTTTACATCCACATCCTTCAATAGAGTGTCCAGCAGGGGCGCACTATATATAGAAGTCAATGGTACTTATTGACTTCTATATATAGTCCGCCCCGTGCTGGACACTCCTTAGGAATTTTGTTGTGACATTATGGTTTCTGAAACCAAAAATTCTAACATTCCATGATCTAATAAATTAAGGGAAATAGCCCTATATGTGCATTTCCCATAGTTAATGTACATTAGAAATTTGTCTAACTTTCCATAAGTAATAACATATTAAAAAATACTTTTGGCCAGACTTCTCCTTTAACCTCATCACCCCTTGGTAGAACTAGGAACCTTTAAACCTCCTATGTAGTTTTTTGACCCTTTGTGACAGTTATTTATTATTAAGACTCCCTCTGCCCCATCTGCAATATAAGGGTGGGTTCACACGTAACATATTCGCTTCGCTGCGTATCTTTTCAATGTCACTTTCAATGAGATTACATAATCACAGCAGGATGACATACACTGGTCAGATTCCAGGTCTACATAGACTCTATACACTACCACTATACAAGCGCCATAAGTGTTAGAAGGCAAGATCCAGGCAAACCACAAGTAGCAGGCTTTACCGGTATCAAGGCAACCACAGGTACTAGGCATAACTCATATCCAGGCAACCACAGGTACTAGGCATCACTGGTATCCAGGCAACCACAGGTACTAGGCATTACTAGTATCCAGGCAACCACTGGTACTAGGCATCACTGGTATCCAGGCAACCACGGGTACTAGGCATCACGGATATCCAGGCAACCACAGGTTCTAGGCATCACTGGTATCCAGGCAACCACTGGCACTGGGCATCACTGGTATCCAGGCAACTACAGGTACCAGGTATCACTGGTATCCAGGCAACCATGGGTACTAGACTTCACTGGTATTCATACGACCACAAGTACTCTGGCAGTTTTGACCCCTACAATTACACATAATTATATGGAAGGGCAGAGCAGGAGGCATTATTACTAGATGGGGTACAGCAGGAGACATTATTTCTATATGGAGGGGCACAGCAGGAGATATTATTACTATATGGGGGCGCAGCAGGGGGGCATTATTACTATATGGGGTACAGCATGGGACATTATTACTATATAGGAGCACAAGAGGGGGCATTATTACTATATGGGGTACAGCCGAGGGCATAATTACTATATGGGAGTACAGCAAAGGAGGCATTATTACTGATTGGGGTACAGTAGGAGGCATTATTACTATATGAGGGCACAGCAGGGGACATTATTACTATATGGGGCACAGCAAGAGGCATTATTACTTTATGAGGTTACATCAGGTGGAATGATAATGAATGAATGATAAGGGGCAGGGGGCATTATTACTATGTGGGGGTAAAGCAGGAGACATTGTTACTATAGAACATACAGCAGGGGACATTATTGTTATATGGGGCACAGCAGGGGGCATTATTGCTATATGGGGCACAGTGGGGAGATTACATGGAGGCAAGATTAGCCCCCAGCATAATATAGACCCTAGTATCACCCCCCCGCCTATCAGTATCAGAGATTGTTATGCAGCTTTCCTAGGTTCTAACTGTACCTGCTCTTCAGCTCCCCGACCTCTGCTTATACAGAGGTGCCACTACCACTGAGAAAGCTCGACGACCACCAACATACAGAGTACGAGATGCTGGGAAAGCTGGGTGACCTCCATCATACTGAGTACAAGATGCTAGAAAGCTGGGTGACCATAATGTATACTGCGAAACCAGAAAAAAATTCAATGTGTGGTGAAATTGGAAAAAAAAAACGCATTTCTTTTATTTGGAAGGTATTTTTTTTACGCCATTCGCCCTGGGGTAAAACTGACTTGTTATACATGTTCCTCAAGTCGTTACGATTACAACGATATGTAACATGTAAAACTTTTATATTATGTGATGGCTTGTAGAAAATTCAATCCATTGTTAACAAATATATGTTCCTTAAAATCGCTCCATTCCCATGCTTATAGCGCTTTTATCCTTTGGTCTATGGGGCAGTGTGAGGTGTCATTTTTTGCACCATGATGTGTTCTTTTTATTGGTACTATGATTGTGCATATGCGACTTTTTGATCGCTTTTTATTACAATTTTTCTGGATTTGATGCGGCCAAAAATGCACAATTTTGCACTTTGGGATTTTTTTGTGCTTGTGCCGTTTACCGTGCGAGATCAGGAATGTGATTAATTAATACTTTGGGCAATTACGCACGCGGCGATACCAAACATGTTTATTTATTTACTTTTATTTATAACATGGGAAAAGGGGGTGATTTACACTTTTATTAGGGTAGGGGGCTTTTTATTATTAAAGACACTTTTTTCTTTTACTTTTACACTTATACTAGAAGCCCCCCTGGGGGACTTCTGGTATAAGTACACTGATCTCTCATTGCAATCTATGCTGCATAGTAATCAATGAAATAGGCACTCGATTGCTTCCGGCCGAATCAGCGCCATTACGGGTGAAGACACGGGGATCACTCCTCCAGGACAACGTCCCGGGGGGGGGGGCGATCTTCACCACTAGACACCAGGGAATGGCTGCATCAGGTAATCGGATGGAGCTGTCATCTAATTATCGGACCGTGCCCGCTAATAGCCGCGGTCCCGGTCTACATGCGGCACCCGGGACTGTGGCGACCGTGCGGCCCCGCTCTGAACACCTGTGGGCGGCCCTGGACGTACAGTTACGTCCAGGGTCGCCTAAGGGTTAAACAACTTGTAAACTTTACTTGAAAAAGGTATCTTAGTGCAAACAATTACAAACATTGCTCAGGTACTTAGTGCAAAAATAATACAATAGTTCAAGGTAGATAGATAAGTTGATAGAAGAAACTGTAACATGAGATAGGGACCTGATAGGAGGGCCCTCGCCTAATGTACTAGGTACTCTGCTGGGATTTGGTGAAGTGTTGAGAAGTGTTTGAAAAAACTTTTTTTTAGAAGTTATCTCACCTAACCGCCTTCTGCCCTACAGTGTCGGGTTTCTGTCGTACTACGGGGTAGTACGAGTCCCTGCTCTGGGTGGAGGTGGCTTGTAGTGTCCTTCCTACAAAGCTGAGCGCTTGTCAGTAGAAAGCAGCTGAACTTGCACTGTGCTCCACTGCAGGTCCAGTCTTGAGTTTGTCCGTCCCTTTTCTAAGGTGGTTGATTGTCCTGTTTTATCTAGTCTGTCCTCGGCGAAGGCAAAGGTGAAGACTTCCTTGTCTCCGGTTTTCCTAAGAGTCTTTTCTAGCAACTCATGAAGGTTGGGAAGCTAGTAGCAGGAACAAGTATACACATTTTCTGCCTAGCCTGTACTCAGGCACTAACTAACTAACTAACTAAAGTAAGTTAATACTAGAGAAAAAGAAGTGTGTAGCTAGACCTAAGTGTTAGCTACAGCTATGCTGTGTGAGAGTGTCATCTACTGGTTGGAGTAAGGAACAACAGCCTCCTGTCCTTACCTGTGACACTAGAGGGGTACAGTTTTACCAAGGTGTAAGAAAAAAAACAACAACAACAAGTAGATGGACAATACAATACTGAGTACAAGATGCTGGGAAAGCTGTGTAACCTCCATCATACTGAGTACAGGGCTCTCTGGGACACCCCCGCACACCATCCACTCCATGACCCCCCTCCACTAATGGAAAATACGGCCCAATACAGTAAACCCCCTCCCCATGTACCGTTCAGGGCCTAGTGAACAGTATACAAAGAGGGAGAAGGGATCCTGGATAATACAGTACCCCCCTCCCTTGCTTCATTGGTGGAGCAACCCGCAGCATACCTCATACCATTTCCTTCCTATATACTTACATAAGCCTGTATATGGGAAGAGAGAAAGAACTAGCACTACACAGCACTACACAGATATTCATAGGAATATATATTTCTCATGGAGAGAAAGAATATGGATTTGTACTAGTTTTCTCTAAACATACACAGGCTTATAGAAGGGTGCAAAGAAAGTATATAAAGCACTACTGTCAAATAATTTTGGTGAAGGCTGTGAAGAAGAAAATTCAAGGGAATGAGATCCCATAGCACTATGTATTAGGGTAAATTCACACGGACGGATCCGCATCGGATTTTACACTGTAAATTTGCAGAGAAATCCGCTGCGGATCCTATGCCTATTACTTTCAATGAGGATACATACTCGCAGCGGGATTTACATCCCGCTGGGAGTATGTACGTGACAGCACCATTAACCCCCCCCCGCCGGCCGGAGCATACTTTACCTGCTCTCTGCTACGGCTGGCTGGTGTCTGCCCATCCCGTTCAGCCAATCAGTGGCTGCGGCGGGGCATCAAGCCGAGAACCCCCCAAAGCCAGCTGGAGTGGGGAGCAGGTAAAATATGCTCTGGCTGGTGAGGGGTTAATGGCGCTTCCACGTACATACTCCCAATGGGATTTAAATCCCGCTGCAAGTATGTATCCTTATCAAAAGTAATAGGCATAGGATCCGCAGCGGATTTTGCAGCAAATTTGCAGCGTAAAATCCGTTGCAGATCCGTCTGTGTGAATGTACCCTTAGTAAGATCTCTGTAGCTGTGTGTGGGGGACTACTTTGTATAAAGTACAGGGAAGGATACAGGATTGGTGATCTGTAGTAACTAAGCAGTTACTAAGGGCCATACTGCAATGCACTCCTGGGAAATACAGTTGCTTCCTGGTCACATGATCACACTGGGGCCACCTATGGAAGAGGCAGAGGCCAGAGCTGCAGGGAGGTGAATAAATAGGCTAAAATAGGTTAATATGACGCTGGAAAGCGCCTCTATTTAGATGGATAGTGTTAGAGTAGGGATGTGTATTATGCCAAGGCTTTCACTGGTTTCCTTTTTGTGGGATAACCCCTTTATTATTTAGCTAATCAATGTTCATAATCAATCAATAATAATCATAACAATCAATCAATAATCAATGCTAATCAACTGTTACCTGACACACTATTACTAGATCTATACTTATATAGACTTGGTGGGCATACACCTTCAATAACGGATGGCCTAACGATTGTTCAGCTGTCCGTTATCTCTCCAGTCCGGCCCCTGTCCTCCCATACACAGGGACGTTCAGCACGACCGAGAGTCCCAGTGTTCTCTATGGGAAGGAGAGAGGTAAGGCACAGCCAGAGCGTTCTGACTGTGGCTTATCTCTCCCAGAACAAAGCTGTTGAGTACTGATTTTCCATCAAGCCTTAAGGCCCTTATCCTCATTCCCTGCTCGCTGCCACCGCTATTACACGAGGCAGCGAGCGGGTGGTATGTCCACCGAAATCTTCTGTTGGTGGTTGGTCGGAGGAGCACCATACATCTCATGCCAAACCTGCCATGAGGGGAGGGTATGGTCAACAAAAGTATAAAGTGTATGACGACCTTTTGTGCCGTGAACTGGTGTCTCTCAAGGTCAGAGATTCTCCCCCATAAAATGCACTTACTATATATCATCATATCACTTCCTTTACAAGAAGGATTTTGTTATATGACTGTAAATTGCCTGCAGCTTTCGCAGAATATACTGCGCCATAGCAAAAGACAGTCTACTACGAACTGCACATGTAGTAATGGACTTCGTCCATTGTGCTGTGCTGTGAGTTGTTGAAGACTTTGGGTACTACAAATCCTCCATCCTCCACAACTCTAAGGGTCCTATTCCACAGGCTGATGGGGCCCGATCAACAATGTAAACGGGCACCGATCTGCTAGATCGGCGCTCGTTTGCTGGGCCTATTCCACGGCCCGATAATCATTTAGCGAGGGCTGCAGGGACATTGTTACTGATGTCCTTGCAGCCTTTGTTAACATCATACTTTACCTCCCAGACTGCAGATCTTCTCCCGCGCTCCTTCTCCCTATCCCGTGCGCAGCAGCAGCTTCGGAGCGGCCTGTCTGAGTTGACAGACCGCTCACCCAATCACTGGCCGCGGCGGTCCCGGACAGTGATTGGCTGAGCGGTCTGTCAGCTCAGACAGGTCGCTCTGAAGCTGCTGCTGCGCACGGGATAGGGAGAAGGAGCGCTGGAGAAGATCTGCAATCTGGGAGGTAAAGAATGATGTTTTTAAATCTTCGGTCGCCCGCCGCGCGCCGCTATTCCACTTAGCGATGTGTGGTGGGTGCCCGATGATTTTAGGTATGCGCCTAAATAAACGATCGGCTGATTCCACAAAACAATAATCGCCCGAATCGGGCCGATTTGGCCAATTATCGCTCTGTGGAATAGGCCCCTAAGGGGGAGATTTATCAAACTAGTGTAAAGTAGAATTGTCTTTGTTGCCCCTAGTAACCAATCAGATTCTACTTTTCATTCCTCACAGATTCTTTGAAAAATGAAAGGTGGAATCTGATTGGTTGCTAGGGGCAAGCGAGCCAATTCTACTTTACGCCAGTTTGATAAATCTCCCCCTAAAGGTTCCCATCCACCAAGCTTTTTTTCAAGATACCATTCTTTCTTATTCTCCCACATACCTGCAGTATACACTGTATACTTGACATGGGTCCCAGGTTCTTCTGAATTTTCTCTTGTGTGTATAGGGGTCTTATAGGGGTATAGGGGATTTATTGTGTCTTAGCAGAATTTATTTGCTAGTTTTCAATATTTCATGTACAGATTGTACTAACTCAGTTTACTAATTTTATTTTTACAGAGATGACCATCTTTTGCGGCAAACTACAACCTCCGTGATAATCTCTTGAGGAGTAATACCTGTCTACAGCCCTATCCAAGGACGGAACCTGCCACAAAATGCCTATCCCCAGCAACAGCAACTACACTGAGCAAAGCAGCAGCCCAGATAGCAAGCATAATTCTAATAACGGCTGCCATTCACATATAACTTGTAAGCCAAAATGCTCACACTCCCATTGCATGTGTTCCTGCCATACACCGGGGGGATATAAAACTGTCATTCAAGAGACAGTTGTGACAACCATCTGTTCTCTATGTTCTGCCGACCATTGTTATTTAACCGATAAGTCCTGTGGTAGTCATCATTACAGTAAATGCTCTGGGATCTATGTGTGCCCTTGCAGAAGTACCAAAAAAGTCCTATTCCTGGAGTCACCTGTAGATCACACTGTCAACAAACCTCCAAAGCAAGCCGCCTCTATTGGCTATAAGAGTCTGAAAGATGAAGGCATGGTGGAAAATGACGCTTCTTCTCACAGTCAGCGTGGGCACTCCCAAAACTCCTTTTGCAAGTGTGGCAGCTTCCCTCCCACAGATTCATCTTGGATTAAGGAACATTAAATATCTTATAACCTGAAGGGCAGACGTACTAGTCATCTGATATTGGGGAGTTTCATGGCATGCTACATGTACTGCTTTAAGAGCCAAGTGAAGAATAAGCCTTTCAGCAGGAGGTTTAGGACTTAACTAATACCATTAAATGGATTGCAAGCTTACAATTTGTCTATCAGTTTTTTGGTGCTAAGTAGTTATCATATTTATTACGTCTGTGTGTCATCATATTTGAAGGGTTTCCTGCTGGGAGGTACATGGAAGCATTATATTTCTTAGGTCAGTCAGGTAAAGCATATCTAACAAAGCATTCTTTCCAGTCTGGAGAGCAGGATAGGTTTTCTATGGGGATTTGCTTCTGCTCTGGACAGTTCCTGACATGCACAGAGATGGCAGCAGAGAGCACTGTTTCAGTCTGAACAGAATACACCACTTCCTACACGACATACAGCAGTTGATAAGTACTGGAAGGCTGAAGATTTTGTAATAGAAGTAAATTACAAATCTCTGAAACTTTCTGGCACCAGCTGATTTGAAAGAAAACATTTTTGGTGAACAACCCCTTTAAGCTGCAGCCAGAGTGTGGCTGGTGGCTTATCTCTCCGAGAAAAAAGGCGTTGAGCAGTGATTTTTCATAACGACCCCACCCCTGACTGTCAAGTGAGCCCCATACACTGTGTACTGGCAGCCGATCCCGATGCATGAGCCAGGTTCAACTGACAAAAGTATAAAGTGTATGGGGACCTTAAAATTATAAGGGTAAATGCACACTAGGGGGATTTGCTGCCTCTTTGTTTTAGGTGGGGGTCTCAGCACCCGGACTATGACATTTCACCAGGTTAAATTCTAATTATGCATAAATAGGAAAACATAAGTCCAGGGAAAAAAGGTTGTATACTGTGTATACTGTACAAACTGATGATGAAAATGTATGCCAATTAAGTTATAGAGACAATCATTGCTACGGATTATATTCTGTTGTATTCGCCATGTATAGGGCACTAGAAAAAGCAACTTGCAACTTGATTGGTTACAGTATAGTCTATGTGGCTACTCCCCAGCATTATTAGCTCATAATGATGATGATGCTAAATGCAATGTTAGGGTGAGGTCACCATAACATGCTGGAGACATCGGACCAGGTGGAGCTATGATGAAGTAAGAGGAAACAACAAGCTGAAAGGGCACATAAGGTAAGAAACATTTACATCTGAAAAATATAAATTACATCTAAATTCCAGGATTACAGCTTTAATAATGGCGTCGCGCACCAGTCACTGACTGGCTGAGCGGGCTGTCTATGAACTGGGTTGTGACGTTGTCTCTGCAGGAGATCCTGGAGCCCGGCAGGGGTCCAGAAGCGGCAATCCAGTGCTGGAGAGGTGAGTTGGGATAGTTTATTGTGTTCCCCCTGCCCTTGCAGTTTGAAATTAAGGCCCACCAAGCACTCATGGGTCACTCATGCTCAGAGTTCAGTCACATGATCTGTCCCATTAGTACTTTTCACTTCACATGCAGCAGAGGGGATTGTGGGAAAGTGTCTGCACTGTTGCATGGCAACAGCAGGGTCACATATCAGAGAGGGAAGAAATCAGATGCATAGGGAAGAAAAATGGTACAGGGATGTAAATTACTTTTCTAAAAACAGCATTTTTATACTCCTTTATATATGTATGTGGTACAGATGAGATTTTTCCTTCCTTTGCTTTGTGACGCCACTACTATAAGGATGCTTCTGGGGCTGTGGGGAACATAGAAAGTGTTATGTTTAGTGAGTGTATCCTTACCCTTCCTGCCCCACTGCCACTTTCCAAGCCGCCCCAGTATGCATGTACTGTGCAAACAGGAAATGACTGCTTGGCATGGCCAGCATAGAGAGATCTGGACGGACTAGAAAAGAGGCAGCGGCAGCAGCAGGGTGAGACGGTTAAGTATACATTATTATGTTCCCTACAGCCTCAGCAGAATCTTTCATTACGACTAATAACCACCTTCAACACACGATACCCAAACAGGATTAAACAGACACTGGGTACTGGGACACTGCAACTCAATCCCTTTACTAGGCTGCTAAGGAACTCATGAGTTTAGGCTACAAACTAAGGGCTCTTTCAAACAGCCCAATGTGTTGTTGTTTGGGGAGGCAAATGAGCACCAATTGGCTAGATCGGTGCTCATTTGCGCAACCTTTATACCAGGGGCGGACACAGACTGCTAAAAATTAGTTTCTTCGCCTTTCTGCCTTAAAGGTGCACACATATGTACGCCCAGGTATCCGGTAGGTGTCCTGGTTTATTGGGAGGACCCTACAGCATAGCACAGATGCCAGGGCCCACTAAAGGACTGTACTGTAGTCTGTGCAGGCCCCAGTATGGGACTGGAGTACCTGTGGCCAACCAATAGAACTGACCATGGGGGGGCACCCAAATAAAGAACCCTACAACTCTCAAAATGCCTAACACTTATGAAGCTCTCAGAGAATGCTGGGAGTTGTAGTTTCCGAGAGGTGGGATACATGTACTGTATGTGGCTGCTTAGAGGGGAGATGAACGAGAAAAACAACCATGCTGCAGGGGGAGGGGGCACAGATATTGGCAAAAAAGGCATAAACTCATAGTCAAACATCAGCATCAGATGGTGGGGGGCTCTGTGTTTTCTCTTACACAGTCCCCCCTATATCTTACAACTTCCAGCAGCCTGATAGACACACTGACAATAATCACTCACTGTCAGAGCTGCCGCTGTTGCTCCTCTTCACAGTCCTGTCCTTGGCTGGCATAACTGCAGGATCCCTCAAGCCCCTGTCATCACATGCCCTCTCTCCTCTCCTCCTCACACAAGGTATGCTGGACAGTGGAGTACAGGAGGGGGTGTCAGCAGCAGCGTGCAGGCGGAGAGAGGAGAACCAGCCTTGGCCAGACACAGCATCCAGTCACTAAGTGGGCCCCACAGGAGCAGGGGTGCTGATACCGCCTGGGGTCCCCACAACAGACATGTGCCATGCTGAGCTGACACTTTAGAGTCTGACCCTAGTGGGCCTCTCTATTGGCCTGGGCCCCTGTGCAGCTGAACAGGCTGCACAAGTGTCAAGTCCTCCTCTGCTTTATACAGTATGATCAATTGATCATGGTACTTTGTTATTGGCCGCACATCCCCTGTTTAGAGAGAGAGAGATGTGCAGCCTATAACAATGATTTTACCGGCTACACAGAGTAAATCAGCTTGCTCGTTGGATGGTCGCTGGCCTTTTACACAGGCCGATTATCAGGTAAATAACCATTCCTAGGAATGCTTTTCAGCAATAATCGTCGATTATTATATTTGGTCGATTATTATATTTGGTATTTATATTTTGCAATGACAGAACATCAAAGCAGACCCAGCAATTTCACCAATCTCCACAAGAAATGTCTTTCTCCTCCAACAACCAGCAAAGCAAGCCTGGTGCTGAGGGTGCAAACAAGCCCAGCTGTAGCCAGAGCTGCCAGTCTTCTAGCAAACCTGACCACCACAGACCACTACATCTCCACTGTGCTCACTGCAATGGGATCATCCAGGATCTTTCATGTCTGCCGTGTCAAGGACACGAGGTCTGCTCACACTTACCCACGGGCCCCTTATATAAGGATGAAGTGTACAAGCATACATTCTACAATGAGCATCAGCGCCCAAGTAAGGACCCCGCTTGTGATTGTGGCATAAAGATAACTTCAACTCCTGGCCAACACTGCAACATGCCTTCACTATCTTCAAAGATCAATGGTACCAACTCTAAGGATCTAAGCAGGAAGACCCCCACCAAAGATTCGTCTGCAGGTCCATAACCCAAGCCACGAAGAAAATGTCTTCTGTACATGCAGCATTTCTGTCAACTCTATCTATGTAGTTTAACTATCTCTGTAAAACCAATTAGTTAATATAGTGAATTAAGACTCCAGGATCCTCTTATCTCCAGTTATGGATATACCTGGAATGAACTGTTCCATCTAAGAAGGTCTGGTCTATGCATAGTATCATCATGGTGTCTTCTTAGCTTGTATGTCAGTAAACATCTCGCAAGCCTTTTCTGTATTCTTAAATGTTTACATCCGGCATCTTGACATAGAAGTGCATTAACACATACATTTTTTTCTCTTTCCTAGTTTGTAAAACATATACGTTAAACAAATTAAGATGCGGTGTGAACCCAGCCTTAGAGTAAGTTCACACAGAAAATGTTTACAAAAAATCCACAAATAATGTGCTGGGCATCTTGCAACATAAATTCACAATAAGGCCACGGTCAGAATTTGTAAGACAGTGGCCTTTCTGTGTAGTTCAGCCCAACCAATACTGCAGTACCAGACAGATGAACATTCAGTGTACACGAGTTCCAATTGGCCATTGCAGACAATGTAAAGTCCATCCGCATCCGTACTTTACATTGTCTGCCCAGTCTATTTCGTGCACCCACTAATTCAGTGAATAGCGAATGCACAAAATAGACATGTGAGTTTTCTGTGCGGCCACATGGAATAATAGTAATTCCAAATACAGCCCTGCAGCAACAGCTGTCGTTTAATGAAAATATATGTTATGTGAACGTGGCCTAAGAGTAGAATGAGATGCCAACATTTATTACACTGTATTTTTGCGGGCCTCATTCATTGCTGTGTACTGAACGTAGTCTAAGTCTATGTTCACACAGTGCACGAACAACGGCCGTTGTACTAAAAACTGCATTGATTTCAATGCATTATGGATGGAAACAATTGACATGTCAATTCTTTCTGCGGCCATGGTTCAATATGCTGTGTAAAATTGTTAACAATGGCCGTTCTTGTCATTAAAAAATACATTGTGTGAACAAAGCCCAAAAGACATTACGTTTGGTACATTTATGAACGCAGCACAAGGCAATGTTCAGAGGGCCTATAGCAGGCATGTCCAAACTTTTTTCAAAGAGTGCCAAATTTGATGAAGTGAACATGTGCGAGGGCCGACCATTTTACATGCTACATGCTATATGCTTTATAACACAGGCAGATAATAGCAAGCTGGATACCTGGGGGGCCGTAAAAGTTCGGAACGCGGGCCGCAAATGGCCCTCCTGCCGGACTTTGGACATGCCTGGCCTATAGAGAATGAATGGAGCATTCATTTGGGGCTACAATTTTACTGCTTTATGGGGATTAGCTTTGGTCCATGCAGTCAGATGCCCCCCTATCTCTTAGAATTTACAGTCAGTTCCTATAATAGACACTAGATGGCCCCACAGGATCAGTGAACTGCTATTTTGCATTGTTAAACTTTGTTACAATGTTATGCTACTTTCAAACTTTCACAATGAGCTTTTATAAGTCTAACAATGTAACAGTAGGGACATTAAAAGTTGGGACTGGGGTGAGGGTATCATCTTTACACATGGCGGTTCTTGTCGCAGCTGGTTATTGATCTTTTTGAGTCAAAGCCAGTAGTGGAATTCCACATAGGAAATGTAAAGGAAGAACATAGGCTGGAAACACATACAGCAGGAACAGACTATAAACAGGGAACAGGTCATAAAGGAAAGACTGAGATTTCTCCTCTTTTAAAATCCATTCCTGGCTTTGGCTTCTAAAATGTGTCAGATAAATCTCCCTGTGTAAACGCACCCTCAGGTGCAAAAGAAAAAAAATCTGCATCAAAAGTTGCAGTCAGGTTTTTCTGAATCTATACTGCATTGCAAATTACAAATGTGATTATACATCTATGACCTTACAAGTTCTAGAATAAACCGCTGCCAAAAAACACATGCAGAACATTTTCGTATTATCTGAAGTTCCCAGCTGCAAGGTTATGTTATCCCCATGGGCAGCAACATTTCAAAAGTTATTTTTGAGCTGAATATCTCTCTAAGTTTCTATACTTAAAGGGGAACTATCATCAGGTTAGATGAATCTAATCTGCTGATATGTCCCAATTGCACAGAGACATTGAGGAGGAAGATATGTCTCTTACCTTCATCCTCATTCCGGTGCAGATAGTTGTTCACTCCATGGTCTGGTAAGACTGTTTGGAGCACTGGGGCACCGATAGGAGCACTGCCCAACCCACATAGCGCCGATCTGCCCCCAGCCCGCCAGCACTGTTATAATGACAATCAATGGAGCAGGCCAAAAGGAGAATCATCGCTATGGGGGCTGGACAGTTCTCCTAAAGGTCTTACCGGTGCGATGAGTAAACGACTAACTGCAAGGGGATGGTGAAGGGGATGAAGGTAAGTCTCTAGTTTGTATGCAGTAAGTCTTTTACTTCTTGGCCTGGTAAGACCGTTTAGAGCACTAGGGCACGACTAGGATCACTGCCGCACCCCCATAGCGATGTTTCGCCCACGGCCGGCCTGCCCCTTGTAATGATTATCAATGGAGTGGGCCAGTCAAGGACAGATTGTCGCCAGGGGGGGCAGGACAGTGCTCATCCTTAGCGCTTCCTGTGCAATAGGGACATATCAGCAGGATAGATTTGTCTAACCTGCTGATAGTTCCCCTTTAAATATAATTACTAGTGTGTCTTGTATGAACCGAAGTTATAGTTTACATTTAGCTATTCACTAGGTGGCAGCAGAGTACTCTTCATTTATACTCTTGGCTCTTGATTAGGTGTTTATGGTTACCTAAATACTGCTGTCAATCTGCAAGGATCAGCTGATCAGGACTGTATTGTAGACAGTTATGTGTGGAATGTTCACAAGTTTCATAGGTACTGAAGCCATGGACACTGCTAGGTAGAAAGATACACACCTCAAGCATGAGTCATTATTGAAGATAAGTAGGTGCCAGGTTTTGGGTGGACAAAGTCCCTTTGTTGTCACTGTCTGAAAGTTAACCCATAAGGTGTTTGCCAATTGACTGTTAACAATAGCCTATTTATCAATCATTGAATAAAGCATGCATGTAAATACTGAGACCCACTGAGAGATATGAAAAAATGTGTGTACAGCTTATGGCTATAGCTAACAGCTAGGTGAAACCATAATCCAAAATGCCACAAAAATGTGTGTGTTTTTCAGGAAAGCATTGTGACCTAAACACTAACATACTTCACCTGTACGATCCACGTGCCCTAAAATGTCATTAAAACCAAAGCAAAGCTGTAAAATCATGTGTGCTCTTGTAGAACAGTTTATGGCCAGGCGGCACACTACAGCTAGGTGTATGGGCACTCTTACAAGTTGCGTCATGGGTGCTAGGCTAGGTCTGTACAGGTTCTCAGCTTCTGAATGTAAACTATTACTGGAGGTTTTTCATTAGCTCTCTGGTAATCATATAATAACTGTATGCCAGTTCAGCTGCAGTCTGGAGTCTTCATTTAACAAATGACTAATATCCACATTTTGCCAGTATGGGTGTATTCACATGTCTAGGTTCTTAATGCAGTTTTTAAGGGTAAAGCAAAAAAAAAAAAAAAAGAATATATATATATATATATATATATATATATATATATATATATATTTTTTTTTTTTTTTTTTTAAAAGAGAAGTTTTAGTTTTTCCTGTATGCATGTCCATTCTGCCCACTGTTTTTGATTGTTTTCTGTCTTTGAGGGCAAACCAGAGGTGTATCCAGCAGTGTAGCATGTGAGAGGAGGGCAGCCAATTACAGTAAATTACAAATCTCTGGCACCAGTTGATTTTTTTTATGAACTTCCCCTTTATTTAAAAACACATACTCACCCAGAACTCACTCCCATGATGAGTGGATTCAGGCCATACGTTTCTTCCAACCACAGAAAGTGATGGCATACGGCCGCCTCTAAATGACCAGAGTGGCAGGGGGCTTTGTAAAGAACTTTATCTGTGCATACAATGCTAGTGTCCTGCCATAGATAGGCCTCCAGCAGTATATAATCTGTCAATAGATCTGTCCTCTGTAAATAAGCCCCATGGGCTTTAATGTAATGGGATTACTCTGTCTCAATCTACAAAGCTAAAAACTAACCAGCAAAAAAACAATTAGTATCAGCCTTGTGTGTACCTCAATATTTCAGGATGATCTATTTCTATATGAAAAGTCACATAATTCATCACCTGGGACAATCATCTTATTGCAGATGACAACCGAAAATCATCACACTATTGTGCAAATCCATCCATCCACCAGGGGTGGGACTAGGTGTCCCTAAAAGACCCGAACATTGTCTTGTGATTATTGTACAAGGTGAAGACAAGTGACATGTCCCATTCAATTATATTACGACAGCATGTTTCCATGTGGCCACAGATGACTATTGTATGTATGAAGAGACTGCAGTTTTCCATATTGCAGGGGATGTTTCTACAATAACAGACTTGGGCTCTGCCAAGCCAAATATTTAGTGTTTTAAGTCATTCATGTGTAATATCACACATACAAAGCTATACGGAGTATTGAGAGCCTGATAAGGTTAACTAAGGTTACAGCATAATGATTGGTAAGGCGTGGAATGTCCCTTCTGTAATACTGATATAAATACCATAATCCTGTGGTTAGCATTGTCATTGGGTATTATCCTCTAGGCAGTCTCAGTGTTCATCACATATCATGTGAGAGGTCAGGACATGGCGGTGGGGATTACCTTTTTACTGCTTTGATGACGTTCTGATATGAAGGGTGACTACTCAGCTTGTGCCCACCTCCGGCCAGGGCCAATGTCTGTTTGAAGTAGACTCAGACGAGAAACCTGGCTCTATAAGTGGGATCAGGCATCAAGCAGCGCCTGTTAAAAGTACAATGGGACATTTTTAGTATTGCATGCCCTTCCTTCCCCCTCCGGGCCATGTATTGTAAATGTCTGCAAATAGCCTGGTGGCGGGAGCTAATTACTCAATACTAGTCCAGGCAATTACAAGGTAGCCACAAGTGACCACGCTGTGCAGCCTTTCACGGGTAGTAAAATTGGTATTTATCTAGTTTGGAGAGGAATAGATAAGTGTTTAGCATTGTGTTCTGGCTCTCTTAACTTACCCCCTGCGTGGCAATGCTCAGGGAAGTCCTGGCTTTCACAATTGCTATTTCATAATGTCTGCACACAGTACGGTTCATCCCTAAATCCTTTTAACTATTGATTAAAGACTAGCCTATTATTGCTTTATTGTGGCAGAAGAGATGTCTTTTTAAAACTTATATTGCCCCTGATATGAATTTGACACACATTAACCCCTTATTACATGGCCTGATCTTCACAGCAAACGAGCGCCTGTCAGGTCGGCTCTCGCTTGCTCCTCATTTTAATACAAAAAGCGATTATAGTCCTTAATGGCCGATAATCAGCCAAATACAGACGATAATTGTTTCGTGTAATAGGAAGTTTAGTGTTTGCCCCCCCCCCCCCCCCCCCCCCCCGGCTACTGGTTCTTGAAAACTATAAATGCCGTCCATCAGACTGCCTGGAACATTAAGCTGTGCTATTTACTTATAAGTAACCTCTGTTAGTGTCAGGGCCAGTTCATTGTTACGACCAGTAGCAAATCCCCATAGAAAACTCTCTTGCTCTGGACAGTTCCTGTCATGAACAGAGGTGGCAGCAGAGAGCACTTTGTCAGACTGGAAGGAATACACTTCCTGCAGGACATACAGCAGCTGATAAGTGGAACGTTTGAGATTCTTTAATAAGAAATAATTTACAAATCTGTATAACTTTCTGAAATCAGTTGATTTAAAAACAATTTTTTTTCCTGAGTACCCCAGTAAGCTGGGACATACACATTAGCTTAACAGGTATCAATTTTTTTTTTTATTTTTTTTTTAAACTTCAGACTTATCAAAGCGACATGGCACAAATTTCGATCAATAAGGGGCAAACAATTGCTTAAATCAATGGGCGGAAACTTATTTAAAGGAGTTTCTGGCAAAAAACCTACTGATGGCATATCCTCAGTATCTGTGCTGAGTTGAAGTAGATGAAAGCTGTGTCCAGGAACCCTCGTTTACCCAATAATCAGCCAACTAATGAGAAACTTATTTCATTGGCTGATTAGTTTATTGTTATTGGCCACACGTCTCCCTGTCTATGCAGAGGATGTAGTTGATAACAATGCATTAAAATGGCCATACAAATAATCTAGCAACCAATCAGTCATGCAACCCATGCAGCCTTGTAAAGGCTCTGTAGGCGAGCACTGACCTCGCTGATTGTTGCTCTTCGCTGCCTCTCATCATGTCATGTAAAAGGGCCCAAACCCAGCATGGCCACTGTGTTGTGTGGGTGCCACAGCTATGGCAAACAGCTAATCAGCGTCAGCACCAACAATTAATTATTGATGGTCCATCCTGATCTGTGGGGGTCCCAGCAGGTGGATCCCACAATCTGCTAGTAGTCTATCCTTTGGTTAGGGGATAATATTTTATATTAAAAATACCCCTTTAAAGTAATATTTGGCCACAGCACTTTTGTGTAAAAAAAAAATGCCATTGTGACATGGCTAAATTCTGTGATAGAAAGCAGAGTGAGTGAGTTAAAATAGTGTTGTATATTGACACTGGTGTATTGCTGTGTTCCCTTCTAATCTTTTCCTAGACAGCAGTGTCCCCAGCCACGGCAGCAGTCCGCTGCTATCCTTTATGGGCTGCCCGGACGATCTAGCAATCACCCAGGCAGCTCCCCCCCTCCCGCTTGCTGCGTGTAATAGCAGTGGCAGCGAACAGGGTAGGAGGAGCAAACGAGCGCTGACACCCAACCCCCCCCCCAGCTCCCTGAGGCCTCCCCTCCCTCCCCACGTAAAGGCGGCGGCAGCAGGCGGGGAACGAGAAGCAAACATAATAGCTTGTTTGCTCCTCTTTGTTGCCCCGTGTAACAGCTGTGCAGAGAATTGCTGCCCTCCCTACTCACCTAGGGACACACACATCCCCTGCACTCCCAGTGGTTGAACCCCCATTAGTCGATAAGGGAAAGAAACTGATAGGAATGATGGCAAGTTGTGGAATATGTTCACTTCACTGGGTGGCTGAGCGGACCTGAGGCGTCACGTCTCGGGCCCACGTCAGACACCCGGAAGCGGCCGAGAACCGGGCACCGTGATGCGGGAGCCGCCGCTGGAAACCGGGGAGGTGAGTGGACGTCTTTTCTTTCAGCCACCTCCTCCCCGGCCAGAGCTAAAAATAGCCCCCACGCTGGAGTACCCCTTTAACTTTAGCATCAATAGTGCAGAATATTGATCCAAAAAAAACATGTGATCTACATTCTGCATCCTAGCCTACCAGAACTTCACAATAGTGTCTACTTTTTGTTTGCACGTTTAACTCTTCCATAGGTTGCACCTTTTGTGTGATCATGCCTCTTTCTTTTCTATCTGGTTACTGCATTGTGATCTGTGGAAGGACTGAGACTGCTTATGTAAATCCAGGTCAGAAACCAGGATGACTCAGATTGTTGACAGAAGGAAGGTCAGTGTTTTGGAGGACGGATGCCACAGTAATCACTGGAATGTGGCTACATCTCATATAACAGCTCTGTATATATGATCTTCTTGACACATTCATGCATATTTTCCTGTAACTAATAAAAGCCCATTATTTTCTATACATTGGATTATATACCATTATCAATCTGATTATTGTTTAAAGCATACCTGTCACCATGGACCGCTTCCGGATCGGCAGTGACATCCACTGCCAGTCTGGATGTTCGGGTCTCCATGAATACAAAGACACAATTAGACGGTAATGTACACAACCCTATTGGTTCCACACACATCACAGTCTTATTAGTGCTCAGTATCAATGGAGATGCGAACTTCCGGAATTGGAATGGATCTCACAGCTAATCTGGAAGTGGCCAATTGTGACAGGTATGCTTTAATACATATAAGAATCTTTTAAACTATGTTCCCACTATGGGATTTTGGTGTGAACTGATGGCCATCTAATCAAAATGATAGGCGTAAATAATGATCATAATTTTGTGCTAAAATAACAGCAGTCCTTAAAGAAGGCCGTCATTTTTATGTAGTGGGGACATAGCCTTATAGGGAAGTTATAAACATGTTTTACACTGATTCGTTTAAAGGGGTTATCCAGTGTAGGGGCACTTTTTTGGGGGAACCGGGGAGGAGGTGGCTGAAATAAAAGACGTCCACTCACCTCCCCAGTCCCCAGAGACTGGAGCACTGCGATGAGTGACCAGCCGCTGGAACCGGGGAGGTGAGTGGACGTAGTTTATTTCAGCCACCTCCTCCCCAGTCCCCCCCAGAAAGTGCCCCCATGCTGGAGCACCCCTCTAAGGCTATGTTCCTACAACGTCTTTTTTCAGCTGCTTTTTTTTTATAACGGCTGATAATTATATAACGACTTTCAAAATGGCATCCATCCTAAAAAAAAGGGCTGTCAAATGGCATTTGGAACCTCAAATGGATAGCATGTAGTTATTTTATTTTTCAGTGTCTTCCATGGACAAAAGTAGATTAATGAAAATGAGTACAAAGTGCTTGAAGTTCTGCTCCTATCCCATAGGCTTCATTCTATGCTCAGGCCCCCCAAAGATTTTAATAGTGGGTTCACCGTGGCTAAATCTGTGCCGCATATGAATCTTTTACTTTACTTAGTCTAAAGGGGAATCTGTTAGCACTAGATCAGACCTGAGCATCGTATGGCCTGCAGGCCACATTTGTCCTGCTGACCTACTCTGCCCAGTCCACGTCCCACTATGTAAACATAGTGGATGTAAACAGCAGGGGGCATTATTACTATGGCGGTTGTGGGTGGGGGGGGATGTACAGGAAGCATTACTACTATATGGCTCGCTCACACGTAGGGGCAACCGGCTCGCTCACACGTAGGGGCAACCTGCTCGCTCACACGTAGGGGCAACCTGCTCGCTCACACGTAGGGGCAACCTGCTCGCTCACACGTAGGGGCAACCTGCTCGCTCACACGTAGGGGCAACCTGCTCGCTCACACGTAGGGGCAACCTGCTCGCTCACACGTAGGGGCAACCTGCTCGCTCACACGTAGGGGCAACCTGCTCGCTCACACGTAGGGGCAACCTGCTCGCTCACACGTAGGGGCAACCTGCTCGCTCACACGTAGGGGCAACCTGCTCGCTCACACGTAGGGGCAACCTGCTCGCTCACACGTAGGGGCAACCTGCTCGCTCACACGTAGGGGCAACCTGCTCGCTCACACGTAGGGGCAACCTGCTCGCTCACACGTAGGGGCAACCTGCTCGCTCACACGTAGGGGCAACCTGCTCGCTCACACGTAGGGGCAACCTGCTCGCTCACACGTAGGGGCAACCTGCTCGCTCACACGTAGGGGCAACCTGCTCGCTCACACGTAGGGGCAACCTGCTCGCTCACACGTAGGGGCAACCTGCTCGCTCACACGTAGGGGCAACCTGCTCGCTCACACGTAGGGGCAACCTGCTCGCTCACACGTAGGGGCAACCTGCTCGCTCACACGTAGGGGCAACCTGCTCGCTCACACGTAGGGGCAACCTGCTCGCTCACACGTAGGGGCAACCTGCTCGCTCACACGTAGGGGCAACCTGCTCGCTCACACGTAGGGGCAACCTGCTCGCTCACACGTAGGGGCAACCTGCTCGCTCACACGCGCGCCGAGCGCTCATATCTCAGTCACCCGACCACCTCCAGCAGCCAGCGAGATCAGGCGAGTATAGGGTGCTCCGGGGGGGGGGGGGGGGGGGGGTCGGGAGCCTGTCACCCTGGCACGGGGTCATTGGATCATTGTCTAGAAGGTTCTGAATTCTTCCAGAGTAACCAGATTCCACTTGACCATTTCTTCTTTCAGAGCCCCTTTAGGGAAGAGAGAAAAAAAACAAACCTACACAAGAGCGTGACTGACTGGTTATATAGACCCTTACTTCAAATTTGCTTTTCAGTTTTCATACCTCTCCTCTTGGTCTTTCACAGGATCAGTTCAAATTGTGTCAGCCATATTTTGTATACAAAGCAGTCTGCACTCATTGAGAAGTATCAAAATGCCAACATGTCCCACACATAAGACTAAAAGGAATCTGTCAGCTGCAATTCACATTCCAAACTTCTGACACTTAGGTAAAGGAGACGCATGGTACCGTTCATTGGCCTGTCTGTGCTCCTAGAATGTAGAAAAATGCTTTTGTCCTATAGAATGAAGAGTCTAAGAGGCTTTCCTGAGCTCTTGAAGTCCACCAGGCTGTAACACCTCCTTACTCCCATATCAGAACCTGCTTGGGACTCTGCTTCCAGGTGTCAAACAGGGAGGGAGGAGAGAGGAGGCATTCTAACATGCAGCAGATCAGTAGCTTAGGAAAGCCTCTGACTCCTTGTACCAGAGAATAAAAGCATTCCTCTACACTCTGGAAGCACAGATGGATACATGAAAGGTACCATGTGTCTTCACCTAACCGCTATCTAACAGTGTCAGCAGTTTGGAAAGTAAACAGCTGACAGATTCCCTTTAAACAAAGCAGACTGCCATCACTATGTGACCACAGCAGGCTATACTTTCACTAGGGACAAGCATCTGTGAAGTTGTATATTGTTGTATCCTGCAACATTAAAACTGCAGCGTCACCATAGCATAGGAGCCATAGCTGCTCTGTGAATGCCTATTCAGCAAACTGATAATTGTGAACATTTAAAACTTTCATTTACACCACATACTACTATTCACAATAACACAGCAACTAAGAAAGGGTTTTTATTTGATTTATTTCTGTACAGAACATGTGACGTGTTTAGATGATTCCAATCTGTGAAGAAATAGGAGAACATTTAGTACAACATTGATCATTCAGGGAAAATGTCCTAAAATAGACAGAAGTATTCGTATAAAAATCCAGAAGTTTTTTCTTAAAAAAAGACGGAAGCCCGACCCCCAAATAAGCTAGCAAAAGATCAATGGATTGCAGACATCCTGCACCAAACTGAGAATGTAGCTAGAAGCAGTTTGCTTTTTACATACTGTAACAGGTTACTGTAGTCACAGCTATTGCAGTGAATAGGAGCCGATGAGGCACTAACACATCACTATTGCAAAGCAGTACACAGCCAAATGCTTCAGGCACCAGTCTGATATGGAGTGCCAGGACCCAGCCAATCAATTTTGCAGGAAAACGTTATAGCCAGGCTGGTGCATTTTGTCACCTCCTATAGTGCATCAGTGGTTCCTTTGAACACATCAACGTATTCAGACAAGGTAAGTTTCCATCATCTGCACATAGAACAAACTTAGATTACATGACCTGGCCAATTTAACCAAGGAAATTGGAGGAATTATGCTGTCAACTGCTTTACAGAGTGTCTGTAATGCATGGATCCACTCTATCATCAAAAGGTAGGCCTCCATAAGGCACCATACTGTCCACCAGAATCATTGAAGGCAGTGAGCCAACAAAACTTTACATGCACACACCTTGTGTACTACACTTTAACCAGTGAATCATAAGCAAAAGGAAATTTACCTTGTTGGCAACATCCAAAGCATCATAGTCTGGAGCAAGGCGGACATATGCCTTCTTCTCACCATCAGGCCTGAACAGAAAATAAACCTATTAGACAATGTTGTCTTACATATGCACATGTCTTTGCATCTCCATCATGCATCAGTGGTTCCTTTGATAGCATCAAGGTGATCAGCCGGAATAAGTTTTCTATCATGTGCATGTATGTGTGTATCAGCAGCGTGTCACGGTTCTCATAGCTCACCTTATGAGGGTGTTCACTTTGGATACGTCAATGTCATAAAGTTTCTTCACCGCCTGCTTGATCTGGTGCTTGTTGGCTTTGACATCAACAATAAAAACCAGAGTGTTATTGTCTTCAATCTTCTTCATGGCTGACTCAGTGGTCAGGGGGAACTTAATGATGGCATAGTGGTCAAGCCTAAAAACACAACATTTGTTCAGTAACCATGCAATAAACTTTGAGCAGAGGCTTTTCAATGGCCGTAACTTCATGCAATATGCTTGTCCTCCATCTGCAAAGTTAGAAGCCCCCACAATTTAATGCTAACATTTTCCTCCATGTCCCCAAAATACTGTGTGCGCATCAGCATTATGAGGCTGGGAGCAATGAAACTGTTTAAATATTTGTGCTACAGCGGTGTGACCATTTACAGTTTTGGAGGTCCTAGCATCATAATGAATGCAGATGCCGGGAGCTCTGAGGTCCGGTCCGCTAAATACTGTCTGTGCACAGACAGTATTTTGCAGACATGTGAATGGCCCCTATCACACAGAGTGATAACTTGCCAGATAAGGATAATTTGGCAGATTATCCCTCCATGTAATAAAGACAACGATCATCTCTTTCGATTCGGACTAAAAATCGCCTCCAACGGCACATCGCTACGTCTAATAGCGATGTGTGGCCCTCAGCTGTAGGCTCAGTAAACGCCAGACCGGGCCATGTAGTATGACCGTTATGGTGCATTTACACAGATTTATCTTACAGATTTTTTTGAAGCCAAAACCAGGAATGGATTTGAAAAGGAGAAATCTTAATTTTTCCTTTATGATCTGTTCCGTTTATAGCCTGTTCCTAGCTTTGTCTTCAAAAATCTGTCAGATAAATCTGTCTGTGTAAAAGCACCCTAATGGTGCGTTTACAGATTTATCTGACAGATTTTTGAAGCCAAAGCCAGGAATGGATTTGAAAAGGAGAAATCATTCTTTCCTTTATGATCTGTTCCCTGTTTCTAGTCTGTTCCTTGCTTTGGCTTCAAAGATCTGTCAGTGTGTGTGTGTGTGTGTGTGTGTGTGTGTGTGTGTGTGTGTGTGTGTGTGTGTGTTGCAACAGGACCCACAACAACGCAATCACCATATTATAGTCCCTGTGGCCTCCTCCAGAGACCAGGGACCTGCATGTGTGCCAGGGTGAGAGGAGAAAGAGGAGGGCTATTTGCACTTCTGAATTAGTCATCCCCAGATGCCCCCACCGCCCTGCAGTCTGCCCCTCATATATACCTGTACTACTACTACTACTACTACTAATCCCCCTCATTTATACCTGTACTACCACACCCTACCTAGATGGAGGCACAAAGAAGATTTCCTATACTATACGGGAGCACAGAGCGGCACATTTGGCAAGCTACTTTTATGGAGCTCGTCTACTGCAGGGGGAGCACTGTTACAGTGGGAAGCAATAAAGTTGTCTCAAATGTCATTAAAATAGTAGCTGACGCAGCAGGGAAAAAATGTTCTATTTAGCAAAAAAATAAATAAATAGATTTTATTTATTGGCCATGACACCCAGCCCTACCTGCAGCTTAAAGGTAACCCCCCCCCCATGTGCATGAAGCCTTTAATCGAAGTAGTAGTGTAGTGACAAAGCAAACCTAAAGACATGCAGATTCTCAGAGTTGCAGCAGGAGGTTAAATTACATTCAGGAGGAGTCAGAAATAAACTTCTTGCATGGTTCCACAGTATTTATGCATAGTGGAACGTGGAATGTGATCAGTGTGAATACACCATACATATTGGGCCGAGCGTGCATGTAAACAGGGAGGTGAATAAGCCACTGAAGTCCAAATGCCAATCCTTTCTACTCCAACATTACGTGACCCTGGGGTGCAGCCAGGCGGCCTCCCCCCACACATTAGATCAATGATGTTCATCTAATGTACATAACTTGTGAAAGACGTTAGTGGCACATCAGCAAAAATAGGTGCAATCACAGATATTCAGTCTTTGATCGCTATAGAATACATCACTTGTGCCTCTAATGTCTAAGATGCTAGAACATGTAACTACAACCTAGTAGCCATTACTCAAACACTATAGAAACTGCAACAATAAGATGTGGCGCAAATGGCCAATCCATCGAGCATAAAGGTCCAATGTATCTTATATGACCAAATGCTGTGTGTGTGTGTGTGTGTGGGGGGGGGGGGGGGGGGGGCTGCTCTACTCCTTTGCTCTAGTTTTTACGTCTGTGTTACTAGTGTTTGTGCACATCTCACTTATAACAACATACTTGTTCCTTGTGGGAGCACTTTTCCTGGGGTACTTGGGTTGTCTCCTAAGTCTCAGGGTCTTTGGCCTCCTGAATGTAGGGGCGGTCCTGATTTTCTTCTTCTTGTGACTGTGTACTCCTTTTAAGACAGCCTTCTTGGCCTTCAGAGCCTTAGACTTTGCTTCAGTCTTGGCAGGGACAGCTAAACAAAAAAAAAAAAATATATACACACATCCATATATATTTGTATGTTACACCAAGATGTTAATAAATCAGTGTGTGTGGTAGCTTCACACACCGTATCACAGCAGATTTGACTAAATAAATGTACACAGCATCAAATCCACAGCAGATTTGATGCTGTGTGTGAAGCTACCCTTAAAGTGAGGATGTCTACATTTTAAGGCTGGGTTCACACTGTTACAGTTCATTTAATTTTGCTGCATACAAAAAATGTAGTCAACTACACTAATGCATAGAGCAAGACATTTTATATAATGCAAAGAGCAAGACATTTTATATAATGCAAATCAAGTGTATATGCAACTTGTGCATCTAGGGGTATACTGACTGAGCGGGCCATCATACTTACTCTGGCCTGATTGCTTTTATATACACGTGATTGATGCTGCAATCACATCTCTTCATACAGGCAGTGTCATGGACGGGATCACATCAGGACTACACAGACAGCCAGCAATGAAAGAGGCGGATAACCTATAACAAGCTCATCGGGGAAGACATAATAGTACGTCAAGATGTCACTAGCCCCTTTAAGGATATTTTCCCACAAATATCACTTCTGCCCTGTAGATAGTTGGTAAGGGGGAACTTAATAGTTTTTGTGCACATTTTTGTCTAATATGGTCACACTTTGTTGTAGAAAAATTCTTCAGATTTTCTGGTGAAAGCACCAGAGTTTTTATAAAAAAAAAAAACCTGTGAGAGGTTATAAAATTATATATATAGCAATCAGCTATTAACTAATGCTGGGTGAACCTCCCAAAACATTCAGGTTGATCCATCTTTTGAACACTGATTCCATGTGGCTGCTGCCCCATAGCTTCCAGAAGTACATGGAGATAGCCTATGGCTTCCAGAAGTACATGGAGATAGCCTATGGCTATATTCGCACTGCCCTTGCAGCATCCAACTTCTGCAGCTTTGGAGAATCACTAAACACTCAGGTTTGGATAACATTGCCAAACCAGAACATTTTAGCAGGTTTGCTTAAAGGACACCTGTCACCCCCCGTGCCGGGGTGACAGGCTCCGGACCCCCTGTTAGACCCCCCTATACTTACGTGATCCCGCCAGGTCCCGCTTCCTGAGTCGGCCGGGTCCCGGAGATATCAGCTCCCGAAGCCCGGCACGCGCGCTGACAGCAGAGTCAGGCGCCCATAGAGAATGAATGGGGAGGCGCCCATAGAGAATGAATGGGGAGTCCGATGCTCCGTCATTCTCTATGGGCATCGGACTCATCTCTCAGCGCGCGCGCCGGGCTTGGGACCCGGCCGACTCAGGAAGCGGGACCCGGCGGAATCACGTAAGTATAGGGGGGTCTAACAGGGGGTCCGGAGCCTGTCACCCCGGCACGGGGGGTGACAGGTCCTCTTTAACACTACTATTCACTTCTCACTACTGTACAGTCTATGGATCTTGTCTCCGCCATGTGAGAGAAGCAGAGGGGAAGAAGTGGTTCTACCTGCTCCTAATAAAGATCATTGAGACCAATGAAAGTCTGACATGTATGACACCAAGAGTTTAAGTGGCATTGATACTAGATATGATCACAGGCGCTGGTAAAACCTATGATCAGCTAATCATGATGTGTGACCGTCCATTCACCCCACAGGAGGCAGTATGAGGCCCGGCCCGACTACAGCCACATGTATGAGGTGAGGCCCCCGGCTCCTATACAGACGTGTCAGCGCTATAGGGCGGAGAGCTCGGTAACTACTCCTATAGCAGCCGTATGACTGACAGCGAGCTCCCCGTACAGCCAGCAGCGCCCCGGGGGAGGAGGCCTGGCGGAGGCCGCACGCTGCCCGGGGCCGGTACATCAGTCCGTATAGCTGGAATCAGCACTCATCATACTTTGATCGCTTAAAACATCACGTGCACCGGACCCGGGATCTGCAGCGATCCCTCCCGTCAGCTCCCGCACGGTACATGCGACGGCGACCAGGCCTCTCCCGGGGGAAGCCACATGGAGCCGGAGGGGAGCTTCCATCCCCCTATACCGCCCCATTACAGTCCCTGCCGGTGACCGCCACACATGACCAGCCGGGCTAGCCACATATCGGCACACAGGCCCAGTATCAGAGGCCACTAGCCACGCAGCTCTCACCTTCCTTCTTTGCTTTAGGAGCCATCTTGGAGAAAAAGGAAGCACGAGGGGTTTCTCGGCCAATTTCAGCACGGGCTGAAGAAGGAAACCTCGCGAGACTACGTGATAGGTATGGCGTAAAGAACACGTGGTGACGTCAAGATCATGTGACCAGAATCATATGGGAGGAGCTTCTCTGCGGCGTTCTATGTCTCAGGGATGTGTGTAGACTGGACAGTCCTCTATACTAGACAAGACCTATCTGGAGACACAGTATAATAGGCAGCGCGGACAATGGCATCATGGAGTGTCCTGTGACAGCTGGCTGGGACAATGGTGTTACTGTGTTGTAGTGATGCTGCATGATGGTTTTTGGTTTTAATTGTTTTTAAGGAAAATAAATCTTTCTGTGCTATAATAAAGGTTTATTATATTGCATTATATGATGTGCTGGATTTTAGCCATTCATCTGGTGCAGATCCAGGGGCAACTTCACTGCCCACTGCAACCTGGGTGGCAATGGTGCCTACAGGGGATACCAGCAGGAGCCCTGCCTCTCAGTTACAGCATGAGGGGCAGAATTTATTTTATTTTTTGATTTTTATGTATTGGACCCACAGATCTTTGCTCAGTTGTTTTTAATCAAAACCAGGAGTGGATTAGAAACACAGAAAGGGTCTGTTCACACACTGTTCAAATTAAGTGGATGGCCGCCATTTAATGGCAAACAAACGATATTTAACCCTTTAAGGACGGAGCCAATTTTCGTTTTTGCGTTTTCGTTTTTTCCTCCTTGTGTTTAAAAGGCCATAGCACTTGCATTTTTCCACCAAGGGACCCACATGAGCCCTTATTTTTTGCGTCACTAATTGCACTTTGCAATGACAGGCTGAATTTTTGCATAATGTACACTGCAAAACCAGAAAAAAATTCAAAGTGTGGTGAAATTGAAAAAAACCCAAAACGCATTTCTTTTATTTGGGGGGTATTTGTTTGTACGCCGTTCACCCTGGGGTAAAACTGACTGGTTACGCATGTTCCTCAAGTCGTTACGATTAAAACAATATCTAACATGTATAACTTTTCTTTTATTTGATGGCCTGTAAAAAATTCAAACCATTGTTAACAAATATACGTTCCTTAAAATCGCTCCATTCCCAGGCTTATAGCGCTTTTATCCTTTGGTCTATGGGGCTGTGTCAGGTGTCATTCTTTGCGCCATGATGTGTTCTATCGGTACCTTGATTGCACATATGTGACTTTTTGATCGCTTTTTATTACATTTTTTCTGGATTTGATGCGACCAAAAATTTGGCACTTTGGGATTTTTTTGCGCTGATGCCATTTCCCGTGCGAGATCAGGAATGTGATTAATTAATAGTTCGGGCGATACGCACGCGGCGATAGCAAACGTTTATTTATTTATTTACTTTTATTTAAAACCTGGGAAAAGGGGGGTAATTCAAACTTTTATTAGGGGAGGGGGCTTTTTACTAATAACAATACTTTTTTTACACATATACTAGAAGCCCCCCTGGGGTTAGGGTTATTCCCCCTGGGGGACTTCTAGTATATGCACTTTGATCTCTCATTGAGATCTTTGCTGTATACTTATACAGCAAAGATCAATGAGATCGGCACTCGTTTGCTTTCGGCTGCTGCAGCCGGAAACAAACGAGTGCCGAGCCGGGGACGGCGCCATCTTGGAGCGGACCCCGGCCAGCACCACACACGGAGATCGCTCCACTAGACACCAGGGAACGGATGCCTCCGGTAATCGGAGGCAGCTGTCAACTTTGACAGCTCTCTCCAATTACCTTATTAGCGGCACAGCGATCAGACCGTGCCCGCTAATAGCCGCGGTCCCGGGCGTTTTTAAAAAACGGTTATTATTTGTCATTAAATGGTGGCCATCCACTACATTTCAACAGAGTGTGAACATAGCCTTTCGGTGTTTCTAATCCACTAAGCAAAAATACTGTGTTGGAACATAGCCTAAGGGTGCCATCACACCTACTGGATCCGCAGTGGATCCAGTGTAATTTATCCCTATGAGAACACACGGCGGGCTACAGGCGGTTAACTCACATAGTCACAGCGGGATGTCAATCCCGCTGCTAGTATGTGTCCTCATAGAGATGAATGGCACTGGATCCGCAGCAGATTTGATCAGGTAAGTGTGATGGCACCCTTAAGGTAACATTACTGTCAATCATCACTATGAACAGAGGATTGTTCAACGGTCAATGTCCCTTTTTCACACCAGACTGACCCAATCATGCCCTTATGAACCTTGCTGTCTGCACTGGGGCACAGAAAAATAGGACTGGAACGGGCCAAACCCAAACTGTTCCTATAATGTTGAAAATTATATATGACAATGATGTCTTGGTATGCCAAAACATGCATTGCTTTGTGCTTTCCACAGTTTGGAAAGATGACACTTGGGGATCAGGTTCTAAGGGCAACCATCCTATGTCCAGCTAATTTCATGCAGGAGCCCTATTCATTAGAATAGGGCTTGTGCACAGAACTCACCAGTTGTGGTATGACTGATTGAGCAGACCAGTCCTCTGGCGTAAGCTTCATCTCTCCATGCCGAACAGTGGGGAGCATGTCTCAGTTAAATGTGACAGTGATCCAAAAAGATCACTGGCCTAAGCAAACTCCTGAAAATGACTCCATACTAATAACCCTCCTTCATCAAACTTTACAGTTGTATTGGGGCAACTAACATTCCCCTGGCATTCACCAAACCCAGACTTGTCCATAAAATGAAGATAGAGAAATGTGATTCCTCACTGTACTAATATGTTACCTCCAGGGCCGATAACATTTCATCTGATGCTTGGCATTGTGCTTGGTGATATAAAGTTTGCATGCAGCTGCTCAGTAATGGAAACCCATGCCATGAAGCTCCTGGTGGGCATAGTTTTCGTGCAGATTTTAACACCAGATGAGGTTTGGTCTTTCGGTATATGTACACATCCTTAGTACATTATTACGACTGTTCATATACTAGAGTACAGAAATAATTGTAATTACGGGCGTAACTAACTACCATTGTGCCGTGTATTATGGGGAATGATTTCAGCTTGTTCGCAACCATTTATTGTTATGGGGAGAAAATAAAAATCTCTTCCTCTAATGGGACCCTAAGGGTACGTTCACACTACGAATCAGCACAGAATTTCAAGTGGAGTTCACGCTGCTGACTCCGCTTGAAGTTCCGCCTGTTCCATTCATTCAATAGGATGTCTCATGCTCACTCTGCCAACTGCCCAAAGAAGTGACCCTGCTGCAGCCGCTGACTGGCTGAGGGGACTTGACATGTCCCGACCCTGGTTCCCACTCAGACCAGGAAGTGGCCGGCGCTGCGGAGGTGAGAGCATGTTAGGGTGTGTTCACCCTAACAGGCGGAAACTCCGAGCAGAATTCCACCTGCCTCACTGTCTCAATGTTATGTATAGGGCGCCTCTGCTCAAAGAAGTGACATGTCAGACTCCTTCTCTTCAAATGACGCAGAGACCGGATGGCCTGAAGAAGGTCCAGGTAGGACCGAAACGTCGCTACATATCACATAGGTTTTACAGTCTCACTATCTGTACTCACATATAATACTAGTTGGAGTAAAGATGTTATTGTTCTACTGGCACTGTAGATAAGACCTTTCATCTGCATAAAGGGTGCTGTGGATTATATACTCTTCCATATGTAAATAACCTGACATATCTGAGATATGGAAGTCAGGTAGTCCACTCTCCATAATCCTCCCCTCCAAAAGGGAGAAGTCAGAGACACCATCTCTCAGATACTCTGGTGTTACCCGGCATTTGTGTGTGGAGACCCCTGAGTCAGTGTGGCTCACAGCAGTGTATACCTGGGGAGAGCGAGACCCCTCTCTGTGCACTGTAACATATAACAATCTCCTGGAACTATTGTTCACATTAGCCCTGGTGTTGTGTGTTCAGGGATCAAAAATGTACAAAATCAGCTTGGCATCTCCCAACATACAGTCCCATGTAAAAATAATAAAATAATCACTCCTGCCAGTTCTATGTAAATACCACTGCCCATCAATCCCTTTCACAGTCCCATTAAAACACACACCACTCCAACACACAGTCCCATGTAAATAACCCCTCTTCGCTCCAACACACACAGTCCCATGTAAATATCCCCCCTCCGCTCCAACACACACAGTCCCATGTAAATAACCCCCCTCCGCTCCAACACACACAGTCCCATGTAAATAACCCCTCTCCACTCCAACGCACACAGTCCCATGTAAATAACCCCTCTCCGCTCCAACACACACAGTCCCATGTAAATAACCCCTCTCCGCTCCAACATACAGTCTTATGTAAATAACCCCTCTCCGCTCCAACACAGTCCCATGTAAATAACCCCTCTCCGCTCCAAAACACAGTCTTATGTAAATAACCCCTCTCCGCTCCAAAACACAGTCTTATGTAAATAACCCCTCTCCGCTCCAACACATAGTCCCATGTAAATAACCCCTCTCCGCTCCAACATACAGTCCCATGTAAATAATCCCTCTACGCTCCAACATACAGTCCCATGTAAATAACCCCTTTCCGCTCCAACATACAGTCCCATGTAAATAATCTCTCTCCGCTCCAACACACAGTCTTATGTAAATAACCCCTCTCCGCTCCAACACACAGTCTTATGTAAATAACCCCTCTCCGCTCCAACATACAGTCCCATGTAAATAATCCCTCTACGCTCCAACATACAGTCCCATGTAAATAATCCCTCTACGCTCCAACATACAGTCCCATGTAAATAACCCCCCTGCTTGTGAGATACAGTCCCATGTAACCTCCCTCCATTACACAGCGCCCCCTGCTGCCCCCTCCTCCCCAGCACACACATGCAGACCACCACTCAGCTTCCTGTCCGGGGCAGCGCTCTGCATACACCCCGGGACGCCCCGCCCATCCCCGATGAGGCCCCGCCCCCCAAGGTGACATAATTCCAGCCGGGAGCAGCTAAGCTCCAGACCCGAGCATGGAGAAATACCAGAAAATCCGGGTGGTCGGCAGAGGAGCCTTCGGGTGAGAGTCCTGGGAGGCTGAGGCCATGAGGATATCACAGTAATATTATTCCTGTCATATAACGGGGGTCAGCGCTGCCTGCTGCAAGGTCACGTGATGCGCAGGACCCGTTATCTCCTGCGCTGCTCCAGTGATCCCTAACCTGTGAGCGGGACTACAACTCCCAGCATGCCCGGCAGCCAGCTTTGATTAGTAGTTGTGCCACAGCCGAAGAGTCACAGATTGAAGGGGATGGGTTGTCCTATAAAGTTCTTTCTCCAGTGCAGCCCTCCATGTCACACATTACACTCTATATACTCTTCGGTAGAGCCTAGAATGTATCCTCTCCTTTGAGTTTCTCACTGTAGGGGATACATTCTAGCATCTTCAGTAGTGAAAACGCTAGAATGTATCCTCTCCTTTGAGTTTCTCACTGTAAGGGATACATTCTAGCATCTTCAGTACTGAAATGGCTAGAATGTATCCTCTCCTCTGAGCCATCCTCTCCTTTGAGTCTCTCACTGCAGGGGATACATTCTAGCATGTTCAGTACTGAAATGGCTAGAATGTATCCTCTCCTCTGAGCCATCCTCTCCTTTGAGTCTCTCACTGCAGGGGATACATTCTAGCATGTTCAGTACTGAAATGGCTAGAATGTATCCTCTCCTCTGAGTTTATCCTCTCCTCTGAGTCTCTCACTATAGGGTATACATTATAGCATGTTCAGTATTGAAATATTTAGAATGTATACTCTCCTCTGAGGGTATACATTCTAGCATGTGTAGCATTGAAATGTCTAGAATATATACCCTCTTAGTACTCAACATGCTAGAATAAATCCCCTATAGTGACTCAGAGGAGAGGATACATTCTAGCCATTTCAGTACTGAAGATTCTAGAATGTATCCCCTGCAGTGAGAAACTCAAAGGAGAGGATATACTCAGAGGAGAGGATACATTCTAGGCATTTCAGTACTGAACATGCTAAATGTATCCCCTGCAGTGAGAAACTCAGAAAAGAGGATACACTCAGAGGAGAGGATACATTCTAGCATGTTCAGTACTGAAGTGTCTAGAACGTATCCTCTCCTCTGAGTTTCTCACTGCAGGGTATACATCCTAGCATGTTTAGGGCTATGTTCACACATAGGGAGGCATTTATTAAGTCCGGCGTTTTTTACGCCGGACGTAAAAATGCCCCCGCGGACTGCCTCTACATAAATCCCGTGCGCGCCGTTGCGCACCGCCGAAAACCTACGCCAGCTGAGGACTGGAGTAGGTTTTTGGCGTACATTTTGGCGGAACGGATGATAAATCGCGCGGACTCTGAGTCCGCGCCCTCCGTTCCGCCCACTCTCCGCCCCTTTTCCGCCCCCTGGCGTACTCGGCGGAAAGTGCCGATTTGCGAATATTTTATTCGCAAATCCGCCATTTTTGCTTAAAAAAAGACGCAAATCGGCACTTTCCGCCGAAAATCATCCATTCGCCGGATGATACATGTGGCCCATAGTATTTCGGTCATTCTTTCTTCAACCAAAACCGAGTGCTGTGTTTTATGTGTGAACATAGCCTAGTAATGTAAAGTCCATCGAGTATCCTCTCCTCTGAGAGGGCATACATTCTAGAATGTTTAGTACTGAAATGTCTGGAGTGTATCCTCTCCTCTGAGAGGGCATCTCCACCAGGTGTACCCTCTCCTCTGAGAGGGCATCTCCACTAGGTGTATCCTCTCCTCTGAGAGGGCATACATTCTAGCAAGTGCAGTTTTGAAAGGTCTAGACCACAGGTGTCAGACTTCATCCCACGGCTGTTACAAACTACATTTTCCTTCATGCCTTACTTGTCCAGACATGGTGGGAATTGTAGTTCTGCAACTGCTGGAGGGCCTGAGTCTGACATCTCTGGTCTAGAATGTTCTCTTTTCTAACTGCAGGGTATACAGTCTAGTATGTATCCTCTCCTCTGAGCGTATCCTCTCTTCTGAGCTTCTCCCTGAGCGGGTCTTATTATACAGCATGATTAAGAGGTGAAAGCGAGCGGCGATGTGTTAGGTCAGTGCTCGCTTCCCCTTTGTTCCCTGCACATTTTCTGTGTTATTACACACACAGACAGTGACTGGGGGAACTGCGGGCAGCTGCGGGAGGGGCAGCCCAAAAAATCCTTAGATTGTTCAAGCTGCCCATTGTAGACAGCAGCACTATCGTGATCACGATAGTGATTACTCGACCAGTTTGAAGACCACAATCAGCTGATAACATGGATTATTACACCAAATGATTATCAGACGTAACGGCCAGGAAACCTTTGGTGTAATACACCATTGTCTGTACAAGGAACAGGACTGGTGTGTGGGGTCTGTATACAGGGGAGAGGACTGGTGTGTGGGGTCTGTATACAGGGGGAGAGGACTGGTGTGTGTGGTCTGTACACAGGGGGAGAGGACTCGTGTGTGTGGGGTCTGTATACAGGGGGAGAGGACTGGTGTGTGTGGGGGGGGGTCTATATACAGGGGGAGAGGACCGGTGTGTGTGGGGTCTGTATACAGGGGAGAGGACTGGTGTGTGTGGTCTGTACACAGGGGGAGAGGACTGGTGTGTGGGGTCTGTATACAGGGGGAGAGGACTGGTGTGTGTGGTCTGTACACAGGGGGAGAGGACTGGTGTGTGTGGGGTCTGTATACAGGGGGGAGAGGACCGGTGTGTGGGGTCTGTATACAGGGGAAGAGGACTGGTGTGTGGGGGGCTGTATACAGGGGGAGAGGACTGGTGTGTGTGGTCTGTATACAGTGGGAGAGGACTGGTGTGTGGGGTCTTTATAATGGGGGAAAGGACTGGTGTGTGGGGTCTGTATACAGGGGGAGAGGACTGGTGTGTGGGGTCTGTATACAGGGGAGAGGACTGGTGTGTGGGGTCTGTATACAGGGGAGAGGACTGGTGTGTGGGGTCTGTATACAGGGGAGAGGACTGGTGGTGGGGGGTCTATATACAGGGGAAAGGACTGGTGGTGGGGGGTCTGTATACAGGAGGAGAGGACTGGTGTGTGGTCTGTATACAGGGGTGAGGACTGGTGTGTGGGGGTCTGTATACAGGGGGAGAGGACTGGTGTGTGTGTGGGGTCTGTATACAGGGGAGAGCACTGGTGTGAGGGGTCTGTATACAGGGGAGAGGACTGGTGTGTGTGGGGTCTGTATACAGGGGCAGAGGACTGGTGTGGGGGGTCTGTATACAGGGGAGAAGACTGGTGTGTGTAGTCTGTATACAGGGGAGAGGACTGGTGGTGGGGGGTCTATATACAGGGGGAGAGGACTGGTGTGTGGGGTCTGTATACAGGGGAGAGGACTAGTGGTGGGGGGTCTATATACAGGGGGAGAGGACTGGTGTGTGGGGTCTGTATACAGGGGAGAGGACTGGTGGTGGGGGGTCTATATACAGGGGAAAGGACTGGTGGTGGGGGGTCTGTATACAGGAGGAGAGGACTGGTGTGTGGTCTGTATACAGGGGTGAGGACTGGTGTGTGGGGGTCTGTATACAGGGGGAGAGGACTGGTGTGTGTGTGGGGTCTGTATACAGGGGAGAGGACTGGTGTGAGGGGTCTGTATACAGGGGAGAGGACTGGTGTGTGTGGGGTCTGTATACAGGGGCAGAGGACTGGTGTGGGGGTCTGTATACAGGGGAGAAGACTGGTGTGTGTAGTCTGTATACAGGGGGAGAGGACTGGTGTGTGGGGTCTGTATACAGGGGGAGAGGACTGGTGTGGGGTCTGTATACAGGGGGAGAGGACTGGTGTGTGGGGGGTCTATATACAGGGGGAGAGGACTGGTGTGTGGGGGGTCTATATACAGGGGGAGAGGACTGGTGTGTGGGGGGTCTATATACAGGGGGAGAGGACTGGTGTGTGGGGTCTGCATACAGGGGAGAGGACTGGTGGTGGGGGGTCTATATACAGGGGAAAGGACTGGTGGTGGGGGGTCTGTATACAGGGGAGAGGACTGGTGTGTGTGGGGTCTGTATACAGGGGAGAGGACTGGTGTGGGGGGTCTGTATACAGGGGCAGAGGACTGGTGTGGGGGGTCTGTATACAGGGGAGAGGACTGGTATGTGGGGTCTGTATACAGGGGGAGAGAACCCCTGTACACAGACACCCCACACTGGTCCCCTCTCCCCCTGTATACAGACCCCACACACTAGTCCTCTCCCGTGTATACAGACCACACACCAGTCCTCTCCTCCTGTATACAGACCCCACACACACCAGTCCTCTCCCCCTGTATACAGACCCCACACACACCCGTCCTCTCCCCTGTATACAGACTCCACACACACCAGTCCTCTCCCCCTGTATACAGACCCCACACACCAGTCCTCTCCCCCTGTATACCCCTCCATGCTACTATGGATATTGCAGCTTCCTTCACTCTGTTTCTGCACAGTGAATGGTGCAGCAGCTCACTACTTCCTACTTCCGGTCGAGGCCCCGCCCCTCCTGGTGACATCACACCTCAAAGGAGAGGATACATTCTAGCATCTACCTATACTCTTCTCATCCTTCATATACAGCATCAGGTCTCTACTGGGGGTCTCTGACACTTCTTATCAGGTATACAGGGGAGAAGTATCTGATTAGTGGGGGTCCAGCTCTGGGACCCCACTGATCACATGTATGGTGAGTCCCTTGTGCCCCATGTGAATGCACTGACAGATATAGTAGTACTAGTAGTAATACTCTGCAATGAGTACCTGCAGCATTATACACACAGGGTATCAGGCCCTCTCCCATCTGCTATAGATTTTACTCTCAGGTTATATTATACCCCTCAACTATTATTATTATTATTATTATTATTATTATTATTATTATTATTATTATTATTATTATTTTTGCTTTACATTTTACTTTGCAAGTCGCCTTGATGGAATGTTTCCTGTTGTCGCTGTGTTTCCATGGTAACTGACAACAAACCCTGTGTGGTCTTTTCCTGCTCCGTCCAGGCTGCCCTTTCCTGGCTTTACCCCTCCCCTCTGAATGGGAATTACCAGCCCTTCAATAGAAATCAGTATGGAAAAATCTGCCATTTAGGGGATATTTTTTAACTTTAAAAACAAAAACTGAAATTACTGCCCAGATTCATCAGTCTGGCCGAGGACAAGAACCGCCTGATGTGCCCACAGGAACCAATCAGAGCTCAGCTTTTATTTTATCAGAGCAATCGGAGATTGCTTCTCACACAGACTGATAACTGGCGCCACTGTGTGTGAACATAGCCTCATATGCTGCAGAAATGACTGTCAGAACAAGCTGTAACCACATTGCTATGGGTTGATAATTTTGAGATTATTATAGGGGGAATTAACAAAGGGATAGAAGATGCTGCCTTTGATTTCCATGCTATGCTATGGACAACCCCTCCTCTTTTCCCTAATTATTAGGTCCAATACATTTGAATGGCTCTAGCTGACGCTCAAGTCTATGAAACCTCAGATGTATTCTGTATGTTCTATGTCAGGTACTGTAGGTGTCTATGACTTCACTATGTGACCTGTCCTTGTGTTTGCACAGGATCGTGCACTTGTGTCTCAGGAAAGCCGATCAGAAACTTGTGATCATCAAGCAGATCCCGGTGGAGCAGATGACTAAAGACGAACGCCTCGCTGCCCAGAACGAATGTCAAGTGCTAAAACTGCTCAGTCACCCAAACATTATAGAATACTATGAGAATTTCCTGGAAGACAAAGCCCTTATGATTGCAATGGAGTATGCACCTGGTGAGTGCCTCACGTCTGCTATACACCAAAAAAACTTATAGATGAAGCCATGTTCAGTACACACTTCAGTATAGTCCTATGACATGCGTCTACAGCCTCTGGGTGCTGTGTATGTGGTGTGAACAGAGCCCTATGTATGACCTGCCATCACTTTCACACATTTTTGTGTCCAATATCCGTCTGCAGCTCTCAGCCTGACCACAGGTCATGAGAACTGCAGTCAAGCCAGGACATACAGATGCCTGAATGTGTCTGTGGCGTTTTCTTTTTTAATTGTTTTTTTTTTGTCGTGCAGTTTTTGTATCGTTTTATCAAAATAGTTTATTTAAATTTGTGCGTTTTTGTGTTTTTAAGCAGTGTTTTCCTCCTTAAAAGTCATATAATTCTTTGGTCATGTTATTAAAGGATTCCTCATGTAGAATGTGATGCCACAAGAATGAGACACATTTACATGTGGTTTTTTGTTTGTTGTAGGGTACCTTCACACATACAGTGGTTTCAGCTGCATGTTTTGTGTTTTGTTATCAGTTTAAAGGAGAAGACCGGCGAAAATTTTTATTTAAGTATTGTATTGCCCTCCAAAAGTTATACAAATCCCCAATATACACTTATTATGGGAAATGCTTATAAAGTGCTTTTTTCCCTGCACTTACTACTGCATCAAGGCTTCACTTCCTGGATAACATGGTGATGTCACGACTCCCAGAGCTGTGCGGGCTGTGGCTGCTGGAGAGGATGATGGCAGGGAGACACTGAGGGGCACAGGGCACTGGAGGGACACTGAGCATCCCCCTGCCATCATCCTCTCCAGCAGTCACAGCCCGCACAGCTCTGGGAGTCGGGTCGTGACATCACCATTTTATCCAGGAAGTGACATCACCATTTTATCCAAGAAGTGAAGCCTTGATGTAGTAGTAAGTGCAGGGAAAAAAGTATGTTATAAGCATTTCCTGTAATAAGTGTATATAACTTTTGGGTGACAATACAATACTTAAATAAAATTTTTTGATGACCTTCTACTTTAATGCACCAAAACAAGCAGAAGTTAAAGGGGCTGAAGCTTTCTGCTCCCCGGAACTCACTTTCTGAGATACCATGTCTTGGTAGTAAGCCCTCTGAGACACAGGGGTGTGGTTAAAGGGGTTATCCAGCGCTAAAAAACATGGCCACTTTTCCCCCTACTGTTGTCTCCAGTTCAGGTGTGGTTTGCGATTAAGCTCCATTTACTTTAATGGAACTGAGTTTCAAAACCCCACCCAAACTGGAGACAACAGTAGGGGGAAAGTGGCCATGTTTTTGTAGCGCTGGATAACCCCTTTAAGGCGTGATCATCACGTGTGAGTAAAACGACGCCCACATGCAGTGTCCAATAGCTGCACAGTGTCTCCAGTAATGCAGGGAATTGAGAACTTTCCGCATTGGTGAAGAGAAGACTTTAGCTGCCTTCTGCTTACCAGACAACCCCTTTAAAGGAAATGTGTCATCAGAAAATGATTAATTGCTTAAATATTGTTTTTAAAGAATTTTTGGTGACATTTTTTCTAATTTTCCATTTTTCTATCTATATTATAAAATAATCCTGATATCTTGCAGTTTTCTATTCTTACCACTGGGGCTAAAACTAAGCTGAGACTTCCTGTTGTGTCTGTGGTGATAAAAGGAGGCTGCTGTAAAGTCATCTTAACAGTATTGCAGTGACATTTAACAACACCAGTAGATAGAGGAGACATTAGCAGCTCCCTGTGGAATGACTTCTTTAAAGGTCTCAGTGTACATTCAATGATGTTTCACATTCATCTCAAGGGGGCAGAGTCTGACTGTTGTTGTCTATGTCCATGAGGCTTGCTGTAAAGTATGTCACTACATGCTGTTAAAAGTAGCTCAGGTAAGATTGCAACCCCTATAAAAAGTCACAAAAAGTGCCAGAAAAAAGAAACATTCTAAAAAAAGAACATATTTTTGCATCTGACTCTAATCAGTAAAAGAAAATTTAGGTGATACAGTCCCTTTAAGCCAAAACATGCTCTGACCACTGTATGTGTGAATGTACCAATAAGCAGGAAAAAAACCTGTTTAGGTCTATAGCAGAAATATCACCAAAAAGGAAAAGCACTGCACAAAAAGTGTTTTATATTTCCCCATAGACTTTTAGCTAACATTAGAAATGCAGCATTTTTCCGCCAAAAACTCATGTAAGAGTGCATGGAAAATCACCACAAAAGCCAAGTGTTACAAAGCTTTTTCAGGACTTTTCTGAGCAGGACTTAGTATGGTGTCCTAGTCTGTTTCGCACTTCTTTTTAAAGAGTTACTGCAGTTTAAATTTTCTTTGCAGAAATCAATAGTACAGGCAATTGTAGGAAAATTTGTAATTGGGTTCATTAGCCGAAAAATGCATTTTTAGGCTATGTTCACACGGTGTGAACACCTCAGCCCGGATCATCCCGGCCGGTACTTAAGTACTGGCCTGGTAATCTTTCCGGCCGCGGAGCTCTGATGCGGGCGCATCAGCGCGCGCCCGCATCAGGGCTTCCCATAGCGCACAGTGAAGCGAGCGGCCGGAGCCGCTTGCTTCACTGTGTGAACTGACAGGTCTTTCTGCGGTCGGAATTCACTGAATTCCGGCCGCAGAAAACTGACATGTCATTTTTTCCGGCGCAGCATGGGATCCCGGCCGGAGCGCATGCGATGTGTGTACGCTCCGGCCGGGATCCCATTGCAAATAAGGCTATGTTCAACTCCTCAAAACTAAGGCCGTAGTTCTGCGGCGAAAACTACGGTCGTAGTTTTACGTAGTGTGAACATAGCCTTAACATGAAAACACAGTTTGAAGCTCTTCCCCCTGTCTTCACAGCAAGTATGTAAAAGGCAGCGTGAAATCTGTTGCGGATCTGTTATCTGTGGTCCCACCCTAATGGTACAAACTCACTGGGCGGATCCGCAGCGTGAAACTCAGAGAATTCACAGCGAGACCCACTGCGGATCCCTGCCCTGTACAGTCTATGGGCAGACAAACTCGCAGCAGGATGGACATCCCGCTGTGAGTTTGTCCGCAGCCCGCCCCGTTATACCTCCGCCTGCTGGAGCGTATACATCACCGGATCCCGCTACGGCTTGCTTCGGGGGTTCCCGGCACGTCCCGCTCGGCCAATCAGTTTGCAGCCCCGCCACAGCGCACTGATTGGCTGAGCGGGACGTGGAGACACTGGGATCCCCAAAGCAAGCCGGAGCGGGGACCCGCTGATGTATACACTCCAGCCCGTGGGGGGTTAACGGGGCGAGCTGCGGACAAACTCACAGCGGGATGTCCATCCTGCTGCGAGTTTGTCTGCCCATAGACTGTACAGGGCAGGGATCCGCAGCGGGTCTCGCTGCAAATTTTCTGTGAGAAACTTGCTGCGGATTCGCCCAGTGAGTTTGTACCTTAGGCGAGGTTTGTAAATGGCGGCCATCCACTCAATTACAACATTGTGTGAACAGATCCTTTCTGTGTTTTTAATCCACTCCTGGTTTTGGTTGCAATACTGACTGAAATATACGTAGTGTGAACGCAGCCTAATTAGGCTGCGTTCACACTACGTATATTTCAGTCAGTATATGTATATTTCAGTCAGTATTGCAACCAAAACCAGGAGTGGATTAAAAACACAGAAAGGATCTGTTCACACAATGTTGAAATTGAGTGGATGGCCGCCATTTAATGGCAAAGATTTGCTGTTATTTTAAAACAACGGCTGTTATATTGAAATAATGGCAGTTATTTACTGTTATATGGCGGCCATCAACTCAATTTCAACATTGTGTGAACGGAGCCTTTCTGTGTTTTTAATCCTCTCCTGGTTTTGGTTGCAATACTGACTGAAATATACTGACTGAAATATACGTAGTGTGAACGCAGCCTAAAAGAGAAGTCCCATAAAGAAAAAAAAATCAGCTACAGGCAGGGGGTGGGGGGAACACAATAAACAATGTATACTTACCCATCCCTGTGCCTTTTTAGCACTGCTTTCACAGTTTGTACACATCCAGTGGATGTCATTTCCGGGTTGGTTCCGTGTATGTCGAGGCTCCAGCTCCTGCTGCTGCAACATCATGGACCGGTTGTTGGATTGCCCACTCAGCCAGTCACTGATTGGCTGAGTGGGCATTCCTTCAATGGGGTATGTGAGGTTGCAGCAGAAGGAGCTGCTGGAGGCTGCTGGCTGGAAGATACCGAGAAGGTATTGCTGCAAAGGCACAGGGATGGGTAAGTATACATTGCTTATTATTCCTGCACTCCCCTGCCTTTCTCTGATTTTTTGTTTCATGGGACTTCTCCTTTAATGGGGTTATTAGGGGAGCAGATAAGGTCATACCTGTTCCTTTGCCTGGCACTCCACTGGTATATACCTTCCAAGATGAGAAGAGGACGGGTGCATGTGAGGAGCATTGCATGTTTACCACACCTGTGTATACACGAAGCGATAATTCGCCCAATCTATTGTTTAATGATTTTGAAGCAACAATTTGGTTTTTATAACAATCAGCATTTAGATGAATAAATCGTTAGAAAAATTGTTAGAAAATGCGTAACAAAAATCTTTATTGCGATCCTTTTTTAGATCGCTGAAGCCCATCTTTCACATAGGGTGAATCTCTGAAAAACTGTTTACACAAAGCGATCTGCGAATTTTTAGCGAACGACGAACAATGATTTGAGAACACGTTGAAAGATCAAAATTAACGATTTCTCGCTCGTTGCTTGATCGTTTGCTGTGTTTACACTGAACGATGATCGCTCAAATGCGATCGTTATTGTGAAAATTTGTATGATAATCGTCCTGTGTAAATGTAGCATTAGGAAGGCAATTATGGACAGTGAGTGCAGGCATAGTTTTGCCTGCACTCAATGCTCCTGACATGCACCTGCCTCACACCTGCCCCCCTCTTGTTTCAGAATACAGGTGTCAAACTTAGGCCCTCCAGCTGTTACAAAACTACAATTCCCATCATGCCAGGACAGCAAAAGCTAAAGCTATAACCAATGTCTATATAGGTCCTCGGTTCTGGACTAAATGAATATGTCAGCTGCATTCCTGTCCAGAACTGCTGACACTTAGATAGCTGTTAGGACAGCCCTGCAGTTCCTGACACAACCATTGGTGGCAACAGAGGGACGGTGTCACTCCTTACTTCTGCCATTCATTGTATAAATGTAAAGTAAAAAACATTGGGGGAGATTTATCAAAGGGTGTAAAATTTAGACTGGTGCAAACTGCCCACAGCAACCAATCACAGCTCAGATTTAGGCAGTGCTGAAAGGAAAGAGGAGCTGTGATTGGTTGCTGTGGGTAGTTTGCACCAGTCTAAATTTTACACCCTTTGATAAATCTCCCCCATTATTTTTACATATAGTCATATAACTTTATAAAAGAAATGTAACGTTTTTTTCACTGTAATAACACTTTAATAACGATGTTCTTTTTCTTTTTAATACTAAGGCTGACATTTCACAAACTGTTCACTGATAAACTTCTCCTGTGTTGGATTCAGCGGGTCCCGTATTGCGGCGCTCCGGTCCCCGCTGCCTGGGCGCTTCCTGGTCTCTGACGCGGGCTTGAGACGTTACGTTTCAAGTCCGCAGCCAGTCAGTGACGGAGGATGCCCTCAGCCACCTCCTCCCTGGCAAGATCGGAGAAAAGCCCCCCCCCCACCGGAGTACCCCTTTAAGAGACTTGCCACTTAAAGAGAACCAATCACGGAAGATTTTTTTTTTTTTTTATTCCTTAATTCTATTTAAATTACTTTTTTATTAATATTTGTAAATAGAATTAAGGAATTTTCTGTCCGCGTTTTTAATTTATTTATGTCTCTCTTCACTGTCACGCGCCGGCTCTTTTCAAAAGAGCCGGCGCGTGACAGGAAGCTCCCGGCATGCAGAGCGGCAGGAAGAGCTCCCATGAGCCTTTGCCCGCCGCTCTGTAAATACACAGCGATCTCGCGCTATACAGCGCGAGATCGCTGTGTATATCTGTCCTAATTAAACCTATTAGTTTTCTCATGAAGATACAGACTGCATTTGCAGTCTGTATCTTATACTTTACCTAATCCTATGTAGCAGTGTAGTAAGCCGGGCGCCATCTTGATGACTGGAACGCACCGCTGGAACGCAAATGACGTCATCAAGATGGCGCCCGGCATTACTGCACCGCTACATAGGAGTAGGTAAAGTATAAGATACAGACTGCAAAGGCAGTCTGTATCTCCATAAGGTCTACTTATAAAGATACAGACTGCCTTTGCAGTCTGTATCTTATACTTTACCTACTCCTTTGTAGCGGTGCAGTAATGCCGGGCGCCATCTTGATGACGTCATTTGCGTTCCAGCGGTGCGTTCCAGTCATCAAGATGGCGCCCGGCTCACTACACTGCTACATAGGATTAGGTAAAGTATAAGATACAGACTGCACAGGCAGTCTGTATCTTTATAAGTAGACCTTATGGAGATACAGACTGCCTTTGCAGTCTGTATCTTATACTTTACCTAATCCTGTATAGCGGTGCAGTATTCCCGGGCACCGCCATCTTCATGACGTCAGTTGCGTTCCACTGCTGGAACGCACCGCTGGAACGCAAGTGACGTCATCAAGATGGCGGCGCCCAGCAATACTTTTACTACTATACAGGATTGGGTACAGTATAAGATACAGACTGTAAATGCAGTCTGTATCTTCAGGAATAGACTTAGGGAGAGAGAAACTTTTATTATAGGGACAGTTAATTTTAGGTGATTGGTTCTCTTTAAGCCGAAATTGACACCATCACCATCACATAATTTACGATAGTTAATGGAGGCCCTGCCCAGTTTTACACTGAGCCACACCTACTTTTCTAGAGGGGTTGTGAACCAAACAGAGAGTCTCAATTCCTATGCAACAGTTTTGTGTAAAAATTGGTGATTTGTATACGTTGTGGGCCCTGTTCGTAGTGTGTTTTGTGTTTAGCTGTGTTTAAAGCGACTCTGTACCCACAATCTGACCCCCCCAAACCACTTGTACCTTCGGATTGCTGCTTTTAATCCAAGATCTGTCCTGCGGTCCGTTCGGCAGGTGATGCAGTTATTGTCATAAAAAATGTATTTTAAAATTGCAGCCCCGTGCCCTACGGGCATAACTTTGCACCGCCCCCTCCGTCCCTCCTCCCCACCCTCCTCATCATTAGGAATGCCACTGGCACATTTACTTCTGTTTGAATATTGCACAGGTGCCTTAATGATCCAGCCCATGTGCCGTGGTAACACAGGTGGTGAATAGGAGGCAATCTGCCTGGAGCATTCCTAATGATGAAGAGGGTGGGGAGGAGGGACGGAGGGGGCGGTGCAAAGTTAGGGCACAGATACTCCCGTAGGGCACTGAACTGCAATTTTAATAGTAATGTTTTATGACAATAACTGCATCACCTGCCGAATGGACCCCAGGACAGATCTTGGATTAAAAGCAGCTACCTGAAGGTACAAGTGGTTTGGGGGGGTCAGATTGTGGGTACAGAGTCGCTTTAAAGTATATGTTTAAATGTGTATGGTAACATAGCTATTGACTAACAATGAGTAATGTACATTATAGCTTAGCGTACATTGCACAGCTATTCTTGTTTCTCCATTTAATTTTGCAGCTGTGCTTTTTGACCCTGCAGAAAAGCTTAAACGTTAAATGTAGTACAGAAATGCAGGATGAACAGGGCCTAGAAATGGCAGATAGCCATCAGTAAATTCCCCCCATAGAGTGAAGCATAGCTTGGCTGCCTTTATTGACATATTTTTCGTACAGCAGCTCTATGACCAGTGTGCACTCAGCAGCCTTACTCCCTCTAGTGGTAGAATGAGTTTTATAACGTAACTACAGCAAGTTTTGAGCTGCAACTGAAATAAAATTATACTAGGATAAAAGAATCAAATATTATTCCTAAAAACAATAATAATACTAATAATAATAATTAAATAATAGTAAAATAAATAAAATAATAAAAACTATAAAAAAGATTTACTTTATGCCTACTGGTGTAGTTATGACGGGGGCAGAGGTTGCAGTTATGCTTCAGCCCTGATGTCTGAGGAGACCCAAAAGTTTTCACAGCTATCATAGTCTTTCATAGTCTTCTTTTTTGTTATTTTTACATTAATGGCCATCAGTGTTTGTTTGATGGGGGTCTCACACCCACATTCCCAATTATCAGCTGTCTTGCACAAAAGCACCACCTGCATATACGGTGAAAGAAACTGGAATTGGACAGATCCATGCATTGTGTAGTGGCTCTGTTGAGTTACAGCAGCGATGGCTCCTATTCACTTTATCCCCTAAGTGACCAGCCTATTTAAGGCCTTAGTGACCTGTGGATAGCTCATCACCCTGCTTTAACTGAAAAACACCCTTTGGGTAGCTTCACACGTACCGGATCTGCAGCGGATTTCACGCTGTGAATTTGCAGCGAAATCCTCCAGGCCGGGGGCTGCGGGGGGTTAAAGGGGCCGGGTCACATACTGGCAGCGGAATGAAAATTCCGCTGTGGGTATGTGACCCATTCAACTTCACACTACCATGATCCGGTTCGTGTGAAGCTACCCTTTAAGTGCACACACAGCATCAAATCTGCTGCAGATCTGCTGCGGATTCTGTACGTGTGAACGCACCCTTAAAATTTTTTTTTTTCATTTTGCCCTAGTTCCATTAGTGCACCAGCTATCCTGTCTGCTGCTACAGTACACTGCACTACTACAGTAATACAGTGTATTGAGCCTGTCTATATTGTTCTGACAGGCAGTCTATAACTGTGCCTCCAGCTGTCAATCTTGTCGTTGGACTGCTGATGGTGGTAAATGGTACTTATATATTACACACTGCTGTAGTCAGGCATGTAACAGGTTTCTCCGATCTAGGTAGTTACAGTGGGAGCCTGGCTGTCATACTGATAGCTGAATCCCTGTGATCCCAGTGTGAAAACCCCGTTCCGGACCCTACCAGTCGACTTAGGAGCGGTTGTGATCCCCCTATCTATCAGATGGCCTATCCTGATCAACGACTATTATTGACCAGCCATCACATGGGTTACACCTTTTCTTTGATCATGCTTCTTTTTTCTCTACATTGTGATCTGTGGAAGGACTGAAACTGCTTATGTAAATTCAGATCAGAAACCAGGATGACTCAGATTGTTGACAGAAGGAAGGTCAGTGTTTTGGAGGACGGACGCCACAGTAATCACTGGAATGTGGCTACATCTTGTATGACAGCTCTGTATATATGATCTTCTTGACACATTTATGTACATTTTCCTGTAACTAATAAAAGCCTATTATTTTATATACATTGAATTGTATAGCATTTCCGTCAATCCAATCATTAAAAGTTTAATGGCACCAATAACACATATACAGTCTTTTGCATTTTATAGTAAGGTTTTAGCATGTTTTTACATTGATGTGTCCAAAATTGTTTGCATAGTGGTAGATATTGCCATTTTACACGCGCTGAAGTAAAACAGTAATTGTTAATGAAGTGGAGCAGAAAGAAATCAGAGATCATATTGAAACATAACAGAAAATTCTTACCTTCTTTCTAGTACTGTCACAACTACATCACTACTGTTCTATCTCCAAAATTACAAATGTCATGGATATCGGATGGCACCACATTGGTGTCAGTGATAGCTTGTGAGGTAGAACACCAAGGTGTGGTGGAGCCATGCCGCTTACTGGGGTTGTCATCAGGCATGAGTAATAGAATACATAAATGGAATCATGAGTTTTTTCTATAGCAGCTGTACTAGGTGTCAAAAAAACTTGTACATGCCATACGAACCATATCTGCCTTCCAGGAGGTCCACGGATTACACTCTATGGGTTGTCTGTGCATTTTTTAAACCATGGTTTTGCAGACTGCAGAACCACACAGATGTGTAGAGTAGGGATATGTATCATCACTAGATAGTTGTCTAGAAAACGTAATTCCACATACTAAAAGTTTGGATTTCTTGGAATAGCGTGGTAGGCCTTTCAAGATATCAGAGCACTTGCAAAACAGAACTACTTTTTCTAGACAAAATAAATCGACCACCGCTGTAGGAGATTCGGATTTAGTGAGATGCTCCATAAGTTTGCTCATGTTGATCAGCTCTAGATTATGAGCATATACTACCAAAAATCAGTGTATTTTGGTATATTTGGTATTGATGGTGTTTCTTCTTCTCCGTAGGGGGCACATTAGCCGAATACATTCAGAAACGCTGTAATTCATTGTTGGATGAAGACACCATTCTACACTTCTTTGTCCAGATTCTCCTCGCTCTGCATCATGTGCACAACAAACTCATCCTTCACCGAGACTTGAAGACACAGAACATCCTCCTGGACAAACACCAGATGATTGTAAAGATCGGGGACTTTGGAATCTCAAAGATTCTCAGTAGTAAGAGTAAAGCCTACACTGTGAGTAGACAAGAAGAAAGCCTTTATTAAGAACAGGAAAACTAGCATTGTAAATATTCAGTATAGCAGAAACATTGTAACATTATGACAAAGGAGCTGAAATGTTTAAAATACACATATCTTTTCTGCTCTGTCTCCTTACCATCCATGTAGATGAATATAGATGACTATTGACTATTTCCGTACTAAAAATTGGTGGACACCATGGGGAACATTTATTAAGTCCGGCATTTTTTGCGCCAGGCTTGAAAATGTCCCCACAGTGCCGAGGATCTGAGGATTTATATAGCGGCGCAGTGCCTCTACATAAATCCTGTGCGCACTGGAGCGCCAACAGATTCCGCAGCACTTGGCACATTTTGCAACAGCTGGAGGGCTGCAGGCTCCCCAAAATGTGGCTATCCAGTTGTTGCAAAACTACAGCTCCCATAATGCCCTGACAGTCAGCGTCTGTAAGGGTATCATGGTAAATGGGGATTTGCAGCACCTTCATAACAAGCGACAAGCACTGTTCAAAGCAATGCAAGTCAAAAGGGACTGTCACCTGCTTGGTACTTGTCTGCAATTTGGCCATGTTTGATAGTCAAACTTTTCATTAATGGCTTCTTTACACAGATGTGTGTGTGTATGTATATATATATATATATATATATATATATGTAAAAAATGTGTAGCGCCAAACATGAAAATGCCCATGCGTTAGTAATCAATAACCACTTTGTTAAGATATCACAGAAAAATCTATATTGAAATCAGTGACATAGAAAAATATTATAAAGAGGATAATGGGAAGGAAAACAGGATGCACAGACAAGGAAACCACAGCTCATAGGTGCCTAAGATAACAGTTAAAGCGTAACTGTCATATTTATTATTTTTTTTTTGCAGAAATCAGTAGTATTTTAAGAAACTCTGTAATAGGTTTTATCAGCCAAAAAAGCCTCCTTCTGTACTCAAGAAGCAATTTCCCAGCCTCCCCCCCTGACTTTTATCTGTGCATTATCAGGCAAACACGTCTTCATTACAGAGAAGCCAGTGAAGACGGGTTCTGCTCTCTCCATTCTATCCTTATGGAGGGGGGAGGGGCCGAGGGAGATGAGGGAACAGGAAGAGGTGACATGAAGGTCAGCTGTTTGTAGACTCTCTGGGCACCTAAAACGCAGGATTCTGGGGTCAGAAAGGTCAGTGCTTATCTATGAACTTACTGAGAGAAGATTGCAGGGTGTTGTGCTTTGTAGGACTGCTCCGTGCTCAGTCACTCCTAACAGCCCCTCCCCTCTCCATAGCCACATAATGGAGACAGAAATTCTGCTTCTTCTGAAGTGAGGGGGGAGGCTGGGAGATTGCTTTTTCAGTACAGAAGGAAATTCTTTTGGTTTATAAAACCTATTACAGAGTTTCTTAAAATCGCTTGTACTATTGATATTTAATGTTTTCAAAAAAATGACCCTGAAATGACAGTTACACTTTAAATACCCCTATGACATTCAGGTCAGTTTAGGTGCTTGTGCATATCGAAGATTATATATAACCCAACTAAACTGTTTAGTTATATTCACATGGTGAGGTCAAAGTGTTAGTATATTGCACTGTCCATTCAATCAGAGTATGGCACTGAAACCGTGTATGATTGCAACCTGCCCGCTTGTTAACTTATAGCAGTATTGTGCAGTCTAAAGCCAAAAAGTGTGGAAAAAAAAGTGCACTAAAGAAAGAACATATAATCTGGGCATGGGTCAGTGAAATATGCATATAGAAAACACAAGAACACTATGACATACTGTAACAATGAGTTGTGGTTCCACAGACAATCCCTGATGAAGGGTGAGCCAAAACGCGCATTGGGGTGATTTTCTGTCGAAACACGATTAGTACAGTATGTCATAGTGATTTTTCTGTCTGTATATTTCACTGACCCATGCAGAGATTATGAAGGAGATTTATCAAAGGGTGTAAAATTTAGACTGGTGCAAACTACACACAGCAACCAATCAGAGCTCCTCTTTCCTTTCAGCACTGCCTAAAGCTGAGCTGTGATTGGTTGCTGTGGGTAGTTTGCACCAGTCTAAATTTTACACCCTTTGATAAATCTCCCCCTATATGTTTACTCAAGTTATTTCTTTTTTGCACATGGGCACTTTTTGGCTTTGGACTGTACATTACTGCCATAAGTTTACAAGCGGGTAGGTTGCAATTATATATGGCTTTTCAGTTCAATAGTCTGATTGAATGGACATAGTGCGATATACTAACACTTTGACCTCAACATGTGAATCTAACTACACTTTGTTTGGGTTATATATCGTCAATATGCACAAGCATTTAAACTGAATTGAATGTCATAGGGGTAGTAACTGTTAGGGGTAGTAACTGCTGTGGTTTCCTTGTCTGTGCCTCTTGCTTTCCTCTGCATTCTCCTCTTTAGAATATGTTTCTATGTCATTGATTTCAGTATATATTTTTCTGTGATATTTTAATAAAGTGGTTATCGATTAATAACATATGGGCATTTTCATGTTTGGCACTACACGGTTTTTCCTGTAATAACACATTTTCCTCTCTAGAATGTAGCGTGAGTGATTTACCTAGACAGCATCTTCATGTGTCACTGCGGTATACTGTATACTGTATACTCTTCCTTTGCTGGTAACATGATATGTGTCTTCTGTTTGACACCAGTTTCCTTTTATACCATTTAGCTTGTTATTTCTTAGTATGCTACATATTTTTAGTATGGTTTGTCTCTCTAAAACGCTTACATTTCCATTCCTGAAATTTTTCATGGTTTCACCCAATACTAATGAAACCTAATACCGCTGGGATGTATGACTGTCATTTGCAAACTGAGAAGGTCTATGTTATGTCATTGTAGAATTATTTGATCTTGGTAGTAGATACATTGTCAGGGGTGTTAGGTATAATAAATGTATCTCATGACAAATCTTTGCAGGTGAATTCCCATCATCTTTGGGCAGTAGGTCAAAGATACAACGAAGTATGCTACCATACACTACTGTGTACCCATTTACTTTAATAGACTGATTGTAGTCTAAATGTGTGCACACATGGGCACAGGATGTTTCCGCACCGTTTCTCTCTGCAGTCTCTACTGACTTTAGTGAGAGCTCCGGCACTGGCACTTGTCATGTTTCTCTTCTTCTATTGAAGTCAATGGGAGTGGGGTTTTAGGCAGTGTGGTGTGCTGTTTTGGATGTGGAACAAATCAGTGCTTGATCGTACCCTTATAGTGACTGTTCCTGCATGGTTTCCCATGTCCTATTGAATCCAATGGTGAAACACAGAAATCAGCATGATTTTATGTTAAAAATTGTTTGATCCTAGCAAGTGTGAACATACCCTTATAGTATAGTCACACACATCAGAAGTGTTGCAGAATTTTTAAACCTGAAAATCTCTTCCATACATCTTGCTAGGTTTGTTTCTGCAGCAGGGGTTTATGCAGGGCCCATTCAGATAAATGGGACAATGTATTTAACCAATCCGCTGCATGTAAATATACACCTAGGTAGCAGAGTCCCACAGAGCCATAAATGTTATTATTTTACTGCTTAGATGTGAGGTGTCATCATAGACTGGCACGTTCTCATGACTGACCTCACATGATCCAGTTTCTGTATGGCCGCATTATTCCCTGTCATTACTGTAACTTGCCAGGGATGACTCTAGTAGGAAAGCGTAAAGAACGAGTCTGCAATATTAATCTCTTAGTATTCAGAATAAGCCAAGCTTTTTTGTACTTTACCCCTGCAGTGAGGACACATCCAGAGGTGATCAGACATTTCACATGATAACTACATATTCACATGACTTCCCAGCAATGACCTTAATATATTCACTAGTTGTAGCTTTAACTGGTTTTGCAGATTTATATGAGGATCCCTCATCTTTCCCTATGGAGTGCTGTAGTAATGATCTTTCATAAGGCAGTAAACTGGCTACCTGTAGGTGGCACTAGAGAGACAGGTTTATATAATTTGACTGTCAGTGCTAATCTGACACATGGCAGGAGTTACTGTATTGCCTATCTCCTATAACTTGGGCGCCATGACAGCTTATAGTTATAGTTAAACAGCCAAAAAGTTTCCATATAAGACAAAAATACCTGCAAATATTCCAGGTAGGGATGGTCCGAACCTGCCGAGGTTCGGGTTCGTATGAACCCGAACGCTCAGCAGCAGATTCCTACTGTACAGCGGGAGGAACGCCTGGAAAACTGGGATAAAGCCTATGGCTGTATCCCAGTTTTCCAGGCGGTCCTCCCACGGAGTCCCGCAGTCCTCCCGCTCCTCCCTCGGAGCGGGCAGACAGCGGGAATCATTACCGAGGGTTCGGGTTAGTACGAACCCGAACCAAACTCGGTTCGGACCATCCCTTATTCCAGGGCTTGGGCCTAAGGGAGCTATACAGAGGTCAAGGTAAGAAGGATGGCTATAGGATTGGGCTTCTTGTAGAATTAACATTGCGAGCAGACAGAATAGATAAATAAAATGTTTTCTTACTTTTATATCATGGTAAATAAGTGTTTTAAGGCTTGAATTAAGAGGCGCAGTTGACGCTCCATTTTTTATCAGCCCAGTCCTGGTGGGTCCATGTTATGTAACTCCATATTCCGTTTTCTTATTATGTAACTATCTATTATCTTTTATTTGACGTTGCTACAAAGGATCCATTTATTAGTGTAGTGTTCTTTTCTATTTGGAACTTACTTTGTATATCCTGTGTATTTGCCAGGTAGTGGGAACCCCCTGTTACATCTCTCCAGAACTGTGTGAAGGGAAGCCTTACAACCAGAAAAGTGACATCTGGGCACTTGGCTGTGTCCTCTATGAACTTACCAGCCTAAAGAGGGCATTCGAAGCTGCGGTAAGAATTATTTTAAGCCTTGAATTTGGGTTAGTTTGCTTATTGCTACCCCTGTTACACAGGGTGATGTCAGCCGGTTTAGCCGGTAATTGCCCCATGTAATAGGGTTTTAAAGGGGTACTCAAGATTAGTTTTTAAATCAACTGGTGTCAGACAGTTTTAAAGATTTAAAAAAAATACCTCAAGCCTACAGGAAGTGGTGTATTCTTTCCAGTCTAGCACAGGGCTCTCTGCTGCCAGCTTTGCCTGTGACAGGAACTGTCCAGAGCAGTAGCAAATCCCCAAAGATAACCTATCTGCTCTGGACAGCTCCTGTCACAGACAAAGAGGTGGCAGTAGAGAGCATTGTGTCAGGTAAAAACTCTGCTTCCTGTGGGACATACAGCGGCTCATAAGTACTGGAAGACTGATTTAAAGTTGATAAAAAAAAACATGTTTGTGTGACATTTTTTTCTCTTAAAAAAATATCAACACATTTATCCCTTGGTGTCTTTTTGAGATATGCCTGGGGTGGGGGCTAAAAATGATAAAATACGCTTACCTCCCTGTCTCCCATTCCACCACTAGTATCCCACTGCTCCGTTCCTGCTGTGCGGCCACTTCCGGGTATTAGGGTTGTGACTAAAGATGAGCGAACCTGACGGATTTCTGGTTGGTACGAACCAGAAATCTCGGCATCTGACTCCCGCTGTCTGCCAGCTCCGTGCAGCGGGTGGATACAGCGTAAGGAACGCCTAGAAAACTTGGATACAGTTCAGATTCGGGATACAGATTCGTACGAACCAGAAATCCGGCAGGTTCGCTCATCTCTAGTTGGGACATTGCAGGCCCGCCCAGCCAATCAGGTGGGACACTGCTGCAGCCGGTGATTGGCTGAGGGGGCCTGTAATATTGTGGCCCCAGAACCCAGATGTGGCTGCACAGCAGAGACAGAATAGTGGGATACTTGCAGCAGCATGGGAACCAGGGAGGTGAGTGTACTTTATTATTTTCAAGCACCCCCTCTAGGGGCATATTTGAAAAAGGACCCCTGCCTGGACAGCTGCTATTGTTTTCATCCCAGCACTAAGACCCATAACTTTTTACTTCAACACTCACTTACGCATTGAACTTTGCCACAATTTCTAATCCTGATTGTTTGACCTTTCAGATTTTTTTTTATTTCACTTGAAACCAAAACTTTCCAGGATTATGTGAAGGTTTCATGGTAGTGTAGACCTGCCCTGTAAACATAGATGTTTTTAAACACAGGAAATATCTCACCTGGGAACAAGCCACATACTTCATGTCTGAGAACTTTTTCCCTTAAGAAATGAGTATTTTTTCTTTAGAAAAGCAGTGGTGATACCAGCACTCTCGTGGATACAGGCTAGTTAACCCTTTTTGCTTAGAGGCAGATTTGTGTATGTTATAGTAAGACAGATTCTATTTATTGACTAGTTATTGTTCTAAAAAGCTACCGTGTCCATTCTATTCTGCTCACATGGAACAAGGTTTTATTTGGGTTCATGGCCCCATCGGCACAATGCTAATATCTAGGATGTGGTTTTCTCAGGTCACAATTCCATATAAGCACCATATTTGATCTCCATTACCAGAGGTTGCTATGTAACTTACATGCTATATGTTCACACAGGATGAAATCACAGTTGGGGAAAGGTTGTGGATCGGCAACAAAATCTGCAAATTCTCAGGTTTACTTATGCCGTCTGATTATTAGTGCAAACCTTGCATCCAGGTTGTCACAGGGACTCAGGGACAGGGACTGTTTGGTACATCTTTAGGCCAGGTTCACACTACAAAAAAAACACGGCTGTGTGGCATAACGACGGTCGTATTTGCACAAACAACGGCCATTATTCGCAAAAGAACGGCCGTTGTTTGCGCAAATACGGCCGTTGTTATGACATACGGACGTGTTTTTTACATAGTGTAAACATAGCCTTAGAATGTCTAGATTTTTTGAAAAATTAAAAGTGATTGGAATAAAATCTGATTGGTTACAAGGGACAACTAAGCCAATTCTACTTTACACCAGTTTGATAAATCTCCCATAAAGTATGAGGGGTGTAGTAATAGTAGAGGTAAAAAGTGTAGTAATAGTAGTCACTATATCACTATTGTGCTGTTATTCAGTCAGGAGGCAGAAACATTCACACAATCTGTGCTCACAATAATAAAAGTAATAATAATAATATTTATTTGTATAGCACCAACAGATTCCTCAGAGTTTAAAGAAAATATATAGTAACAACAGAGCACCAGGATGTGGGGGCCCTATATACAGTATTTATAGGATAACAGTATACAGTATATCCTTTATATGATGGTGACAGGATGGTATACACAGTACATATAGGATAGCAGTATATAGTAGTAGTAGTAGTTGTAGTCGGAGGTGTCAGTGTAGTTGTAGTATTTGTGGGAGTAGTAGTAGCAGTTACTTGGTAGGCGTAGTGGGGGAGAGGTGGGCACTGAGCCTAGTCCCCACCTGCTCTCCGGTAATGGTCCTTTGATTCTCTCCTGCCCCAAGGGCTCCTCAGAGCCAGGCTGCTGCTGCTGCTCCTGGATCTCCTGTGTGCAGGTGGCAGGGAACGCCAGTGTGTGGACGCAGCATCTCTTTATCCAGCAGGGTGTGCTGTGACCTGTAGGAGGAGCAGCTTGCACCTCCATGCCCGGTCACACTCCGTGTTCGAGCTGGAGGCTGACAATAAGTACAACGCCCGGGCCCTGAGCGCCACTGCTCCCCCTGCAGGTTAGAGCACACTTTTTTTTTTTTAAATAGAATTTGATATTTTCATTTTCAAAAATCAAAGTTACGGGCGAATTAATCAAATTAATGTGATTAATCCTCCAGCCCTACCCCTATCCTATTAAAGACACAAAAGTGTGTACACATCATAATAAATATTAAACAAGCTAACCAGTTTACTGGGCAAATTACACCCAAATTTGTGCATGATCTGAAATTGTGCATAAATGCATGATCTTTACAGGTTGAACCAATAGTGGAACTTACCTTTATAGGAAAATCCATAAAGAAAATTAGACAAGAGTGTTATAAATAGCACATGTTACATTGGGGGCTGTGTTACAGATTTTGCATGGAGGATCAAAAGCTTTACGTTATGCATCTGCCAAGAAATCTGTGATTGAGCCACCAGTAACGGGGGTTGAGGTGCCATCGACGAGCATGCAGTGAGTGGTTACAATCAACAAAACCATGGTGAATCACAGAGTCACCCGTCAGCGGTGTCACCTGTTACTAAGCAACCAGCAGAACATACTTAGAGTTCTAGAAATCTAACAGAGCAATTAAATAATTATTCTTGGCTTCCCCTTCCACCACTGAATCAACAATGAAAAGCCATAGACACCTTTGCACTGATTGTTTCCTGAATATAAAATGAAGCAACTTTCTAAAGAATCTTTATTAAAAATTTCAACATGGAGAAAGATAAGATAAATCGATTAGATGGAATTTTTGGACTCAGATATCAGCAGGAAGGGGCAGTGGGTTACACACCAGCTCAAAGAGTAGACAGGAAGGAGAGAATCCTTGGAGTGCAGCTCACACAGACTGTAGACAGAGAGGAGAGCATATACAAGGAATTTTTCAGGGGAGAATCATGGAGGTACAAGTTAAAAGAGTAAGCAGAGCTCACATAACAAGCTGCAGAGACTGTAGAAGCAAAAGTAAGCTGAATATTTAAGCACAAAGGTGTCTCTACACTACCAAGGATTCAGTTAACTGCTATGGCAATGATTAGATGACAGAGGATGGTGTATATTATATTTCTGTTCTCCTATATGTAATGCCATACATTAACAATACTCTGTGTGTACAGAATCTGCCTGCTTTGGTGCTGAAGATCATGAGTGGGACGTTCGCTCCAATATCAGACCGGTATAGCCCAGAACTTCGACAGCTCATTCTTAGCATGCTCAACTTGGACCCGTCCAAAAGACCACAGCTGAATGAGATCATGGCGCATCCCATCTGTATCCCCGCACTTCTCAACCTGTACAGTGACATTGGCAGTGTCAAAATGAGGTTAGTAAAGGAAGGGGACCTCAAAATGTAAATGGTTGGGCATTTGGAGGAGCAACTTAATACTGGACAATGAGATTTTTTGGACTATAAGGCATCCTGTCTTGTATGTTCCTCAGTCGCTTTCCTAGAGTATGGGTTTTTTGCTTTCTATGTATTAAATCTTGAATACATTTTCTTATAATATGCTGTAAAGAAGAGTTTGCGTTTGGTACAGCAGCTTTTGATATTGTCGTACCAGTGAATAGCACTATTGCTTTGCAGCGTTGCGGCCCAGAGTTCAAATCCAACCGTGGTTAATCTCTGCCTAGAGTTTGTATGTTTTTTGTATTTGTGTGGCTTTCCTCCTGGTTCTCTGTTTCTTCCAACAATCTAAAAAAAAAATAAAAAAAATTTAGATTTGGTTTCTTATGAAATCAGTCCCAGTGTGTATGTAATAGAGAACCTAGGCTGGCAGCTTCATTCCCCTACCCCCTTATGTTTTTAGGAGTAAGAGGGGCAACTGGGAGAAATCAACAGAGACATCAGGAAAACATACAAAAAGTCAACATATATAAACACTTTTATGACATGTCAGTTAAAGAGGATAATTTACCAAGATTTTACGTTTATTAATGTTCTAATGACATAGAAAATGTAAACCTTACAAAATTGTGAAGTACATAATCCTTTAGCGCCATGTGGATTATTCAGAATGGTCTGCATACTAGGAGATCTCTCAGATCGCTGCTAAATACATGCTAATGCTATGCTAATGATTCAGTAACTGCTATTCATCCAGCTCCAAGTATTGCTACTAAATATGTCAAACCACAGCCCCCATATGTTTCAATTATAACTAGGTGTCCTCAGGTGTCTGCGGCTAAGAATGATGCTTGTTCTTAATGTCTGCTCATAAATAAGCTCTGCTTACAAGGTCCTGCTCTGCACAGCCACTAAAGTACTCCCATGTGTGGAAGAATGCTCAGGGGCCAAGCCAATCAATTACTAAGCTCTGCCCTTACCATCCATCCTAAATGTAAATATCCAATTGTAAATCTTAATTTATCACCAACCCCTTAAAGTGTCACTGTCGTGAATTTTTTTTTTGCAGAAATTAATAGTCCAGGCGATTTTAAGAAACTTTGTAATTGGGTTTATTATCCGAAAAATGCATTTTTATCATGAAAAAGCAGTTTGAAGCTCTCCCCCCTGTCTTCATTGTTCTCCTATGGAGAGAGCTAAAGAAAAGACCAAAACAGGACAACAAAGAGTTAATCTACAAATCCCTAACCCGTTATCTGTTCTGACCATCACCAGTGACCTGTCTGAGCTCGGATTACAGCTGTCACCCAGCTCCGTGCCTGTAATCCTCTGTTATCTGCTTTCTGCTGCCGGCTAACTCCCTCCTTCCTCCTTCCTCCTCCCCCCTCCCCCCTCCCTAGAGCAGACAGGGGACGTCTCCTGCAACAAGTCACAATTTTCAGATTTTTCAGAGTGGATGAAAAAGAGGAAGGAGGGGGGGACCTGGGAAAAGGCTTTTTACATGCAGATAATGGCAGATTTGGCTAATAAACCCAATTACAAAGTTTCTTAAAATCGCCTGGACTATTGATTTCTGCAAAAAAAAAAAAATACGACAGTGACTCTTTAAGGGCCAACATACACATTAGATTTCAGCAGGACCAGCCAGCTGTCTAATGGATATAGGGTCCTTGGAGAAGGGAGGGGTAAAGAGTTAGATTGAAGGGGGTGTGATTGGAAAAAGGCAGAAAAAAAAGAGAGAAACGGCAAAGGGCATATACAAGTTTAATGTGAGCACTAAATGTGACTCCATTACTTTATTTCCAGCCCCTAGTGCTCAGTCCACCACCAATCATTTAAACAAAAAGGGAAAAGCGCACGACCGTGCATTTACCTTCTTTACTTCCAGTTGCACTAGACAGGCTCCAGTATACGTCTATGGAGACCATCTTCTACAACTAGTCGCAGCTTGCAGCAAGTCAGAGAGTGAAGTGCATGACGCTAGCTTTTCCACATTCGTTCTAACTTATGTTATTGAAACTTGATGTTTTGTTAATTGACAGGGGCAGTTAGAAAATAATCATAACTACTCACAGTATTGAGTAAAATTTTTTAAAAAAACACTAATCTCCAATGTATATTTAACAGCTAAAAGCAGTATACAGTATGTTGTTCCCTTAACGTACCAATATTCATGGTAGAACTAGTTATTATTTATGTATTAAACTGTGGAATGGAAACAGTTTAAAGAATTAAATCTGTCAGAGAAAGGGAAGGACAATACATTGACAGTTTATAGGAGAACTCTCCTCTTCCTCCATCAGTTCTTTGCATAATTGTCTATTTTTTAGACTCCAGAACTGGAAGCATTTAAGGGCTCCCTCTGAAGATATTATGGCACAATATAGAAGTGCCTTCACTTGTTGTTGGGGAACTAATATGTCTGAATTCTTCTATGGTTTTCCTGATGGAGAGCTTGTATCATCTACATTTGATGACCCAAATAGCCCCACTGCTACAAGAAGTGATGAAATGTCTGATCGGATGTTTCTTGTGATCTACTGGATTGTAAACTCTTTGTTAGTGATATACTCATGCTACAAAGCTGCAAATTCCACAGTGATGTAATCCGACAATATGTGGTTTTATCCATGTCACACTTACCTGCTACATTGATAGTAAATATCTTCATACCAGACATTTTAGATTTTTGATTTTTCCCCTCCTGAAGAAAACATGAGCCACTCTCCCACTACATCTTTTATAGGAGTTTCCCATAGTAAACCTATTGATGGCCTATTGGCTGATTGGCTATCTGCCAACACCCAGTACACCTATGTCATCCCTGCAGGACAAAGAATCGGTCAAGAAATGGCTGCCTATCCTGTGGATGGCCGTCATTGGGTAGCCTTGTGGATGAGATCTTATAATTATACATTTTTAAATAAAATTAACATAATACATTTATAATAACATATTTTTTACATTTGTCCACAGAGAAAAAAATGTAATCTATAGGACACACATTTACACAAACACTGTAAGATTATAGATCAGGACATTCCCTGAAAACAGAGAAGAAGAGGCGATTAATACACTTGAAGATCTATTATAGGAAATATTCAGAGGCGAGAGAAAGCCTTAGGCCTGTTAACATCTTACAGAATAAATCACAAGTGATCCTGTCCTTCCCCTAGTTTGGAATTATTAGCCATATTTGTTCTGTGTGGATTTCACACCGAAAAGACTTTTTAAGCCTAATGCCTGATGAAAAGAGAGCTTCGGAGAAACTTACAACAAATGACACGTTGATTTAATCTTCAGCAACGTGTGATAACATTGCTCTAATAGATTGTCAAGTTTATGTTGCCATGTCTATGTACATCTTCTTGGACGTATAGAACATTGCTGTTATGATACACTAGCGTCCTGGAATGAGCAGTGACTCGTAAAGGCTACAAATGTCCAACATCACTGTGGCTGGCAGAATTTAAGACACCTTCCAAGTTTTTACTAGCGTCCACAATGGAGTAGAATGGACTTTGCTGCTGGGGACCAAGGTTGTGTCTGCAGACTCTGGTAAAAGATTAATGGTATAGGACAAAAGGCTGCGGGCTAACTGCACTACCAGCAATGCACAAGAGAGTGGTCAACTAGCTGGGGTCAGAACCAGTAAGGCATTGATACATTAATATAGCGGGCAAAGGGTTAACCAGAGTACCGTCCAGAGCAGGGCTGGTTTTAGACTAAATGTGGCCCTGGGCAAAGTTGAAGGTGGGGCCCTAAATGCTGAAATATTGTAGCAACAATTTAAGGTCCCCATAAATTTTACACTTTTGTTCGTGGTACCTGCTGCTCAAGGTGGGTTCGGCCATCAGTGTAAGGTGTATGGGGCTCTCTGGACAGTCCTCTGATTATACCAGTGGACATAGGGGGTCGGGCTTGATAGAAAATCAATATCCAACCTCTTTGTTCTCAGAGAGACAAGCCACCATCAGATCTGTCTGGCTATGGCTTACCCCTCCTATAGAGGACACACAAACACTCAGATGTGCCGAACGTTCCTGTGTATGGGGAGGATGGGGTCGTATGGGAGAGATAATTGTCAGCTGAAGGATTGTTCAGCCAGCAGCTACTGAAAGTGTATTGCCACTTTAAGGGCCATATTACACAGCCTGATATTCCGGAGAAGTGATGGCAATCTGGTAGAATGGAGCTCGCTTAGCGAGCCTACTACATGGCTCAATTATCGTGCAGCAAAGGCTGTATATATATATATCATTAGTGATGTTTGTGTTCAGCCCTTGCTGTATATAGTAAACAATAAAGATATATACTACCTGATCACGTTCCCCGGTGTCCTCAGGCCGTGTCTGTGATATATACTACCTGGTCACGTTCCCCATTGTCCTTAGGCCTTGTCTGTGATATATACTACCTGATCATCAGCTAATGATTTTTAAACTTGCCAAAAGACAATGATTAGTTGATGACTGTTGTCTTTGTATACACAGAGCGATATCGGACAGATTAGGACAATTGTCGCTCGGTGTATTAGGGCCCTTAGTCACATTCAGTCAGTTCAGAAGGTTACATGCCGGGACTGCCACTACAGGCAAGGACCGACGCTACAGGCCAGGACCGACGCACATGTCAGGACCCCCGCTACAGGCCAGGACTGCCGCTACATGCCGGGGCCGCCGCTACATGCCAGGACTGCTGTTAGTGTTGTAAAGATGTGTTGTATAGATTGACCACTGCATAATTACACCATTTACAGACCAATATTAGCACCACACCATGACCGCCACATAATGGGGGAGATTTATCAAAGGGTGTAAAATTTAGACTGGTGCAAACTACCCACAGCAACCAATCACAGCTCAGCTTTAAGCAGTGCTGAAAGGAAAGTGGAGCTGTGATTGGTTGCTGTGGGTAGTTTGCACCAGTCTAAATTTTACACCCTTTGATAAATCTCCCCCAATGACTCTATATATACACCATATAGAAACCAATATTACCGCCATAGACTGATCACCATATAATGACTCTGTTTATACACTATATACAGACCAATATTACTGCAATAGATTGATCATCGCATAATGATACTATATACAGACTAATATTACTGCCTTAGACTGATGACCGTATAATGACTTTATATACACTATATACAGACCAATATTATGTGGCAGTCACTGTATGGCGGTAATGTTGGTCTGTATAGAGTGTATATGGCGATATTATGTGGTGGTCACTCTTAATGACTCTATATATACAGACCAATATTACTGCCATAGACTGACCACTGCATAATGACTCTATATATACACTATGTACAGACCAATATTACCGCCATAGACTGACCACTGCATAATGACTCTATATATACACTATGTACAGACCAATATTACCACCATAGACTGACCACTGCATAATGACTCTATATATACACTATATACAGATCAATATTACCGCCATAGACTGACCACTGCATAATGACTCTATATACACTATATACAGACCAATATTACCACCATAGACTGACCACTGCATAATGACTCTATATATACACTATATACAGATCAATATTACGGCCATAGACTGACCACTGCATAATGACACTATATACAGACCAATATTATTGCCAAAGAGTGACCACCACATAATGGCTCTATATACAGACCAATATTACTGCCATAGAGTAACCGCCACATAATGACTCTTTATACACTGTATACCGTCACCAAGCTCTTCTCTCAGCTCCTTCTCCTGTTACACTAGCCTCCAACCTCCCCTGCCTTGTCAGGTGACTCAGCTTGCTCAGCTCCCATTGGCTGAACAACTGCAAGTAGGGATGGTCTGAACCGAGTTCGGTTCGGGTTCGTACGAACCCGAACCCTCGGTAATGATCCGCGCTGTCTGCCCGCTCCGTGGAGCGGGCGGATCCAGCGGGAGGACCGCCTGAAAAACTGGGATACAGCCATAGCCATAGGCTGTATCCTAGTTTTCCAGGCGTTGCTCCCGCTGGATCCGCCTGCTCCACGGAGCGGACAGACAGCGGGAATCTGCTGCCGAGCGTTCGGGTTCATACAAACCCGAACCTTGGCAGGTTCGGACCATCCCTAACTGCAAGCCATCACTTGTCACATGTCACTTGCTTATCTTCCCTCCGACTGACTTCGGCACATAGGCAGCCCCCCCCCCCCCCCCCCCACCTTAAGGCCTTATTCCACCAACAGATCTGACGACAGATTATCTGCCACAGATTTGAAGCCAAACCCAGGAACAGACTATAATAAGCGAACAGGTCATAAAGGAAAGACTGGATTTTTCCTCTTTCCAAATCCACTCCTGGGTTTGGCTTCAAATCTTTGGCAGATAATCTGTCGTCAGATCTGTTGGTGGAATAGGGCCTTTATACCCTTTGTCCTGCTGCCGTGGACTCAGTGAGTGAATGAGTCATGTCACTAGAGAATATAAGAAAGTGACAATCGGAGCTGAGCAAGCTGAGTCACCTGACAAGGAGGGGGAGGCTGGTGTAACAGGACCTAGAGCAGCCCTCCTGCTGTTATCCTTACAAGAAGGAGCTGCCTGGTGACGGTGACGACAGTCATTAGGTCTGTGTGAGTTAGGACACTTCCTGGTGGGGGGTGGAGGGGGGAAAAGACAGGGAAGGGAGGCAGAAAGGTGATTGAAGCACATTACAGAGTTATATAACTTTGTAATGTGCTTCAATTACTGGGAAAAAGTTTTTCATGGCACATGTCAGGGCAGACCTCTTTTTTTCACAATTGTGGAGGAGGGGGAAGATAAAATAACATGATCTCACCTCCCCGACTCCAGCACTGATGACTCCGGTCCCTGGGTCCTTGGCCGCTGCTTGGTCTGAGTGGGGACCCAGGACGTGACGTGTCAGGTCCGCTCAGCCAGTCACCGACCACAGCGGGGTCCCTTGTAAAAAAAAAAAAAAAAAAAAGGTCTATCCAGACTTTTCCAGAGAAGGAAAATGCAACTGATATACTCATGCTGATTCTAGATATTCTGCTGCCTTAGGTGAATTCATAAATGGGGGCCCCCCTCCCCCGACCTGTTCAAGCACTATTGTCTATCCTTGGATGGACACACAAGACATAAAAAGTTTTAAAGTTTCCCATTCCACGAGTGAGTGTACAGTTTTTCACTCTATTGCTTTACCAAATTAAAAGAAAAAATAGGACATACAAGACTGCTCAAGGTGATCTTATTCATGGCCATACTACCATTACACCTTGTGTTCCATTTAAAAGAAAAGTGATCACTTTTTCTGTCTGAAGGACTTGCTTGCATTCTGCCTCTGTATCCAGCTATCATTTCCAGGTCATGGGTTAATGAGGTCAGTGATTTGTAGCAGACAGTATAATTTATGGCCACCACATAGAACATGCTGTCCCTCAGACATTCTGTAAATCTGCCGCCTGAGCAATAAACTCATTCGGCCTCATGGCAGGAACTGCCCTGGATATGCTGATTGGACATAATGGAAGATTGGCTTTCTTTAAAAGAAGAACAGGGGAAAAATTGTTTATATATATATATATATATATATATATATATATATATATATTGTGGTACCTTGATTTAAGAGTAACTTGGTTTAAGAGCTCACAGTTTTTTTTTAATTATGACTTTGTTTAAGAGCATTGCTTTGGTTTAAGAGCTCCCTGTACCAGGTGGGAGCGCGAGTGGGGGAGGGGCATGGTCTGCATAGTGGGGTCTACAGCACTGTACTCTGACCCAGGAAGTCTCACTCACTTTCCAAACTATAGCAGATCCATTTCAGGCTGGGGCTTACGTCAGGGGACATGACTGTGGAGGTAATCTCTTTATAGCTGTAACTCCTCTCTCCCCAGACAGAGAGTGCTGCTATACTGTACCTACATATGTCCTGCTCATTCCTTCATGCTCCCTGCAGTCTCTGTCAGCCCTTGTGTTTTCCATCCTCTTCCTTACTGTACAGGAACTATCAGATATTCTGCTGTTTCTTAATGTTTGTTTCATCTGTTTTACATGTTATTCAGAATAATATATCATTATTTTTGGGGTGTGGAACCAATTGTCTGCATTTCTATGATTTCTTATGGGAAAATTTGCTTTGGTTTAATAGTGGATTTGAATTACAAGCATGGTCCCGGAACGAATTATGCTCCTAATCCAAGGCACCACTGTGTATATATATATATATATATATATATATATATATATATATATATATATACAGTGGTGCCTTGGATTAGGAGCATAATTTGTTCTAGGACCATACTTGTGATCTAAATCCACTCTTACACCAAAGCACAATTTTCCCATAAGAAATCACTGATATGCAGACAATTGGTTCCACACTCCAAAAATAATGATATATTATTCTGAATAACATGTAAAACAGATGAAACAAACATTAAGAAACAGCAGAATATGTGATATAAGTTACTGTACAGTATAGCAATCAGCATGTGGAGTATAATGTATAGTAACTGCATAAGCCTGAAAAACAGCAGCAGTTTGTAGATACAGGATGGAGGTGCAGAACCCCATAATGCAGTAGTGTAGTACAACAGGCTAGAATAGAGAAGCAGGGCTACTGTCAGAGGTCTGTGTGGTCACATGACAGCAATGGGGAATGGGTGTGTGTTCAGCATGGACCAGTCAGAAAGTGCTGTGCAGGAGGACAGTGACAGAAACATCTCTATACAGCAGTGTGAATGGCTGAGCCGAGTATAAGTGCAGGCACATTATAGCAGCAGTGTGAATGGCTGAGTATAAGTGCAGGTACATTATAGCAGCAGCAGTGTGTATAGCTGAGTGTGAGTGCAGGTACATTATGGCAGCAGTGTGTATAGCTGAGTGTGAGTGCAGGCACATTATAGCAAGAATGGAGAGGATAGGAAACACAAGGCAAATACTGCATATGTGTGGGCACGTAAATGCAGTACTCTGGGGAGAAAGGGGTTATAGCTATGTAGAGATGATTTGGAAGGTGAGGGAGACTTCCTGGGTCAGAGTACAGTGCTGTAGACCACCCTATGCAGACCATGCCCCTTACCCACTTTCCCACCCACCCAGTACAGGGAGCTCTTAAACCAAAGCAATCCTCTTAATCCTTTGTATGGCTCAGGGCACATTTGCTTTCCAATGACAGCACAACCTTGTAGGAACCCATACATACCCTGAAATAGCTATCAATTGTGTTCAATGGGGCAGGGGAATAAGCCACAGTCACTAAGCTGAGGCAAAGGGACAGAAGCATTAAGTGGGGTACCTCACCCCTTTAGCTGTGATCGGCTCTGCTTGGCTTTAATCAGAGATGACTGATATACATATACATTCTCTAGATCTATACACCGCTCTGTTTGTCTCTCAGAGGAGAACCATGTAAAGCCAAGTACACATATCTTTAGACCACATCTGCCCCTTTGTTATAGCCATTAGTGGGAGTCTCAGAACTGATATGTCACCATGTATCTTGCTGTGATTCTGGTTACATCCTCCCACTGTTTAGAGTGTATGTTGGTGGTGGGATTGTGTAGGTGGGGGTTTCTTATCTTTGTATGCTATGACTATTAGAACTACATTACTGATAATTACTTATATGCAATCCTTCTCCCGGTTACATAACATTACACTTCTATGATTAATGTGGAATGACTTTTACTCAGACACGCTGCATTTCTTATATGACACAGCCTTCTCAGACTTGACATTATCGTGATCTAACATGAAGATGGATTCATAGCAAAACTGCATAAATATTTTACCCACAGTCATCTGACATTCACAAGTTGTAAGACGACGTTGTTATCTATTATATCTTAGTTGTGTTTCTTATTTAGCACTATCATATTCCACAGCACTGAACAGAGGTCTCCTTCATATACATTATGCCTAGTGCTAAGAATGCTGGTATCTGTGGTATGCTTACACTTATACCTTATTACTTTTTCATGTGCCCTCACAAGTATGCCCTCAGAGATGAGAGGGGGTGAGTGCCAGTGGCGCAATCCAGTAGCAACTATAAGTTAAACAAAATGTAGATGATACATTCACTTTAAAGGGGTTATTCCAAAATTAAAAGACAGTATTGGGGATAACAAGCTGGGACTCCGCTCTGATTAGAATAGCGGTCGTTTGTCCAAAGAATGAATGGAGCAGCGCCATGAATGCTTGGCCACTGCTCCATTGATTCTCTATGGGGCTACCAAACATTGCAGAATCACACTAAGTAAAGAAAGATAATGTCTAGCAGAATCACCATAAAATTTGATCTTTATTCAATATCCAAAAGAGATACAAACAGGAACATGGAGGGGGGACGGGGCCTAGGCCCATTCCAATTGCTGCAGATTGTGGTGTCTAGATGCCAGTCATGTTACAGAGGGGGTGGGGCCTACGGCTCAGATGTGGGTGGAGATATGGGGCACTATGGCCATTTAGCCCCGCCCCGTACAGCACTGTTCACCAAAAATAAAATGGATTTTTGAGGGGAGAGACCACTAAATCCTTTATACGATAAGATATGAAATGTCCAGACTATAAGTTTAAGAATGGTGCTGAGAACTTGAATGGAAAGGGGGGACAATATCACTTTAATGTATTCGGCCACCTTTTGGCTAAATGAGGGGGCACTTCTGCACAAGGGAGTAGACATCTGGGTGCGCTACCTGCCTCCATGGCTTATGTTACTGAGCTGCAGTCCATGTTAAGCCTTTGCAGTGCCACATAATGAATGATTTGGTCTTCTAAAGAAGTTTCCCTTTATAAAGTTTATAATCCTAAAAATGATGCTTTCTTTCTCTGCAGAGTGGAAAAGCCTTTGGCAGCAATGCCGGCAGTAAACCGTGGACGGCCAGCTGGCAGGATCCCCAGCGCCAGATCCCGCGGTGAGGATTAACAAGCCCCTATCTTTATTATATTATATTGCTTACGAATGTTATTTCATAATAATGATATATAGAGTACCGTGTAAAAGCTTGCGGCACAGTAGGAATAATTTCACAAATAGAAATGTTAATAGTTTATTTTTTATCAATTACCAAAATGCAAAGTGAATGGATGTGAATCAGAAGAGGAATCTGAATCACATCAGTATTAGATGTGACCGCTCTTTGACATCAGCGTCAGGTCTTTTAGGTAACTCGTACACAGTGTATGAAGAAACTCAGCAAGGAGGATGCTCCAGACATCCAGACCCTCAATCTTCTTTGGATGCTGTGACACTGCTCAGATCCTTCTGTCTGTTCATGTGGTGATGCTATTGAAAAATACAACTTACCCTTCAAAAAAAAAAATCATTTAAAAAGTTACATCAACGGGAAAAAAAAGTAAAAGTTATGACCGTCTGAATACAGCATTGCAAAAATGAGGTCCTTTACACCAAAGAGGGTTAATTATTGTAGAAATTATTTTCTACATAATTCTGCACATTGGCCACTGCAGTGGTCGGGTTACTAAAGTCGGTGGCGTCTCTCTGGGGGTGATTTATTCATGTTGTACACAGTCCTGAAATATAACTATCTAGGTGCCCATAATTCAGTTTTATACAAGACCATGCTTGTTTCTTGGCTATGTTCTTCTGATGAAACGCTCTGAATTTATGTGATATTCCTGGAATCTACAGCGATATCATTTGTCAGTAATGTGAACATCCTATCAGTGTCTAAGTGCTGTAATGAAATCCTGTGACGGACTGGCCGCCCATTTATTTAACATGACAGGTGCCTATTATGGATCCACAGGCAGATGCGTGCAACACATTCCATTATTTCCTACTATCACCTGGTTGTGCCAGGACATGTTGTGGTGGAGCAGACTATTCGGAAGTTCACGTCATTGTTATGTTTGTGTTGATTTCTCAGGTGGCCGTGTGGGGTGTTCTCCTGCAAAGCCAGGTATCCCTCCCCCTCTATCCTCTGTGTACACCTGGGGAAGCGGGATCACCACTCCTCTTCGCCTGCCAATGCTAAATACAGAGGTGGTCCAGGTGTCAGCAGGCAGAACACAGAAAGCCGGAGTCACCAAGTCTGGGCGGATTATCATGTGGGAGGTGAGCATCCCTGAACTCTGACCCATGTTACAAACACAAGACCTGTACCTGTTTTATAGTAATAACAAGGCACGTAAAGACTACATAGTAAAATGGAAAGGTAAAGTAAGGGACAGAAAACTTAATGGGATGATTCATCGGGCAGTGCCAGAAAACTAAGCATTGCTATTCCATATTATCACCCAAATGTGATATACATGAGTTACAACTATATTTATTTAATATATATTAAAAAATAGCAGCTTTGTAAACCATCTTGAGTAAAAATATCCTACAGTTTTTCATGAATAAGCTCCTATGCAGCTTCAAGTCCCTCTTTTTCTAATATGTATATAGCAGCTTAGCCAGAAGAAGGGGCAGATAGAAGGGTTTAAAGGCACCTATACTTAATAGATGACCCTTGGCTGAACCTATCAAGAACACATGCTTGAGAAGAGCGTACATATGTGTAGGGAAATAAGAAAGAATAGCAATTGACCAGATGCTCATTCGGCTAGAATTGCTGAATTGTGGGTGTAGTAGGAATCATCCCTATTTTCTTTAAGGGTACAAACCCACTTGACGTATTTGCTGCGTGAATCAGTCTTAAAAATAAGCAGGCAAAACGCAGGTTGGCTTTATACGATTGTTCTGCATTAAAATACGCAATTGCGTATTTTTGAAGCGTGAAGCTTGTTGTTAGCAAAGCATTAGTTGTTAACAACCTGTGTGAAAAACGCATGTAGCTTCACGCTTCAAAAATACGCAATTGCGTATTTTAATGCAGAACAATCGTATAAAGCCAACCTGCGTTTTGCCTGCTTATTTTTAAGACTGATTCACGCAGTAAATACGTCAAGTGGGTTTGTACCCTAAAAGTGAAGTCCGGGCAAAATAATTTACTTACTACAGCATGGCGTGTTCAGGTCTCTGTAAAGTTGATGTCACGTCACATAAACTGCCGACATCTGGTGCTCCAGTCTGTCCTATCTCTGCATCGCTGCCGACACCTGCTGCAGCGATAGGACAGACTGGAGCAACAGGTGTCGGCAGTTTTTGTGACGTGACATCAACTTTACAGAGACCTGAACACGCCATGCTGTAGTAAGTGCAGGGAAAATGCACTATAGGTGCGTTTCCCATAATAAGTGTCTATTAGTAATTTTAATAACATTTGTTGGGCAATAACATATTTTAAAATTATTTTGCCCAGACTTCCTCTTTAAAGTGCTAAAGGGACACAATTCCCATGTAATGTATATATTATTTAATGGGTATTTATTGAGAGACTGATGCCATGGAGGAGTGTTGGTGAATGTAACACTCAGCATGATGGTTTTACAATGCACTTTATAAAACTAGTGCTGTCCTATGAAACAGACCTTAAGACTCCTCTTCAGCTTGAATAGCAGAGGAGGTCTCTTTGAATGCCCTTATGTTTCAGCCAATTGATATGTAATTGAATTTGCATCAGGAGAAGTTAGTGTAGTCCGATTGATGGAGTTCTGTGTCTACTATAGCACAGTTTGTTGTTATTTAATATAACATATATTTTCCTTTTAGCTAGGTGTTCATGTGATCATTTTTCTCTGTTATCCTTAGGCCCCTCCAGTAGGCGCTGGAGCTCCATCTCTCCCTGGCTCTATAGAGCATGCACAGCCTCAGTTCGTTTCACGCTTCTTGGAGGGCCAGTCTGGAGTAACCATAAAGCATGTGTCCTGCGGTGACCTGTTTACTGCCTGTTTGACAGGTGTGAAAGCTTGTGAAACCATTGGGAGACATAGTATCTGACATTCTCATGGTCTCTTTAGATATAAAGAAGTGGTTGTCATTCATTTGTCAATACGGAAACAAGAAAATGGAATGTAATGTGATTGTGTTTAATCAGGCTTTCGTCTGTCTCCAGACAGGGGAATCATCATGACATTTGGCAGTGGGAGCAATGGTTGCTTAGGACACGCCAATTTCAATGATGTCACTCAGGTAAGGTTTATTAACTGCGATGCCTGAACTTTATTATAGTGTTGGTTTTGCTAAATACATGAAAGGTCACTTACTGGTGCATTCACTAAGCGATTCCCATCATCTGCTCTAGCAAAGACAATGGAGAATGTATTATGTGAAAGGGGGAGAATGCGAGGGAACTAGTGCAGGTGCCTCGTACTTTAAGATTACTTGGAACCTATATAAAAAGAAAAATAAATGCACTCTGGGAGCGGTAACATTCCTATGGTGGGAACAGGGCTCTATGAAATAAATCACTCACAATTGGTGAGTGGTAAAGCTTCACCACTCACTGCAGACCAACGCCCAAGAGATTAACACCACAATTCTGTCGGAATCGCTACACCCCCCAGAGGATCCAAGTCACCAGTCCAACATGGAAAGGCATAAAAAACAAAAAAATTGGGGAGTGATCTATTCATTAGCAATCTATTCTCTTTGCTAGATAATAGCTCGCTCCCTATTTTTTTTTTATTTTTTATGCCTTTCCAAGATTCTTCGGAAGGCAGCACCTCACTTTGCTTTGGCACCAGGTTTGATAAATTCCCCACAATGTCCCTGGCCAGCCTTCCCAAATCGCTTTAATTTTGCTTTATTAAAAAATTAAAAAAAAAAAGCCAAATTATAATTGAGTTTATCAATTAATACTTCCTGGAAATTGAGGAAAAGTCAGAGTCATAGTTTTGACCAGTCAGGGTCTCGGTGCTGAGACCCCCACTAACTAGTTAATATATCTGGGAGAAGCACACGGCTGTGCATTTCTCACTGTAGTTCACCACTCTCATTGCAGGAGACAGACTCCATAGACCTATAATGGAGCCCATCTTTTGCAATAAGACGGATTAAATGGCGAGCCAGAGAGTGAAGCACACAGCCATGCACTTCCTCTGGCTAGATCTAACAATCAGTGAGGGTCTTAGCACTGCAACCTTGACTGATTAAAACTTTTGACATATTTGTGTGACATGTTGAAAGTGACAACAACGCTTTAAGCAACTAATCTGGTTCATCTAGATTAATAAAACCGGTCGAATAAGAGTGAGTTCACACCTCTGCAGTCAAATCTGTGACAGTTCCTGCATCCTGACAGACCCCATTAATTTAAAATAGAGTTCAGTGTGCTCCATTGTAATGTCCCTTGTTTTGTCAGAAGGCAAGTGCATGAATGCTATTCTTCTCATCAAATATAACATAATCTGCTATGAAGACTTTTTTCTAGTGATAAGAGTCTTTGGTAACCTAGAGAGACTTTGTTTCTTCTGTCCTATCTAAGGGTAGCATAGACTAGTGTCAGAAAAGTGGAACAGGATGATGTATCACTTATTACATTGTTTTATGCAGCCGATTCGCATATATCCTCCTGAATAACATGGACAATAAGTAACATTATGTGTGTGAGTCCAGTAGTCCTCAATATTCATGAGAAGCAGAAAACTCCGCCCACCAGCTGCTGATTGGCAGTTATCTATCCATGCCGTGTATAGGCAGTCAGCTGTGAATCAGCAGCTGGAGGGCGGGGGGAGGGGTGTGGCAACAATCCTATTCTCCTGCATATTAGGAGAACAGCTGAACAGAATGATGTAAGCAATTCGTCAATCTGTTCAGCATTTCTATCACTAGTTCATGCTGCCCTCACATAAGGCAGCATAAACCTAGTGAAAGATTTCCTTTAAAGGAGAAGTCTGGTGAAAATTTTTATTAAAGTATTGTATTGCCCCCCAAAAGTTATACAAATTAATAATATACACTTATTTCGGGAAATGCTTATAAAGTGCTTTTTTCCCTGCACTTACTACTGCATCAAGGCTTCACTTTCTGGATAACATGGTGATGTCACGACCCGACTCCCAGAGCTGTGCGGGCTGTGGCTGCTGGAGAGGATGATGACAGGGGGACACTGAGGGACACAGGGCACTGGAGGGACACTGAGCATCCCTCTGCCATCATCCTCTCCAGCAGTCACAGCCCGCACAGCTCTGGGAGTCGGGTCGTGACATCACCATTTTATCCAGGAAGTGACATCACCATGTTATCCAGGAAGTGACATCACCATGTTATCCAGGAAGTGACATCACCATGTTATCCAGGAAGTGACATCATCATGTTATCCAGGAAGTGAAGCCTTGATGCAGTAGTAAGTACAGGGAAAAAAGCACTTTATGTGCACTTCCTGTAAAAAGTGTATATTGCTGATTTATATAAACTTTGGGGGACAAAACAATACTTTAATAAAAATTTTGCCAGACTTCTCCTTTAAGCACAACCGACACACCGTTTTGTTTAAAGTAAAACATGAATGCATGAAACATGAAAAGTACAGTGGTGCCTTGGATTAAGAGCATATTTCATTCCAGGACCGTGCTTGTAATTCAAATCCACTCTTAAACCAATGCAAATTTTCCCATAAGAAATCACTGATATACAGACAATTGGTTCCACACCCCAAAATAATGATTTTTTTTTATTTTGAATAACATGTAAAACAAATGAAACAAACATTTATAAACAGCTTAATATGTCATAATATAAGTTACTGTACAGTATAGCAACCAGCATGTGGAGTATAATGTACAGTAACTGCATAAGCCTGAAAAACAGCTGCGGTTTGTAGATACAGGATGGAACTGCAGATCCCCATAATGCAGTAGCATAATACTACAGGCTAGAATAGAGAAGCAAGGCTGCTGTCAGAGGTCTGTGTGGTCACATGATAGCAATTGGGAAGGGTGTGTGTTCAGCATGGACCAATCAGGACTGACAGAGACTGCAGGGAGTATGAAGGAATGAGCAGGACATATGTGGGCACATACTTGCAGCGCTCTCTCTCCGGGGAAAGAGGGGTTACAGCTATGAAGAGATTACCCCACCGTCCTGTCCCCTGATGCAAGCCCCAGCCTGAAGTGGATCTGCTATGATTTGGAAGGTGAGGGAGACTTCCTGGGTCATAGTACAGACCTGTAGACCTCACTATGCAGACCATGCCCCTCCTTCACTCGCCCTTCCACCCAGTACCAAAGCAATGCTCTTAAAGCAAGTCACAATTTTGAAAAATTGTGAGCTCTTAAACCAAAACGCTCTTAAACCAAGGTACCACTGTATAATGGAAAGATTTCCACCTCTTCTGTGGATTGCTCCTAGTATTAGCTCACATATACTGACCAATATATTGCTGTGTAAAAGTGGCCTATATCTGTATTATAATCATGTATAGTATAGAAGTCGATGGGCTCTATACACTGTGAAACCCATAGGTTGTAAAGAGCAGTAATACATTGATGTCCATGAGAGCTAACCATATAACAATACACAGTTTATTTCCTATCTATGTAGGCTAGGTTTAAACGCTGTCTATGTGGCTGGCAAGCACCGTATTGCTAAAAGAACAGCATATGCTACAGATTGCAAAACAAGGACAGGAATGTTTATGAAACAGTAATCACTAATGAATAAGAAATGCTTCTCTTGGAGCGGGTTCATCATGCCAGCTTGTGTAGGCGAAAGAGAACTGCACAGTCACATATTGCTACATTTACATGCAACATTTTACTGAGCTTGCCAATGGATTTTCTGGCTGGAGTGCTTTGGATAAATGTTAAATAACTTCATTATTGAATGGGCTGTTATTCTTCCATCTTGCTTAAAGGGTATTGTTATTTCTTCATTGTAAAGGCCAGTCATGTGGATCATAAGTCCTAAATCCTATAGGTTCAGAAGCTATGAAACTAGGGAGACCCTTTTGTGATTTTGCTCATTGAGCACCAGGAAAGAATGTGCATCATCTGCAGCCAAAAATACAAGATTGGATAGTGACTTTTTATCTTTATTATGAACCTGCTTCTCAGGCTCCTCTTGTGTTGTTATAGAGTGTAAGGCCAGCATAACAGAGGAATCCTGTATACATCCATAATAATACTGACTGTGTCCTCAAAACAACCCCAAGCCCAGCAGTGAGCTTTTTTATTAAATTTTATATAGCTGGATACAGGTGTAAAGCCTGAGGCCTCATTCACACACTGCAGATTTCAGCAAATTTTTGCGCCCAAATCAGAAATGGTTACAAAGAAGAAAACTTAACATGATTTTCCTATGAGTTCCGGATGCACTGTTGGCTTACAAGTAATGATGGAATTCCTGACCTGATCCCCAATATGAGCATGAAGCTAACTTGTCTAGGAGTCCAGGAGGATCCTATAGACTTACAATATGAGTCCATCCTTGTCACGTGACACTAAACCAGGAGAGAACACGCTACGGGCAAACTTCAACTAGCTTGTTCTCATGATATATTTGTTTCTACAACATATAAAAAAAACACCCAGGCATCAGATCTCTGTAAAATTCACATTCAGTTCAGGTTTGGCACAGTTTGGCTGCAGCCTCATTAAAGGGGAACTAATATAACCTGCTGATATGTTCCTATTGTGCAGGAGACACAGAGAAGGAAGGTATGTGTCTTACCTTCATCCTCTGCACCTTTCCGGTGCAGTTAGTCTTTTGGTCCACGGTCCGGTGAGACTGTTAGTAGATCTGGGGCGCCGTTAAGAGCAAAGCCCGCCCTCATAGTGCCGATCCACCCCTGGCTGGCCTGCCTCTTTCTAATGATAATGAATTGAGTGGGCTGACTGGGGACAGGCCAGATCCACACTATGGGGCGGGCAGTGCTCCTAATGGATTCTCCTAACTGTCTCAACGGACCGTAGAACACACAGGTAACTGCACTGGAGCAGCGCCAGGGAGTGCAGTAGGGACATATAACAGGTTAGATTAATCTAAAATGCTGATAGTTCCCCTTTAGTTTCTCCAGCAATATGTCATGGCATAGCAGAGAGGAGTAGGTACTGTCCTTTGCTCAGAAGAGTAAAGGAAAGAAAGTCCTGTCTATGTACTGCTGATAAACAGACCAGCTCTTGGTTCCACTCCTGAAATGTGTAGAATGAGAATTATCTGTGCACAATGGTTGGGACTCTCAGGAGCTTAAACGGAATCTGTCAGCACCAAAGCCCTCCTTGAGGTGCTGATAGTGTGCTGCAGCCGGCAGTCCCCTAGTGAGCATGGTGCCTTTTGGTAGTTTGTTTGTGAAGATTATGCACAATCTCAGGTCTCCTACTGTAATGAAGTGTCAAAGAGGAGTTGTGGCTGCGCGTATGTGCCTTACTCTGGCATGCCTCACAGTTGCTTTCTCCTCTCTTTTCATCATGAATAATCTCTGGTGCCTGTTCACTGTCAGACAGTGTCTCTTATTGCAGATCAGTCCTCTGTAGGCAGTTTATGTCTGAAAGAAACACTCAGATATAGTTGAATTTCTTAGCTCAAATGTGTTGGAGCCATGGTCTGGGGGTAAATCATCATTTTTGTCCTTAGTCCAATTCCCCTGGTGGAAATAAAATATGGTTATATATTTTTTCTTTTTTCTCATTATTGTATCATTTTTCTCATTACTGTATAGTTTTTAAAAGTGCCAGTCAGGTCCAAATTAGTTTTAACATTCAGTTTTTTGTACAATAATGAGAAAAAATAAAAATATATAACTATATTTAATTTCCATCAGGGGAATTGAACCAAGAAAAAACTGTTGTTGATCACTACACAGATAATTTACCCCTAGATCACGGCTTCAACACATTTGGTCTAGGAGATTCAACTATATCTGAGAGTTTCTTTCAGATATAAACTGCCTACAGAGGACTGATCTGCAATCACAGACACTGGCTGAGCAGCAGAGATTATTTATGAAGAAGAGGGAGGAGTGGTGAGGCAGAGTGCCGCACAAATGCTGAGCTACAACTCCTCTTTGACGCTTCATTACAGTAGGAGACCTGAGATTGTGCATAAAATACTGTACAGCCAAATTACCAAAAGGCAACATGCTCACTAGGGGACTGCCAGCTACAGCACACTGTCAGCAGCTCGGGTAGGGCCCGGGTGCTGACAGATTCCCTTTAATTACAGCAGTGAGAGACTAAAATCACCTTGTCACCACTCTGAAGGGTTACACTAACAAATCCATGCAGGTTTAAATTCTTGGACATTGAAGCACCTTTTTCAAGGTCTGTGCCCCACATGGCATGTGGGTGGGAAGGAGCACGACTTTATGCAAAGGGTAGTGTTGCCTCCCCGTGGGCAAGATTTACTACTACTTACAACTGCACACAGGCCTAAATTGTACAAAAAAAGCATAATTTTGAGGTTAGGGAAGGGGCCAACAGAAGAAATTAAGACAAACAGTTGTTATATACATTTGGGGAGATTTATCAAAGGGTGTAAAATTTACACTGGTGCAAACTGCCCACAGCAACCAATCACAGCTCAGCTTTAGGCAGTGCTAAAAGGAAAGCTGAGCTGTGATTGGTCACTGTGGGCACTTTGCACCAGTCTAAATTTGACACCCTTTGATAAATCTCCCCCATTGTGTGTAACCCGGGAACTCTTATTTTTCACAACCTGTCCTACAGAGATGTCACCAGTTCTGACATAAATAGCAATAGGATGTGATAAATAAAACTGTTTCGGAAGAAGTTTGCTAAATAGATAGCAGAGAGGTAAGACAACAATTGAAAACAGCAGAAAACCACAGAGCGAGATTTATCAGGAAGCCAAATGTGAACTGTTACAGTCACTGAAACGGAGTATAAATGCCAACTTGTCATTTTTGTGGTGATCACAAACCATTAAAATGCATCCTGATCCACAGCAAACAGACTTGTCACCAGCTCATCTGTCATTAGATATTTACTGTACAGGTCAATGACATCAAGTAATAAGCAGAATCAAGGCGTTCCTCCCGAGTAGCTAGTTTACTGACAAGTCAGTGTGACTACTAACCCTGCCTGTAGCCTGCCCTGTACATGACCAGCTCCCAGTACCTGTGTACATCTTATGTGTATAGGGACAGATGGAGGGGAAAAGAAAGATGAAGCATGCTGGCTTTATACATATCTGACCCCTTTTAGTTGCTAAGGACACACAGCTTATTCAATGACACTTGGTAGGCAGTAGATCCCTATGGGTGCCTCATATGTTCAGGTTATTAAATCCATAATTTAATACAAAGGCAGGAATGGATTTGAAAAGAGACGTTTACATCTTTCCATTCAACATGGCCTCCATTTGTGCCCCAGACTTATTAGGTCTTCAGCTCAAGGAGTCTTTGGCCTTTGTTTTGTGTATTCATTCTGTAGATAAGCTGTAAAGTAGTGTCTGAACGTGATCATACATCTTTACTGCAGTTTAACTTTTATTGGCGCCGAGGCAATAACAAATGGTTGTTTTGGCAAAGGAAATCACCAATCAGAACATGTCTGTAGCTGTCAAGAGTTGCTGGAGTTGCGGTTTTCTTAGAAAAGCCTCATTCATGTAGATACCCATAAATAAAGCACAGTATACTTATTGGGCAGGATGGCAGCTCAGTGGTTAGCAATGCTGCCTTGCGGCCCTGTTTTCCTGGATTTGAATTCAATGAAGGACTACATTTGCATAGAGTATGTAAAATCTTTTTGTGTTTTCATGTCTCCTGTATAACCCTCCCATTACTCCAGTAACCATACTAACTGGGTTCCTAGCACTGTGTGTATTTTTGTATTGTGAATCTGTGGTGATGATCACTGTACAGCGCTGCATAGTATGTAAGCTATAGAAATAATAAATACTAACAGTAACAACACACCTAAATCTTCCTAGTACTCTCTCTATACTTGAGATGCTTCAGTTATCTTCTTTTTCTTGTTTCCTCAAAGCTTCACTGTAATCTTCTTGGGTAACTCATGGTAAGCATCTTTCTTGACACTATACTATATATGGACACTATTTAGAACATTTTATTATTACTTTTTGCATGTAAATTTTAAATGTTAATTTCTTGACACATTAGGGGACATTTATTAAGTCCGGCATTTTTTGCACTCGACGTAAAAATGTCCCCGCAGCAGCGACACTACGAAGATTTATGTAGAGGCGCATTGCCTCTACATAAATCCCGTGCGCACCAGTGTGTGCGCAAGGAAATCTACGCCAGCTCAGAGCTGGCATAGGTTTCCTTATCATTTTCCGTTGCGAAAAATGATAAATGAAGCGGACCCAGAGTCAAGCTGATTAGAGTTTTTAACTATCATTTCTGTAGGGCACAGCTTAGAGGGAACAGCGGTGACAGGCCCCCACCAAAATAATACTGAGAGGATAGGCCATCAATTTTTACAGCCTGCATAACTCCTTTAAAAATCAATGAACCGAGCCTTATAAAAGGAATTGAGCATCATTTGGCCAAAATGTGTTTGACGGCACACCCATTCCTTCCTGCGATGGGATTTATGGGTGCCAGTAGGTTACCACCTAGTAAACATACAGTATGGTACATTATTCTGTTTATGCACCTTTATTGAACATTGCACGTAAATAAAACTCTCAGGATTGAGCATCAGCAAACTATTGGCATGGATTTATCATAAGGTGATATATAACAATCCTGAGGCAAGTTGTAAGTTCCTTATTTGATAAGATCCTTATGTTTGACTTCCGCTGCTTCTCTTAACAGCCCAAGATAGTAGAAGCTCTCCTGGGTTATGAGATAGTTCATGTGTCCTGCGGGGCTTCACATGTTCTTGCTGTTTCCAATGAGAAAGAAGTGTTTTCCTGGGGCCGTGGAGACAATGGTAAGGCTTGTTCTGACCTCTCGTTACATAAATCTGTGTAAATAGCCTACATGACACTGTTGTTACCTACATTACATACGGGGCTTGTACTTAGCGCTACAGTTCAACATGATACATACTTAATTATGCTGTAACCTTTGTACTGGTAAAACCAGACCTTCTTGGTTTGGTTCCCACAAGGACCATAAGTTTTTGTCATACAGTTCAGCAATGCCTATTGGCCCTTACTGCTGTCATACACCATACAACTCCCACAGCAGCTCAACTCATGTAATGTGTCATTTTTTATGTTTACTAAAATTTGAAAATCCAGCTGTATAAAGTAAAGAATGCAGCCAAGCTTCCTGAGTGGAATCATTGTATGGTTTTATAACCTTATGCTCCAGTGTCTTGAGTATAAATTTCAGCATTGCAACATTACTTTTTTCCTGTCATTAACTCCTTCATAATTTAGTTAAAACAGTTTTTATCTGGCTTTACATGCACCCATTGCACCAAGACTTTTTCAAAACTTGCATCGTTTTATCAGATCAACCTGATAAAACCATGCTGACAAGGTGACTTTAGGACCTTATTAACGCGGCTATAATCTGCTGAATCAGGCCGATTCAGGCAGACATTGCTTCATGTAATAAAGACAACAATCAGCCGGAGGGACTTTTAGGGAGTTTGTATGATGACAGCAAAATAATAAAGATTATACTTACCTGTCCATGCTCCCTGGTGTTCCCTGCTCATCACAGCCACCGCCAAAGATTCTAAAGCCATCTCTTAAGTGACAGGTAACTTAGTCAACACTACTTTTGTGTCCATTAAAAAAAATGCAATCAGACAGGAAATAAACAAGAAAGCAAGCAAGGGTTACAATAAGCCCCACTTCTGTTTAGATGAGAGGGAATACGTTTCCTTGCATAGATGTAGTTCATATCTTCTGGAGGCTTACAACTTCAAGTACACAACCCAGGATTTCTGTCTGTCTCCCCCCACCTCTCCTGTACAGGGCTCATTGAATGCCCCACTCTAGTTCCTGTGTTGAGTCTGAGGCTTGTCACCTAGGGACAGCGGCACCGCCAATGATTTATGCAGCCCCAGCACTATATAAAAAAAAATGGACTACCCCTTTAAAGCGACTCTGTACCCACAATCTGTCCTCCCCAAACCACTTGTACCTTTAGATAGCTGCTTTTAATCCAAGATCTGTCCTGGGGTCCGTTCGGCAGGGGATGCAGTTATTGTCCTAAAAACAACTTTTAATCCTACAGCGCTGTGTCTAACGGCCGGGGCTTACATTTGTATATGCATTAGGCTGGCACAACCTCTCTGTCCTTCCTCCCCACCCTCCTCATCATTAAGAATGATCCAGGAACATTTACTGCGGTTTGAGCTTTGCACAGGTGTATTAACGATCCAGCCCATGTGCCGGGCTGCCATAGGTGGGAAATAGGAAGCAATCTGCCTGGAGCATTCCTAGTGATGAGGAGGGTGGGGAGGAAGGACAGAGAGGTTGTGCCAGCCTAATGCATGTACAAATGTGTAAGCCCTGGCCGTTAGACACAGCGCTGCCGGATTAAGGCTATGTTCACATTACGTATGAGACCGGCCGGGTCACGGAACGGCCGGTCTCTGGCCGGATCATCTCGGCCGCTACTTAAGTACCGGCCGGGTAATCTTTCCGGCCGCAGAGCTCTGATGCGGGCGCATCAGCGTGCGGCCGCATCAGAGCTTACCATAGCACACAGTGAAGCGAGCGGCCAGAGCCGCTTGCTTCACCGTGTGAACTGACAGGGCTTTCTGCGGCCAGAATTCACTGAATTCCGGCCGCAGAAAAATTACCTGTCAGTTTTTTTTCCGGCGCCGTATGGGATCCCGGCCGCAGTGTATACGATGTGTGTACGCTCCGGCCGGGATCCCATTGCACATAAGGCTTTGTTACACACCTCAAAACTACGGCCGTAGTTCTGTGGCGAGAACTACCGGCGTAGTTTTACGTTGTGTGAACATAGCCTAAAAGTTGTTTTTATGACAATAACTGCATCCCCTGCCGAACGGACCCCAGGACAGATCTTGGAATAAAAGCAGCTATCTGAAGGTACAAGTGGTTTGGGGGGGTCAGCTTGTGGGTACGGAGTCGCTTTAAGCAGTAAATGAGGTGATATAAAAAAATTAGGGATGGTCCGAACCGAGTTCGTACGGAGTTCGTACGAACCCGAACTATCCGCAATGATTACCGCTGTCTGCCCGCTCCGTGCAGCGGGCGGATCCAGCGGGAGGAACGCCTGGAAAACTGGGATACAGCCATAGGCTGTATCCCAGTTTTCTAGGCGGTCCTCCTGCTGTATCCGCCCGCTGCACGGAGCGGGCAGACAGTGGTAATCCGATGCCAAGTGTTCGGGTTTAGCCGAACCCGAACCTCGGCGGGTTCGGTCCATCCCTAAAAAAAAATCTTAGGATTCTGATAGGATCTAATAGAAGAATTTTTTATTTTAATTATAATGACCATTTAAATGGGTTTTCGTGAAGGAATTACACCCTTTCACCATTTACCTGGCTTGATTTACTAAGAGGTGCACGCCTTTAAGCAAAGCTGGCCAGCCTTGTGGCCATCGCAGGGCTTGCGCATAAACCTACACCTGCTCCGGAGAAGGTGTAGATTTTTACATGGTTTACACCTTGCAATTATTTAAACCTTGATAGATTAGATGCAAATGGAGTACAGTCATCCTCCCCGCCTTGCCATGCCCCCTGAATGCCCATCAGGTGTACGTCACAGAGAATGTAAGTATCTGCACGCGCTCCATGGCATCACCGGTACAAGTTTGATAAATCTGTGTGTGACCATTTCTTCGTTACTGGGCTGTCTCCTGCTTAAAAATGGGTTATCCTAAACTTGGGTTATCCTTGGCTTCAATATTAAGTTAATACTACTCCCAACATCCAAAACAGTTAGCTTTTTGAAGGGCCGTCATTGATCTAATATCGATGGATTATTCTTTGAGGACAACCTATGCATTTTAAAGAACTGAAAAAGCCCTTGAAATTTTTGCCAAATTATTTGGCAGATCTTCAACAAGATTGATCCGATTCACTTGGGTTTCTTATGTGCCTGTGTATCTTTGACTGTATAATAGTAAATATCCTTCTTACATGTCAAGGTGAAGACATTCCTATCTATTTGTGTGTTTTGCTTTTCCATAGCTTGCACTCTAAAACCTCTTAGCGTCTTACGCTCTATTAAGGTCATTGGTTTTCTCAAGTTGACAATTTTTGATAATAGAAACGATATACAATGACATGACGATGACTTCTGTTATTTAAGATTTATGGTACATTAATGACAACATACTACAAAACATCAAATAAATACCATTGACATTTTGCTATAGGCAGTGGCAGCCCACAGTAATTATACATCCACCCACAAGAACAAATTCATTCATTAGATACACACACACTTAAAACATAATTGTAAGGTAAGAAGAAAAATTATTATAGTGCAGCACTGTACACAACAATCATTTGTCAATATTTCTTTTATTTTAAATTCTACTTAAAAATAGTTGCATGAAGCAGCCATGTCCATGCTTCTGGCTGCACATAACTAGTATGCCTCTCCATAGGACCCATAGCCAATGTTAGACCCACTGCCATAGGATCATATTTCCTAGTACGGTGCTGGGTCTCATGGTGGTAACACACAGTTATGAGTGGCCAAAAGCATGAACCATGGCTGCTTTGTATACAGCTATTTATAAGACAAATTGAATATGAAAGTCATTAAGAAAAATTATTTGTCAGGTAGGGGGTCTGGGAAAACAAGACAAGTGCAGCCCTAGAACTGGTACCCACCCCAGCTGGCCCTACCTGCTTGCCGCGACAGCTCTAAACAGCTGCGGACAACTGGGCGGCGTTCCCTAACCTGGCAAAGTGCATACACGAAAAACAGAGACAAGACTAACAAACAAGCAAGGGAAAGTCAGAGGTCCGAGTCGGTAACAGCCAGTCAGTATAGGTACAAAATCGTGATCCAAAGAATAGTCGAGGTCCAAGCCAAAAGGTCAGGTATCGGAAGTACAAAGTCAGAGTAATGCTAGGTCAAGATACACAGGAGGAACCAGGTTCTATCGCAGGCAAGAAATGAGAGCACAGGTCTGATATTTATTCAGCCTGGAGTCCCAGCCCCAGACTTGATTGGGGCTGAGGCTCCAGGTCCTGCCAGATACAGAAAGCTAACTGGTAAGTCAGCTGTCAATCAATAATCAGTGCACACACCCAACACCTATGCTGAACAGCCAGGGGAGTGAAACCTTGGCCTCTGCTATAACAAAGAACAGCAGAGCTGAGTATGTGAAAAACATGTGAAGCATTATGGCTGAAAAAGCCGAGCCGAGCGCACGACCCGAGTCCTAACATTATTATTGGGCACAATACTGCACTATAATCAATTTTTTTAAATAACAATATGTGCGCTAAAGGGGTTACCCAGGATTAGAAAAAACACAGCTACCTTCTTGCAAATGCAGCACCACACGTGTCCCCAGGTTATTTTGTCTTAGTACAGTTCAGCTCCATTCACTTCAGTGGAACTTAGCCGCAAAACCTACATCCAAACTGGGGACAAGACAGGTGCTTTTTCTGGAAGAAAGCAGCCATGTTTTTTTAAGCCTCGATAACCCTTTTAAGAATATTTATGCCCCACCACATCAGCTCCCGAAATCCTTTTAGTAGCTTTTAGCATTGCTTACATCTATCCACTTCAAAATATAGAAATAACAACTTGATACAGTATTTTTCTTCGTGCCTTGCATAAGGAGCAGAATGCAAACAGACTTTTTTGTAGACATACTGACCTACGTAAGTCCATTGGTTTCCTTACAAATTGGCCCTAGTGTATGTCAAAGGAAAATGTTTAAAGTGGTTGTGCCACCTGCCGAGAATTTATTATGGTACCATTAAGTCCTCAATCCCTTCCTGGTCCAACATGGGGGGGGGGGAGTCAACATCGTGTCTCCCACAAAACTCACACATGTCTCCAGGGACAATCCAAGCCCTGGAGATGCGTATGGGAGGGAGTAAAAGTATATCTATTGCTCCCTGAGGTCCTGACCACTGCACTCATAGCTTAGAATGGTGGTCGGGAACCTAGGCAACCACTATCAACACTATAGGGACACCAAGAGACCAAACTTCCAACGAAAGCAGTTTTGCTAATGCAAAGAAAATTTGCTTTTTTGCATTCCCTATGGCTTAACAAAAGTTTAGGTGATGGAATACCCCTGGAAGCCAAACTAGTGAAAGGACTGATGTCAGTACATTTGTATACTGTGCTGTGGATTTTTTAACTAATAAAGTAGAAGAATTATTTGATGCATATACTGTAGTGAACTTCTAATTCTTCTTAACCCAGGACGGCTTGGCCTTGGGAACCAGGAATCTCACAATTCTCCTCAGCAGGTAGCAATCCCACAAGAATATGAACCACAAAAAGTGGTGTGCGGTATTGACAGCTCTATGATTTTGACCGTGGGCAATCAGATTCTGGCCTGTGGCAGTAACAGGTTAGTAAACCCTATGTTAGAATATTCTTAAAAGTCTTACTATTGGGTGCACACGCACAGTTAAGTTAGCCATGTTGACTAATAGCAAATGTTGTGCACTGTTAGGGCCCTATTCCACGGGACAATTATCGTTTGCATAATCGCTAACGATAAACGATCCAAACGACCGCTATTGCGAAAGACCTGAAATAGTTCAACCATTTACATGGAACGATAATCGTTACTTATGATCGTTCTTGCGGTCGTCTTGTCGTCGCTATTGCATTCGCCAGTACTGTGAACGACCAAACGACATCTTATTCAATGCAAACGATTTGCGAACGAGCAACGATAAAAATAGGTCCAGGTCTTATTAAACGATCAACGATTTCTCGTTCGGTCGGTAATCGTTAACTGCTATTCAACTGAACGATTATCGCTTAGATTCGAAAGACTTAACAATAATCTGAACGATAATCGTCCCGTGAAATAGGGCCCTTAGGCTAAGTTCATACTACGTATAAATTCATTAAACAACGGCCGTAGTTGCAGGTTTAACCTGGCCTTAATCTGCATGTTAGTTCTGTATAGACTCTGCAGAGCTGTGTGTGTGTGGGGGGGGGGGGGGGGGGGGGGGGGTGACCAGTTTGCACTTTGCAGAACAGATAGATTATAATAGATTAGGCAGGATTGTCAGTAGGTTGAGGCGGGCAGAAGGACCATTTACACCTGGTGGACAGGTGATGGTTGTTCAGTGATCAGGCAGGTGGTATCAGGCAGAAGGCAGCAGGGTCAAGAGCAACTTTACAAGTGATGAGCCAACATGAACCAACAAACTTACCTCTTTACGAGCCAAATCTATGTCCTGAGCCACAGTAGTTTGAGGAAAAAAGAATAAACAGTGGCTTTAGGTTTTCATGTACATTGGCATGTACGTCTAGTGATCGAACATCGCCAACAGCTAGTGTTAAAATGTCTGCTAGGCTGGGTGTACTAATAGACATTAACACATTAGGAGGCAAGGAGACTGCTGATATGCTGGACTTTTCATCTGGCAGGCTGATACAATACGTTGACATAAGATGCTTGGTTTTGTCAGATTTAACAAGTTGGGCCTAGATCAGATCTCATCTGTCAATGAGCCCCCTCCGGAGAACCAAATGGAAGAAGCCTACACCTTCACCCCTGTACAGTCAGCACCACTGAACCAAGAAGCCATCTTGTATGCTGATGTGGGCACTTCCCACTCTGCTGTAGTGACTGGTGAGCAAAATTTTCCCCATGGAGCGTGTAGAAGTGAAAGTAAAGCATGTTTACAGGGGGATTTACTGCTTGTATTCACCCAAATGACCAACACTTGTATTCTTTTGTGAATGGCAAGGAAACTTTCTTCAGTGTGACTTTCTAAAGCCAACATTAGTATTGACTTACTACTCTATGTGCAAACACACAGAGATGTGTTATATGAGTTGGAGGAACTTAGTGAATATCCCTCTTATTTTATTGCTCTTCTTTCTTCTGTCTTTCAGCCTTGGGTCAGTGTTACACCTTTGGTAGCAATCAGCATGGACAGCTGGGTACCAGCACCTACCGTCATAGTCGCGTGCCCTACCTTGTGAGTGCACCGCAGGGAATAAAGGTCACAATGGTGGCATGTGGCGATGCCTTCACTGTAGCTGTTTGTACAGGTGAGACCATTAGTTTACCACTGAGTTTACAGCATGCGAGTATACCTTGCCTTTTTTAGGGAACTGACCACATCTGACCACAATGACAATGACCACATTTTACATATCAATATTATATGCCATAAATATCTAATGAATGAGAGTTTTACTACTACCCGTGCCTTCTCTCACCTTTGCTAAGGGGAAATTTATGGGAGATAAGAAAACAAGTGTACGGTACTTGACTGTTTCTCTATGTGCCAGTAAGCTCCTAGGAGTGTAACCATCCACGCACAGCGGCCCCAGGGGTCAAAAGTCCATAGATAAGACATTAATACCATATCAAAGTAATATGCCATAAGTGTCAATTGTGGGGAAACCCATTTACACAATGCTTATCCTCACCTGACCTTTCATTACATCAGTTACTTTTACTTGTCATTTGTAGGCCATGCTAGTAAAAGTGACTTATAGATCTCAGTTCATGTCCAGTTACTTGGTCCCACTCCCCAAGGGAACATTACAGCCACAGACGGCAAAATCTCCTTTATCTACACAAGAGTTGAATGCATTTATTTACTGTTCTGTGCGTCTGCAGAAGTTGTTGCAGCCTGGGACAGCCGAGGAATCAGCCTTGTGGGTAAATCATAGGACCACTGCCATCTTTCACCCCATGGGCATAGAGGATGCCAGCCCTTAGTTATACATTACTAAAACTAGGGCAGCAGGGGCCTTCAGTTTCAGGACTAATATGTTGTATGTGCCAAACATTACAGTTTATAGACATTTTGGAAAGAGTCCAATCCTTCAAAAGGGTATTTACATTAAAGCATGCTATTCCCTATCCACAGAGAACAGACATACCATGTCATGGAGATCATCTCTATGTTACATAACAGCTTTTGTAGGGTATTCTACATGACATTTTTAGTTTGGTTTTAACATACCAGAATTAAAAAGTATAAAGAGGGCCTTCCATTTTTATTGCACTGTTTACCTGCTGGACAACATGTGGCCATTATTAGGCCATATAATGTTTTGTAGCTATATGTGTACAGGTGCACAAGGCTCATAAAGTCTGGAGCAGAAACCCTATGGTCAGTCCTGTTAATGTTTAGACTAGGGTTGTGCAGACGCTGTAAGCGACCTCTGTTAGTCTGTAGTTTTGTTATTATACAGTATAATTGAGAAAAATAGAAAACAACTATTGAAAAAAAATATGGAAGTGATATGGCCTTAAAATCCTGTAGAAACTAAGTATAGTTGTAGTTTTTCCATTCTTTATAAATCTTAGTACATATACACAATTTTTCCACTTCAGACACGGACGTCTACAATTGACATGTCATGCAGTGTAGCTGGTGACGTGCACATCTGTGTACATAAAACTCATATATATACTGTGACAAGCTCTGCAAACAGGTAAACAGTTTCTTACCTGCTTGTTGACTATCCATGGTACTGTTTATTTTGAAGGGTCTCTCAAATTTTTACTACTACATAGTAGTGTAGTAGTTAAAAAAAACCAAAACCTTTTGACATGTCCCTTGGTTAGGTTCTCAGCGTTCACACCCTCACCAATCAATGAAATGAATGTGGAGAGAAACGCCCAGCTGAGTGCTTCTATCCATGCTCTTTTTATATGAGAGTGAGACATCTTTTCCTCTGGAGGACCTAGCTTGTTCATGCATTATTGCAGACAACCCATTGATTGTAATAGGAGCTGTGTGATGCTTCACTTGCTCTCCAGTGTCATTTTAGGGAACATTTACTTTGAGGTTCTTGTGTGGATTTACATATAATTACCAGGAGTCTGATAATAAGCTTATTGTTGGAGGAGCATTGCCCAAAGTAAAAGAGGTTATCCAGAGATGATTTTTTTTTTATTTTTTAGAAAGGATCCTGAGTGCTGGAAAAATAAAAAATAATTGCCGTAGTCATCAGCCCTGGTCCCCCAACGCTGCCATTCTGATAGCTTCCAGTCCCCGTTCCTCTCGCTGCTTCTAATGATCTGATAACCCCTAAGCAACTGCCAATCACAGTACTTACAGTCTCCTGGCAGTTCTTGCAGGGTCTGCATGTCATTGGAAGTACCAGGAACTGTTGTTATATGCAGCTTCCAAGTCTTTCCAAGTCCATCCCTGGACAACCCCTTTAAAGTCAAGGTTTAAATAAATCCAGAATGATTTACTGTCATAGATCACATTATTTATCATTAAACCATAAGAGAAACTAAAAACAAACCTGCAATCATATGTAAATAATCCCTCATAAGCATAAAAAGGTTCCTCCCTGACTATGAATGGTAAGGTTATGTAATCCCTGCTATAATAAAAATCTAATCTGACCGGAAGAAGACACCATGAAGCTACTTTTAGAAACCAGATGCACTCATGTATTATTATATATTAGGATGTATACCTGAAAACATTAGGCCAAATCATTATAATAAGCCGTTACATAATCTTAGTATTCTTACTAATCTTAGTTACGGGAACATTCTCTGGTCTACCAGGTTAATCAAAGCCAACAATGACATACATGTTATCATCATGTAATGTGTACTTTGCTTTTCTAAGCTATTACCTATTCCCTCTTTATCATGTTATTATGCAGTAGCTGGTAAACAGATTTGTAATTGCTGGAAATTCAATATGCATCTTAAGACAACTTTCACATACTGTATTTTTACTATAAACAAAGGCTGTTGTTGCAGATTGCTGTGTATTGAATCGCATTAGTGTGTATAGAACCACGGCCGTAGTGTATACACACTGTATACACTAGAGCTATTGTTCTCTATGGCTGCACAAAATAATTGATTTATTTTGTGCGGCCGCTATTGAGTGAACAGTGTCCCCGGATAAGATAGCCTGTGCTCACAGTGTCAAGTATGGCTCCCAGTCATACTTTACACTGTGGTCTATGGCTAATTGGAGTGCAGGCACTCCAATTGAAATCAAATGTTGTTCATCATTTGAAAATGTGAGACAACGGCAGTTGTTTGACACGGCTGCTGTTAAAGGTGTAATCTGGAGAATTGTTTTTATATTTATATGTTCTCATGGTGGGATGAAAAAAAATAAAACTAATTACTCACCTGCCACTGTTTCATTACTGTGCCAGTCCCCACTGCAGACGACTTCCTGCTTGTCTTAACAAAAAAGCCTATGCCCACTCAGACAGTCACCTGTTCTTTAAACATAAAAATAATTATGTGGAATACCCATTTAATAATTTAAAACAGTTATTCATATACCCCATCTGGACATCATGGAAGAACGTCCTCTGCAAGGAACTCTCTCAGCTTTCCCCGTCTAAACTTAAAGCGTAACTGTCATTTCAGGGTCATTTTTCTGATAACAATAAATATCAATAGTACAAGCGATTTTAAGAAACTCTGTCATAGGTTTTATTTACCAATAGAGTTTCCTTCTGTACTGAAAAAGCTGTTTTCCTAGGTCCCCCCTGACTTCAGAAGAAGCAGTACTTCTGTGTCCATTATGTGGCTATGGAGAGGGGAGGGGCTGAGAGGAGTGAGTGAGCAGGAAGGATTTCTGCACAGTACAACACCCTGCAATCTTCTCTCAGTAAGTTCCTAGATAAGCACTGACTTTTCTGACCTCTAAATCCAGCGTTTTAGATGCCCAGACAGTGTACAAACAGCTGACCTTCATGTCTCCTCTTCCTGCTCGCTCATCTCCCTCGGCCCCTCCCCCCTCTATAGGATATAATGGACATAGCAGAACCCGTCTTCACTGGCTTCTCTCCAATGAAGACGGCTTTGCCTGATAATGAGCAGATAAGAAGTGAGGGGGGGGGGTGAGGTTTGGAGATTGCTTTTAGAGTACAGAAAGAGGCTTTTTTGGCCTAATAAAACCTATTATAGAGTTTCCTAAAATCGCCTATACTACTGAGCTTTGCAATAAAATAAAAATATGATAGTTACGCTTTAAGCTGTCCATGTGTTAGTTAGGGATGAGCGAACCGGCCGAGGTTCGGGTTCATATGAACCTGAACTCTCGGCGTCTGATCCCCGCTGTCTGCCTGCTGCGTGGAGAGGGTGGATACAGCCTGAGGACCGCCTAGAAAACTGGGATACAGCCTATGGCTATGGCTGTATCCCAGTTTTCCAGGCGGTCCTCAAGGTTGTATCCACCCTCTCCACGGAGCAGGCAGACAGCGGGAATCAAAAGCCGAGAGTTCAGGATCATATGAACCCGAACCTCGGCCGGTTTGCTCATCTCTAGTGTTAGTCCATTTATTGCATTCCTTTTTGTATACTTAATTAGTTTAAAGAGTTTTCCGTGCAAATATAAAACTTTTTTTTACTGCATCCCGGTGCATTAAAGGGAAACAATCATTCTACTTCAACAGCAGAATACACATGTAAATTTCCCAGCAAGTCCATAGCATCCCAGAAAGTCCATAGACTTAGATTGCAAGTGTACTGCAATGCAGGTCTCTTGGTCCTCTGGTAATTCCATACATTGCTTGCTTTAAGCTCCATGCTGTGGACTTGCTGGGGAGTTTAAATGTGTATTCTGCTGATGAGGCAGAATGATAGTTATCAAGTGCTTACCACCCTCGTCCCCCCTCTGCGCCCACAGTAAGATCTTGGTCCTGGCTGCACTCCCATACAGCCAGCATCTGAGGAAGTCCCACTCCTCCACAGAGGTGGGAGATGAGCTGTAGTAATCAGACATGGCCACAACATGGTTAGTGCAGTCCAGGGGGCGTAACTAGAAATGGCTGGGCCCCATAGCAAACTTTTATTATGTATACGTTGTATATATGTATATAAGTTATTTTCAGCTGGGAGATCTATGTAAGCTATTGCTGAAAGAATGAGAATAAATTGATTATTGTTGCATTACAGTATCCTATATCATCTTAACCATGTGCATGGAGACAAATGGGAGGTTTCAGAGTCCATGTCCATTGTGTGACTGTTACGTAATCCAGAATAATAAAAGTAGTTGCTCTCTTTGCAGATGGACAAGTCTTCACTTGGGGAAAGGGAGCCAGAGGTCGATTAGGACGGCGAGATGAGGGAACTGGGGTCCCCAAGATGGTCCAACTTGAGGAAAGTCACCCTTATACAGTGACGTCAGTGGCCTGTTGCCATGGCAACACTCTTTTAGCAGTGAAACGTAAGTATGCCACAAGTGTTTAAGCTGATATCAGTATGCATGAGCTACGTCCTGCAGGGACATCACGGCTACGCCAAGCTTCCTGTCAGTGACGATGATTGCAATAAACCCTGAGAACTATTCTATATGGCTTCTTCCTCAAATCCTGTAATCATAATCCGGTGCCATTCTCTCAGTAAGACGCCGACAGTGAATAGAACTGCTGGCGAAAGTCCAAGTGAGGATGTCAAAAAGTATGTGAAGAATGGAGGGCCTTTACACTGACATTTCAGATATTTGAGCTCTTGCCTCTGGTAGAAGCATATACCTTTGGGGATGTTAAACTCTGTGAGAGATCTGTACACGGCTTTGTATACAAGGACCTCTCTTGCCGTGATTTATATTCCCTGTTTGAGTGTTGAAAGGTGCATTGATTCTCACAAGCCACGCCAATTTAACACATATGTCCAAGACTAAATGTTTCAGCACGCTTGTGTTCCCTTAGTCCAGACCTTCTGTTTTTCATCCAGTTTTATTGATGTTTCTATGGTTCATTAACAGCTAAATGAGTTTGTTTTTTTTGTTTTTTAGTTTGTCGGCCTTCTGTACAGGCAACCACAGTATTCGGTGTATACACTAGCTACCAATCACAAGCCGAGGTGTGAGGCACAGAGACCTCCTTGCCTCGGTCATGTCAATAGTTCCTGTTAAGTTCCTAGTCCTGGTTTCACATGACTGTATGCAATGTTGCAGAACAGCATTATTGCTTGTGACCTGTAGTCTGTAAGCAGCAATGATATACATTATACAATTGCCTTCTGATAACCCGGCATGCTCAGGGCCATTGATTTATTATTAGATTTTCTTAAAGATAGATGGCTCCTGGCTCATTTGTTTGGTCTATGTGCTCCTTGTTTAAAGGTGGCCATGCACCTTCAACACCTTTTTCTCCTTATCTCCCCATGCACGTAATTGTTTGCGAGTTCATGTCTTCTCTCCCCCATCATCATCTGTCAGCGGAGCGTCAGCAGGTTCCGATACACATTAGATGGTTGGCCAGTCCTAAGGCGGCAGGTTTCTTGACTGAAGTGTAGAAACGTTTACTGGGGGGCTACATTGTTAGTATGGTTGAGAAAAGACAAATGTCCATCAAGTTCAACAAAGGAGGTTCTGCGGCGCTGCTCATGCACCCGACTGTCTAAATCTTAAAAGGGGTTGTCCAGCAAAGATCTTTTTATTTTAAATCAACTGGTTTCAGAAAGTTATATAGATTTGTAATTTACTTCAGTTTAAAAATCTCAAGTCTTCCAGTACTTATCAGCTGCTGTATGTCCTGCAGGAAATGTTGTTTTCTTTTCAGTCTAACACAGGGCTCTCTGCTGACATCTCTATCCAAAATAGGAACTGTCCAGAGCAGCAGCAAATCCCCATAGAAAACCAACCTTTCCTCTCTGGACAGTTCCTGACATGGACAGAGATGTCAGCAGAGAGCTGTGTGTCAGACTGAAAAGAAAGCAACATTTCCTGCAGGACCTACAGCAGATGATAAGTATGGGAAGACTTGAGATTTTTAAATAGAAGTAAATTACAAATGTATATAACTTTCTGAAATCAGTTGATTTATAAAAAAAAAAAAAAAAAAAAGATTTTCGCTGGTTTACCACTTCAAAGAGTCTACTATGTAAATGGGAAGTCTCTATGCATGTTTATGAGACTCTTATACATACATACATAAAGAAAGTGATTTCCAATGCACACAGCAGTCATTGTGGAAATCAGTCAGCTCCAGTCATGTGAGAAAACAGAGGGACCAGAACAACATCATGTCCAGGAACTAAAGCCCTGAATATTAGGACCAATGCAGCTGCTGAACAGTATCATATTACTATTGGGGAGTAATAAACATTTTTTCCCACAGTGATGCTTTATGTTCCCCGTGTGTTGTGCTGCTTCCATCCTGCCACAGATCTGCTTTCAGCTTGCCAGACTATTAGGATATTTCCTGCAAATCTACTATTTGTGCCCGGTGGTGAATCCTGTTTTAGCAAGATTTTTGTTCCATTGTATTTATTGAAGACAATATAGACCATAAATACAGTTTTCTTCATGTATAGGACACTGCAGAATGAGCAGAACCCTTATATAAGATAATGTTTGCTGTCTGCACAGTGTGTAGGGCAGAGACACACACTGCAGCAGCCAGTATGGCTGACAACCAGGCCGCCGTGTGGTTGATGCGGTTCTTGAAACAAAACTGTATGGCCATTAACATTGTAGGTGCTGCCACCATATGTGTCTGTGTATGAAAAGGTAAACTCAGGCAAACTTACATATATTATTATTTACACGCCTATGTCCAACACATTGACATCATCCACACTGTTACTTATAGAAGTGGACCTTATTCACATTTCCGTAGTTCTGTCCACAGTTGCGGACAGAATAGAGGACCTATGTATTTTGATGGCCCGGTCATACCTCCGTATGTGTGTATGGGGCCACAATCTGTGCTGCAAAAAAAAAAAAAAAAAGAACAACGGTCATAGTTTGGACCCACATTTGTGGCATGGAGGGCTGTCTTAATTTAAGTGTTCTGTGGAGCATGGAGCATTGCTGGCGCACATTCGTAGTGCTGTGCGGTAACAGGCTGCACTACGGACGTGTGACTGTAGCCTGACTGCAAAGGTCAGAGATGTAACATGACATGCCTGCTATACCAGTGAATGTCCAGCGATGTAACACATAGGTTCACCAGAGTACATAGAAAGGATTTGTCTTGAAGAAACATCATTGTCTAGAGATTACATTCCTACTTCCCAGAATGTGGGAGCTGGTTATTGGAAACATATTTCAAGTGACATGTTCCATAATACAAGTGCAGGAATAACAATAGACATAAAGCAGGAGCTTACGCATAAACGTCTTATTTTATAAGACATCCACTGTATATAATAATACATCTATAGCGTGGTACACATACAAATTATTTCCTCCTTTTGTTCTCTTTGGGGTTGAGACATGCAGTAATCCATTGTGAAAAGAATCACGGCTGGTTTATCATTCCCAAAGACTCGGGGTCGATAGAGAGAATCATCACCTTTCAGTCTACTTGTTAGCGATATCCGTGCACCATACGTTACGCAAGTCACAGAGGGAAATACCTCCTCTACGTGTGCTCCAGAACTAACGCTTACTTTCAATTACACTTACAGCTGGCGTAGAAGATGTTTCTGTGTGAGCGAAGAACGTCAGGAGAGATCAGCTCACTTGTCCATGAGCTGTACGTCTTGACAGGCCACTGCCAAAAGCATCCTGCTTGCAGTTCTTTGTCCTCTCTGCCTGCCAAATATCTCAATGGTTTATGTAGCGAGCAGTTTGTTACAAGAGGATTCAGCCAAAGCCTATGGCAGCAACAATAAGCTAGATTAAGGTAAAGACATTTCAGTAGATTATCATTAAAAAAAAACAGGGGACATATGAGCTATATGGCTTCTATGGGTCATTTGAATGTCCTGGATAAACCGATCCACCAACTTTTACAACATGTACAAGTAAATTTGCAGACATATATTTTGTATGTATAAATGATTATTTTGTGGAGTGCCATCTTGACATTTCTTCGCTCTTCTCTGAGCACTGTATTCCACCAGTAATGTCTCTCCTTCTCTTTTAAACTCAGTATTGTCTTCCTCCTCTTTTGTTATCAACCATGGTCATTAACTGCATCTGACCTAAGACTCTCAGCGTATTTTCTGCTGCGATACGCAGCAGATTAGATCTAAATAACTGAACACAGCATCAATTCTGCACCATCAAATCTGTTGCAGATCTGCTGCGTATCTGCGGCGTATACGGTGTGTGTGTTTGTACCCTTCAGTGAAGATTGGCTCACTCAGCTGCTGTTTCATGCCAGTACAGTTAACTGCTCATTCAAATCAGATTAATGGCAGCCAAACCGCCAATTTCTAATATTAATCTAGCGATGCTACAGTGCATGAACATGATTTTCTTTGCCCCAGTAGCAGATGTTGGGGAAGAGAAAGCCTGGGCAGTAGGATCTCAAAAACCTCAATTCTCTTCCTGCTCTGATAAGAGCAGCCACCAAAGGGGTCCGTCAGGAGCTTACGCACCTCTCCCCATTTAGAATATATGCATTCTTGGGTTCACCAAGCATGCATGTGAATGTATGAGAGATGGCTGGCAGCAGAACAGGTACTTGGCCAGTGTATATGGACAGCCTTGGATCCCATGTAAACAAAATGACCCTGATTAGAACACTAGGAAGCATCATTCGTCTTGCACCCTTGCTTCTGGGACAGTAGTGGTGCATATTACTACAGGTTGTCATTACTTCTGGTCATTGTGAGCGATACATTGAGAGCTCAGAGCAGCTCTAAGATATTTGCCTGTCACTCATTAGGGATGTGTTCTAGCTAAATTCCCCTGTTTAGGGTCACATTGACATCAGAACTGAAAAAGGTTTGTCAAAAATCTGCTGTCTGTGGGAAAACAAAGATCCAAACTTTCAAATTGCTTCTAATTGCTACCCCCAAGATAGCTGATGCCAGAGGTGTCTAGTAGCTGCTTATCTTCCATGTCACACCTTCTGCTGCTGCACACTGGCAAGTCAGACACTCTACTCTAGACTTCTGTAGCTGACAGAAGGTTCACTCTGCTAGCAGCTTAGACACAGTGTCCTCCAAATGGGTACATATGCCTAGGGCTCACCCACTCTGCCTCTCAGCAGATTTCTGAACATTATTGCTGATGTAGAATGGTCCAGAGGCAGGGGCATAGCTAGGATTCATGGGCCCCCGTAGCAAGTAACTGTAGGGGCTCCATGAATCCTGTCTCCCCCACCACCACCATACTCACATGACCCGGTGCTGTCCTGCGGCGTTCCGTTCTCCCAGATAACCAGGGGTGGGGCGGGGATTGTGGGCGGAGGATCGTGGCAGCAACTGTGGGCCCCACAGAGACTGTCTCTCAGTGCAGGGGGAGAAGGATCATGGCAGCAGCTGTGGACTCCACAGAGACTGTCTCTTAGTGCAGAGGGAGAGGGAGGACCATTGTGGCAATGGCTGCGGGCCCCACAGATTCACTGTCTCGTTCTGGGGAGGGCGGTGGTTTGCTGTTTATGAGTATTCAGTGCTAGTGCCGAAAAGGCTGCCTGTAGCTATTACCGTGGAGGCAGGCCACGTATTTTGCCGCACGGGCCTTATACCAGTTGCCTGGTCTGCCTCCATGGTACACTGAGTATATCAACCGGCACTCCAGCTCAGACTGCGCGGTGCTCGTGGCAAACAACAGACCAAATAAATGAAGCAGTATACAAGAGCGAGTGCCGGGACCTATTCATTTATTTGGTCTGCCTCCATGGTAGCTACCCCACTGTCCAGAGGTATCTCCTAATAGAGTCTTCTATTGGTAAATGCCATCACATATTTCAATGTATTTATAGCTGGAGGTAAATGTTTATAGGAAATCAGGATATTGAAGAATACTAACTAATTTTAAGGGAAATAGATTTTTATTTTATGATATAGTTCATTTTCTGCAATACCTTTACACTGCTTTGTATGATTTATGAACTCCTATCCAGTCTTGGAATCAACACTGTTATTTATTGTAAATACGGTACTTGTATTTATTTATGAAGAAAATAAATGTTTATATCCATGATGTTGGTTGTACATTCTATGTTGCCTTAGTTGACCTTTCTCTTGCTTTGCCTCCTGGGATGTTGCTGTGGACTACTGGTAGAAATAAAGGCTGAAGTTACGATACACTGGGAGCCAGGTGTCAGGCCATGAAGTGGAAGAGCACCACACATAAAATGAATCATGTGTTCATAATGATGGGTGTACAGTGTGTTCACAGCACAGCTGAGATCTCTGCACCACAAAATATGTGACGTTCTGTTTTATAGGTAACCATTATATAGGGCTGGGTGATATGGCCTAAAATGAAAATCAGTGTTGTTGGGGGTTTTTTCATTCAAAAAGTACAAAAAATGCTTGATTTTAATCTCAATTTTCTAGTTTTTTTAGTTAGTAACCCATACACATTTTATATAAGCAATAAAATATGCAAAAGAGGAGCCCATGGAGCCTCATTGAAGAGTCTCAAAACACAGGACTAGCCAGATATCCCACCGGTAAGGACCCAGCCAAGGGGCAGTTCCTGTTAGGAAACTACCATATTAAGTGGCCCTATAAGTCAATGTAATGACAAGGGATAAACCAAGGCTAGGTAACCTTCCACATACAGTTGTTTCAGGGTGTTGCCCCTCATCAGTGTGGAGCAGGATTCTGGCTAGGTGGAAGCAATGCCTAGTAGAGCCATAAGAGAAACAGATTGCTGAACTCAGGGAGACCAGCCAAACGATAACACTGCCGGCTGCTGGTGAAAGCGCTCAGTGCAGTGAAGTCCTAGGTGCATTGCCCCCTGGGAAACATGAATATGCAAAGGAGGAGCCCGTGGAGCCTCATTGAGCCTCTACTAGGCATTGCTCCCACCTAGCCAGAATCCTGCTCCACACTGATGAGGGGCAACACCCCGAAACAGCTGTATGTGGATGGTTACCTAGCCTTGGTTTATCCCTTGTCTTTTAATTGACTTATAGAGCCACTTAATATGGTGGTTTTGGTGGTTTCCTAACAGGAACTGCCCCTTGGCTGGGTCCTTCCTGGAGTGATATCTGGCTAGTCCTGTGTTTTGAGACTCTTCAATGAGGCTCCACGGGCTCCTCTTTTGCATGTTCATGTTTCCCAGGGGGCAATGCACCTAGGACTTCACTGCACTGAGTGCTTTCACTAGCAGCCGGCAGTGTTGTCGTTTGGCTGGTCTCCCTGAGTTCAGCAATCTGTTTCTCTTATATAAGCAATAGAGCAATTGTAAATAATTGCTCTAGTTTACTTATGTAACAGAAGCTATTATGCTGCTTTATAGGTGCTCAGACAAACCATTAGCAGGGTCTAACATAATGCTGTTTGAGTGTATTCAATGATGATTGGTGCTTGATAAATTGTCTAAAATATTTTCTAATATACACAGTTTTTTAAGTAGAATAATTCTATATTGGAAACATTTGTGTTAGTTATAACACACTGGATCTAGTCCAGTACTAGACCCCCTTGTGTTGTGTGAGAATTTACATCCATCAGTGCAATAAAACATTATACCCTTAGATTGTGGAACAGGTGGCAATAGCTGCAGCCCGGAGGGTGTCAAAAAATGTTCTTGTAATTCTTCAGGCTAGCAAATGTCCCTGGCATGTGACCAAAACTATTCAGCTTGTTAGGCTGAGGATGGATGTATATGGAGATCGGCCTTTCACTGGTAATCCATAGTGTTTAACAGTATATAGGCTCTGCAGTTTTTGCTTCTTTTCCATGCCCAAGGTTATATAAGCTGCCTCCTCACTAGTTACATCAGTATAAGTGTACATGACATCTCTCTGGATGAGGCCTGATTCTGCCGCCCACTTAAGCCAGTAGAGGATGGAGGGAGAGGTAACTCACTGCGCTAGCATTCCAAGAAGCAGCCCAGAGGAACTACGGAGAGGAGGAACTGAAAGGGCTTTTATTTTATAGAAGGTCATCACAACCACAGAATTGCAAAATTGAATTGTCTGATAATCCCAAGATGAAAGAAACAAATAATAGAAGTAGGTCAGTGAGTTTTGGCAGACAAGTACAATGTTCAGTTGAAGGATCTGCCCTCTGGGAAAGGGTAGGTTCAGGGCTAACAGAGGGTTAACCCTCTACCTCTTGTTGGGGACACTGACTACTGCTCTTTAACTTCCAACATGAATGCTCAGATAGAAGAAGTCTTCACATGGCATTACCTACACTGTCCTGACATCCACTTCCTAATATATGTATACATGCTATTCATGGCATGCTTTACTAAATATACAAATTATATAGAGCACGTTAGGAGACACTGTAAAATACATGATACAAACAAACACATAATGATACGTTAGGCACATTGCCATGAGCATGATCGCCATTTACAACTGCAATGTCTAATAAGCTCGTAACAAAACTAATACATATAAACTTTATAGTTTTATGTCGACATAACGAAACATTTTATGACCAAGCATTTTAAGTATTTTTCTTATTTTGTATTTATGACTTGAAGTTTTACCCCAAGGGTAGGGAACCAGCATATTCTACAGAGCACTCTCGCCAGTGGGGCTCACGCTCACATTTTATTAAAAGTAGAAGAAACTATGGGTGTGACTTTGTGTAAATATAAGAAAAAATATTGAAATATTTAGGGAGAATTATCAAACATGGTGTAAAGTGACGCTGGCTCAGTTGCTCCTAGCAACCAATCAGATTCCACTTTTCATTCCTCACAGACTCTTTGGAAAATGAAAGGTGGAATCTGATTGGTTGCTAGGGGCAACTGAGCCAGTTTCACTTTACACCATGTTTGATAAATCTCCCCCTATAGTGTATATTGAAATCACAGGATTGAGAGACATGTTAATGATACAAATACAATATGATAAAAAAATGAAGGCATAATCTTCAAAACAAATTTATTCAGTATTGAGTATGAACGCTGCGCACAGAAATATGTGCACTTACACACCTCAGCATGCTATAAATGAGGCTCTGACACACTGAATGCACTTGGTCAAGGTCCACTGCTGGCAGCGTCCGTTGCCATTGCCAACCAATGATGTCCCAGATATGCTCCATGGGTTACAAGTCAGGAATTGCTGCAGGCCATGGTAGCACATTTAGGCAATGCAGGCTGCTCGCAGTAGCACAAGCAACATGTGGTCTGGCATTGTGCTAAAAAAACAGCTCCCGGGACACAGAGAAATGGCCATAACACTGTTTCCACAAGCAAATCAATGTAACACCAAGCTGTTGTACCTGGAATAAAGACTAAGGCTATGTTCACACAACGTATATTTCCATATGACTACGGCCATTGTTGACAATTTATACGAAAATATGTGTCGTTGCCCCCTATGGAATGCTGGCCAGAGCGTATACACATAGGGGGACATTTATTAAGTCCGAGCTGAGGACTGGAGTAGGTTTTAGGCGTATCTTTTTGCGGAACGGATGGTGAATCGCGCAGACTCTAAGTCCGCGCCCTCCGTTCCGCCCCCTTCACACCCCCTCCCCGCCCCCGGCGTACCCGGCGGAAAGTGCTGATTTGCGAATATTTTATATAGGTAATAGTGCCCCCCGCACCACTGTGCTGTCCAGGATGATTATGTGAAGAAGAGCTAAGGGTTATCATTGGGAGCCATGTTTGCTCTAATAGCTGCATCTCCCAGATGTCTCATAAGCCACTTGATTGCAATGAACTACGCTAAGTCTTTCTGTCTCTGGACATACCCTTAACAAGAACACTCGAGAACCATAAACACTTTTCTGTCTGGGTTTTCATCTCCTAATGCTATAATGACAAATGTACAGCTCCGCCAGGAGCAAATGACACTATCTGAGGCTAGACTGCATGTCTGTGTCCTATAAACAGTCTAATTACCTTGTCATTTCCCAGGACCCCATTTCCAGATCTTTATAGAGCAATGTAAAGAGACAATATAATCACATTGTCTCTAATATAAACTGTAGGACACATGATACCAGCAAACGCTGTACAAGATATAGATCAGCAGCCATGGTATATGAATTACACGGGATGTACCCGCTGCACACAGCATACAGTACATATAAACATAGCAGAGCATAGTTTACATATTGCTGGTTGCATAAATAAGATGATTTATGTTGCTTAGTGGATAATTAAAATAGCATTTTACAGTATTGAATGCTCTTAAGTTTATCTTTACATTTCACAATTGATTTTTTTTTTTTTTCTGTAAATAATTTGTCATCTATCCACAGGATCGGTGATCCACCTCTGGGACCTTCACCGGCTGAGGTGATTCCTTTTGCCTCAGTTGAATGGATTGGTGATCACATGTGCATTACTATTGAAGGAGATAGTTGAGTGCAGCACAGGGCTATCTCCATCAGGCCCATAGAGTAACATAGAGCATGTAGAAAGGTAATGAGTAATAAAAGTAATGTTGGTAGGAAAAACTCTTTAAAAGTATTGGTCTTCATGTATATAAGTATTGCAGTAGAGGACAGATGAATACTTCAACCTAAGGTTCATGCACATGGCCGTATAGTTCTAAGTTGTACCGGCATCAGCATCCAAAGAAGTCTATGTGGGTCATACTGTACCTCTGTATGTCTCTGTGAGGATTTCAGATTCCAAGTGAAAAAAAATTGTGGCTTATAAGATGTTTTTAATGGAGCTAAAGCAAAGCGTGGAAGAATCTCTTTATAATATGGTGCTGTACACAGCCGCTCCATACGGAGTGCTTACAGAGGTATGGTGTTATGGATAATGATGAATGTTCATAAATGATTACTTATATCTACTGATCTGTAACACTTTTACTATGAGCATTTGAACCTGACATCCTAGTCAACATGGCTCCTCTTTTCCACATTGTGTGATATAACTTAACCCCCTGGCTCATATACAGTAAATACCAGTGTAAGAGCAGCCATGTTCTACATGAACAGGTCTTGCATGATCTCTTGCGACTTGCAGCCATGACATTCTCAGTTCATTAATTTCCCATTCTTTCAGGAATTGGTCTGGCCATTCAGTAATTGTCAAACTGTTGTTCTCCCATCCACCAGCAGTCAGGCCCATTATAGCAGCACAATCATAGTGTTACTGTGTTTAAGATTTAAGGAATGCAATATTTTTGATTGCTGCCCCTCTGCATTTCAGTAGCCATATTTTTTATTATTATATTATTATCATTAATATGGCTGTATGATTTATGCAGCAAAATGAATTTTTCGTTGCATTTTGGAAATACAAATAAATTACTGTGTATGTTATTTAAATTTGTTTTGCTTTGTAGATATATAAAAAAACATTTAAAAGCACTTTTTTGTTTCCTTTTTATACTTTTCAAGTTTAACACTACTTATTTTACAATAATGTGGATGAGTATAATTTTATTTATTATTTATTTTTTTTACATGTTATTTTGATTCTATTAATAGATGCTATTTGACAACTATATTTTACAATGTATCAGCATACCCCGTGTCACTATGACAAAGGCAGATAGCCCTTTTGAGAGCCTAGGCCTGACTGATCAGGTCACTGGAAGACTGGGAAGTAATCAAAGTTACCAGAGGTTTAAACTACTGGGGTTGCTGCTGGCCCTGTGAGGCTGCTTTAGGAAAAGGTGCCTGCAGTAATAGTTCATTCTAGAGCAGGAGCCACAGTTAAGGTTTGTGTCATGATAATTCTCCTGAATAATAATAATAAAATATAAGAATCATAATAAACCACAACAACATCACTTTCTTGAATATTCTTGTTTTCCCCTTTTGGGAGCAGCCGATGATCTTCAGCTCAGTTTGACTCATTTCCTTTGTCAGATATTTTTATTTTCATAGCTGTGGAACTACAACAATGTCTTGTTATGTCTATCGACCCACATTGGTATATAGAGCGGTTACTCTCTGTAGAAACATTAACATATTAACTCAGATACCGAGCCCAAAAACAGTTTCCTTCTAGAATTGCACTAGGTAGATAAGCTCCAGTTAATTTATCCACTTAAATGTGAATTATGTGACATGGCAGCTGCGACATTTGAAGGGGAAGCGTTCCCTACACATAGAGGAAGCTGCTATTTTTGGAGAAAATTACAAGCAGAATTCCCCATGACGTCCTCCTCATCTTAGCTCCTGTTTTAGCTTTGTATGACGATAAAGGAGCAGCATGTCCACGATGCGGGTAGAGTAAAGACCTTGGTCCAAGTTCCAGCAGATATCTGCCGCACACCAGTAATTAAAGGTGAAAAAAAACCTGTCGTTTATTCCATCCAGAAGTGTTACAAACGGCTTTATATTCATGTTGGCTCGCCACTCACAGTTTATTCGGACATCAGGATAATGTCAATGAAGATAGGGGTTGGGCAGTCTGGCTGCAGTTTACCCATGCTTTCCCTATGGAGAACGCAGGAATGTTTGGCCGAACTAAGGGCTTATTCCCACACTCCATAATCCACATAGGTTACAAAGCATGAAGCTGCAACATGGACCAGCAGTTCTCCCAACATCATGCATCAATACACTGCCAGGGGAGCTGCAAGTGTTTAAATCTTCATGGGAATGTAATGAAGCAGCTGCACAGCTGTATCAGTACACTCCCGCAAAGATTTAAACACTTAAAGCTCTTCCGGCATTGTATCGATAAATGATGTCGGGAAAGCTGCGAGTCCACGTATGGAATAAGCCCTGAATGTTCATGAGTAGGGTGAGGAAGGAAGAGCCAAGTATACAGGTTTGGCAGATTGGCAGCATCTAATTGTCTCTTGCATTATTTTGTGAAATAAAAAACAAAAAACAGCTCTTTTTTTTTACTAGCAGGACAGAAGATATTAAAAGTATTTTCTGAATTGTTTCTGATCACTGAGATAAAAAGTATGGGGGCTAATCTTTCCTTAAATTTTCATGGTTCTGGCCTATGTCAATACTTCATAAGAAGTAACATTGAAGGTTGAAAACAATGGTACGCTTAGAGGGCACTGACAGAAACAAGTTAAGACATGTTCAGGCCACAACTTGCTTGAAGCAAAGAAAAGCACAATGCCTGCCTCTGGGCACGCTGGTTTCACTGAGAGACACAGCCAGTTTGCCTGTATGAGGAATATGTGATATGTAAGAAGACAATGGACATGTTGTGTATTGATCACCAGCCCTACATCTCACACAGGCACATAAACAATGAGGAAGTAAATGCTTTCAAGTTCTTTGAAACTGCAAAATATTTTTATGGGTCTTGCTTATTCCTCAGTTCTCAGGCAGGGCGAAGTGCAGGATTTTCACTCTGATTATCACAGAAGGGAAGAGGGTAGGGGGTTTTGGCACAATGAGGGCCGGCTGATCCGCCCCCAGTGCTTCAGGCCCTAGTGGTACATTTGCTTTAACCTTTGACGTAGAACCATATTGCCTAAGCTTTCTGCACAGCATTTAGTGATATGCTATACAGAAAAAGGAAACAGTAGACTGGAGAGAAGTCATTGTGGTGGTGTGGTTAACACTAATCATCATTTATTATGAATGTTCCGGTCCCTTCTTATCTATATACTTGTATATACCTTTCACTTTCATGATCGCGCCTGAAAAGGCATCAGTGCCACCCTCTGTTGCAAAGATTCGACCTCTGCGCCAAAGACTGCGCTTTCGGCATTAGGTCCGTGCCTGGTTTTCTTCTCTTCTTTGCCTATGTCTTTTGTGATCCGGTCCATGTTTTCTTAGTTCTCCCTGCACTTTCCTTGTTGTGGTCTGTTCACTAATTGTCTCTGCTGTGTTGTGATTGACAGCTCCTCACCTCTGGCTTTCTGTGTTTCTCTTGTGTGTTTCTCCTGTTCAGCCTATCAGCTTGGAGTCCGGGACTTCTGTTCCCTTATACCTTGGTCTCTCCCTTCACTCTGGGCTCTTGATTAGAGATGAGCGAACCGGGTTTGGGTTCGAATCCATCCGAACCCGATTTGATTAGCGGGGGCTGCTGAACTTGGATAAAGCTCTAAGGTTGTCTGGAAAACATGGATACAGCCAATGACTATATCCATGATTTCCACATAGCCTTAGGGCTTTATCCAACTTCAGCAGCCACCACTAATCAAATGCCGAACCTTCAGGTTCGGATGGACTCGAGCATGCTCCAGGTTCGCTCATCTCTACTCTTGATAGCTTTGTTCAGCTTGTCTGTTAGCTAGATCCTGCCTTTCTCAGATTGTCTGTATTCCTGGTTTCCTTATCCCTTCGCTTGTTTTTTGTCTTTTGGTTCAGTTTACCTTGCTTAGTTCCTGCTTCCTGGCTTCCTTCTTGGTCCTGTCCTTCTGTGTGTTTTTGTGACTTTGCCTTGTCTGCTGTCATTGTACCTTGTTTGTCTGTACTGTGTCTTGTCTGTGTTTGCACTTATTTGAGCGCAGGGATCGCCGCCCAGTTGCTCCCCGCCATCTTAGGGCGGATTGTGGCAAGTAGGTAGGGACAGCATGGGGGGTGTTAGCTATAGGGCCCACTTGTCCTGTGTCTCTTTGTTCCCAGGGGCCCTGACACCAGGAAGTGTCAGCTAACATTATTAGGCTTAGTGGCCAGAACAAAAATTTCATAAACTTAGGAAAACCACCAACATTTAAATACGTTTAACATAAAAATTTGATTAAAACAATGGATCCCAGTACCTGACAGGTTCCATTTAAAATGGTGCAATGAGTTATTTATCCTGTTGCTGTTGACTTTCACTATACAAACAATAGGATGTATAAAAAAATAAAAATTCTCCCTCTTACTTCCTGTTTTACTGTAAATCTGACCAAAAGGTGAAACAGCACCTCTCAGAAACATGATGTGAGATTATCCCCATTTATTTTCACTGTGCAGATACTTGCGTCTTATAATGTTACTTGTTCACCTTACATATGCGGAACACACTAAAGCATGCACTCTTATTTCTCACCTACAAGTTCAGCAACAAGCGGCTCCAGCACAATCCTCAGGAGGTAGATCTGTCTGCAGCAGCAGGACTGCTTGCATTATAATTTGGATAGTGGTATTATTACTAATACTGGTCCAGGTCAGCCAAAATTTTAGAACTGTAAGCAATGTGCTCATCTGTTGTAACAAGCCCTCTCCTGATCTCCCTGTAAAGCCCCTGTGACAGACCTGTAATTGGCCAGCAGTGTGATTGCTGAATGCTCATTATATACACCAGGCTAGTTCCTTTTATATCAATGCTACGCTGTACTAGCAGGAGGCATTAATATTTATCATATCTATTTATGAAGAGTATATAGGTCAGTCCTGTTAAACAGATGGCCTGCGGGGAATGTGTCGTAGACCAGATTTTGTGTCTGTCAGCTGTCCTGGGATTCTTGATGGCCGCTCTTCTATGACATAACGGTTTAAATAAAACATGCAAACACCATTTATATGTTAGTTTCAAAACACTTTTATTATATATACATATATCTCATAGACGGACACCCATGAGACAGCAATGCTTTACTATAGTGACAGGGGTTAATGTGCATCTTACATGGGGACTGAGCTGGAAGTTATCCTGGTGTTAAATGATGCATTGGTTAAGCAGTCAAATTTCTTTTGGTTGCTGTGGTTAGATGAAGACTACACGTTAGTCACTTACATGCAAAGAGTGAAAATATTATGTACATATTGCAAAATGTGCCACTGAGACAGTCGGACTGGTTTTAGACTAGATTTGGCTTATTAGACAAATTAGCCGTGTCTTCCTTGCAAATCTACTAAAGTCACAGGAGCCAGAAAGAGGAGGGCAGCAGGACTGAGAGTGATCAAAGTGTCAGCAGCAAAGGAAGGTGAGTATAGCTGTTTTTTTTTCCCTCTTCAGTGCATCGGGAGGCATTAGCTAAAGATACCCCCCAGTCTGGAAAACAACTTAAAGTGTGCCTGTTGTCATAGAGACATGTCAAAAGTTTTGATCGGTCCTGGTCTGAGTGTTCAGAGATAGAGCGAGGAGAGGACCACAGCTGCAGTGCGTCGGGCTTCATAGGAGCCCATTATAAGTCCAATTCTTTTTTTAAAATTCAGAGCAGAGAGTAGATCTCCCGATTGTTACAGGTCTGAACACTCAGATCCGGACCAATCAAAACTTTTGACATGTCTCTATGACATGTCAAAAGTTTCTTTTATAAGGACTATGTGCACACGTCGTGAGAGACATCTCTGCCCGGATCATCCCGGCCGGTACTTAAAGTGTCACTGTCGTGAATTTTTTTTTTGCAGAAATCAATAGTCCAGGCGATTTTAAGAAACTTTGTAATTGGGTTTATTATCCGAAAAATGCATTTTTATCATGAAAAAGCAGTTTGAAGCTCTCCCCCCTGTCTTCATTGTTCTCCTATGGAGAGAGCTAAAGAAAAGACCAAAACAGGACAACAAAGAGTTAATCTACAAATCCCTCACGGGATATCTTCTGTGACAGTCACCAGTGACCTGTCTGAGCTCAGATTACAGCTGTCACCCAGCTCCATGCCTGTAATCCTCTGTTATCTGCTTTCTGCTGCCGGCTAACTCCCTCCTTCCTCCTCCCCCCTCCCCTCTCCCTAGAGCAGACAGGGGACGTCTCCTGCAACAAGTCACAATTTTCAGATTTTTCAGAGTGGATGAAAAAGAGGAAGGAGGGGGGGGGACCTGGGAAAAGGCTTTTTACATGCAGATAATGGCAGATTTGGCTAATAAACCCAATTACAAAGTTTCTTAAAATCGCCTGGACTATTGATTTCTGCAAAAAAAAAAAAAAATACGACAGTGACTCTTTAAGTACCAGCCGGGTGATCTTTCCAGCCGCAGAGCTCTGATGCAGGCGCATCAGAGCTTCCAATAGCGCACAATAGCCACTTGCTTCTTGTGTAAACTGACAGGGTTTCCTACGGCCGCAATTCATTGAATTGCGGCCGCAGAAAACGGACTTGCCAGTTATTTGCGGCCTTGCATGGGATCCCGGCTGGAGCGTATACGATGTGTATACGCTCCAGACGGGATCCCATTGAAAATAAGGCATTGTTCCACCCCGCAAAAAGTACGGCCGTTGTTGCCATAGTGTTGAACATAGCCTAAAGGCTATGTGGCATAAACAATATTTTGACAGCTGCATCAAATAATGGCTGTTATTCCTTACATTGTGCACACTGACGGCCATCTTTCCATTGACTTCAATTAAGATCATTATGATTTGAAATAATTTTATTACATTTTAGAGGTTGTCTTTTCTGTTTGTTTTAGTGGGAACATAGCCCAAATATTCTTGTTTTATGTATGCACCTCCTATCCAAACTGTGTTTCAAGGTAAACACATATGAAACAACCACAAGACAGGTTTTAATCCCTGTCAACATCCACCATACATGTATGGAGCAGAATACTTACCAGCCCCATAAGCTGTCACTGAGTTCTGGATGATCAGTGATTACCGATCCCTATCACAACACAAGGATTGCCCACTCTGTGATGACTGTTGTGAATGGCTCTAATAATGCTAATGTAATCACAGCCTATGAGATAGGAAGTGATTCATAAATATCAATACTTCTATGTAACATATGAGCAAGTTCTCCTCTTTAAAAGCAAATTGTCAAAGTTGACAGAGGGGGGAAATAAAAGTGACATCAGAAAAAGTGGCCAAGAAAAACTGATATAATCACTGCAAAATGAAATGGTTAGTATTGTTTGTAAATCTTTAGGAGTGGAAAAATTACTCAGAAGTTCTGACATTTATGACATAATATTCAATAAACAGGAAGGTGCAGCAGACCGTCGCATTCTTACAATAGCTTCTATATGAAAGCTGTCTGTTACTGTAAATCATATCCATCCTCCGTGGGAAATGGTCTAAATATCGACACCTTGAAAACCGGTAGTGGGAGACAAAACTGAGAATTGTGTCTCTTTCTACATCGAATAATCCCTCTAAACATGCATGTCTGACTTCATAAAGCAAACAGGATGAAACTACGCCACAATGTTATTGTAAATGTTACTATTAGTTACTATATTAAATCTCACGCTTTCTTATAGCGGATCATTTTTGTCTTCTTGTTCAGTCTTTAACAATCTTGTGCAACAATGTTAGCCTACATACCCTACCTTTTAGGGTTTAATTCCTGCAACATTTTCATGTTCTCCCCATGTTTGTGGGGGTTTCCTCTGGGAGACTCCAGTTTTTTTCATACACTCCAATAAACATAGCAGAATATGTCAGTGTTATATAAATAACATAAGCAAATGAATGAATAAATACACAAATAATAAAATAACTAGTAAAGACGGCAGAAAGGAGCAAATGTCAAATAAAGTCTACTTTGTAGAGTCCTTTTTTTCAGAATGTCCCTGTAGAGTAGCTGGACATGCTATCCGAAGAAGAATGTGGGAAACCAGTCAAGAAGTGATCAATTTTCCCGAAGTTTTACCAAAGGGAAAAGAAAGCATTGCACATTCTCATTGAAATGAATAGCAACAGTTGCTGATTGCTGTCACTCTCTGCTCTGGCTCTGGCGAGATTAGAGTCCTGAATAGCTGACCTCCTCTATTAATTTAGAATCTTCTAATTTTCTGCTCCTGACAATAACCTGTCCCCAATCTAAATGACTAGTTCACCTATGTATATGTAGCGGAAACCCACTTAAATACAGAAAGAACATGCAAGCTCTCATGGTGGAATGTGGACTGTCACCATGGTTGCTGATAGTTTTTAAAGTAATAATGAAGAATTAACAGGGTTGTCCGGGGACATAAACAATAACATTAATTGTAGGCTTAATCAACGTTTATTGAATAGTTTTAAAAAATACATTAAACCAAAAACAAGTGTATCAAAGGTGCAGCAGCCCTCAGGGGTACTCTAGCAACATAAACAAACAAAAACTTTCAAATTAACGTGCCAGAAAGTGTCAGAGATGTGTAATTTACTTCTATAAAAAATTTCAAGTCTTCTAGTACTTTATCAGCTGCTGTATGTCCTGCAGGAAGTGGAGCATTCTCTCCAGTATGACACAGTGCTCTCTGCTGCCACCTCTGTCCATGTCAGGAACTGTCCAGAGCAGTAGCAAATCCTCTAAGAAAACATCTCCTGCTCTCAAGACTGGAAAGAATACATTACTTCCTGCAGGACATACAGCAGCTGATAAGTACTGGAAGACTGGAGATTTTTTAATCAAAGTAAATTACAAATCTCTGGCACTTTCTGACACCAGTTGATTTAAAAGAAATGTTTGTTTGTTTTTTCATTAGAGTACCCCTTTTACTTTATTATATAGCACCAACTCATTCCACAGCAATGTACATACTGCAGCTTGTAACCTGTATGTTTTAGGAGTGTGGAAGGAAACACACGCAAACATGGGAAGAACATTCAAGCTCATTGCAGATATTGTTTTACATACAGATAAAAAAACATTAACCCCTAGACGACCCTGGACGTACAGTTACGTCATGGAAGTTTGTCACCAGACGACCCTGGACATAACTGTACGTCCTGGGTGTTTCTCCTGCTATGAAGCGCCCTTCCTTCTCTCCCTCCCCCGGCTGGCCTCTGTAGCCAGACAATCGGAAGCCTGAGTCATGGCTACCATCGGGGCTCTGCGATCACTTTGCAGAGCCCCTATGGACACCGGACAGAGAATTCTCCCACTGTAGAGGGAGAATTCTCTGTTAAGAGCCCTATATATGCTGCGGTCGTGCTGACAGCAGTATCTATAGGATTAACCCTCAGCACCAATATACACTTATGGGAAATGCTTATCAAGTGCTTTTTTCGCTGCACTTACTACTGCATCAAGGCTTCACTTCCTGGATAACATGGTAATGTCACTTCCTGGATAACATGGTAATGTCACTTCCTGGATAACATGGTGATGTCACAACCCGACTCCCAGAGCTGTGCGGGCTGTGGCTGCTGGAGAGGATGATGGCAGAGGGATGCTGAGTGTCCCTCCAGTGCCCTGTGTCCCTTAGTGTCCCCCTGCCATCATCCTCTTCAGTAGTAAGTGCAGGGAAAAAAGCACTTTATGAGCATTCCCTGTAATAAGTGTATATTGGTAATTTGGTATATAAGGGTTTCTTCCCTATTTCTTATAGGTTAAGCTTGAAGTTTTGCATTTATTTCAACCTTATCAACTATGTGACTAAGAAATATGTAACATGTTAAAGATGTTATCAGCTCAACATATCTAACAGACCAACGTCTTATTTATCCAGCTGTACGCTGGAGATTGTGAATGACATAAACTTACCAAGCCATGAAGGTATGACATGTCATGAGACTTCAATGTGGTATTCTTCATCTATACTGTAATACTAGATGAGCAGCCTTGATCTGTTACAGATTAGGCAGTGACAGCAAACGTAGACTTAGTGATTTTTGGTCAAGTCTGTGCCTATGATCAGTATTAAGTGATTTCATGCCCTTTGACCTTTTGGTGTGGTTACTGACTACATTTTCCATGATTAAACAATCACAATTAAAAAAATGAAGAAAAACTTTATAATGTTCGGCTTTAAAAAGTGTCCAGATTATTAACCTACAAACCACACCAGCGCCCTCAGAACGGGCACTTGTATATCAAAGAGCCCTTTCTTCCTCTTCTTTTTATTCTTCATGGCTCAGTAATAATCTTCTTCACAAACAGCTCAACTCTCAATTTTCTTAGCAGGCACATATCTCTTTCTGGCCCTGCGGCTACGTCAGTGTTATTTTAGCCTGTCTACGTGTCAACCATTGGTTTCTCTAATTGTTATGCTGATATTTTCTCAAAGTGTAACTTTATCTTATCTGAAATCACCCGGCCGAACTTCAAGCAGCAAGAAAGTTAAGTGTAGCTTACCTGAGCTTTTGCTCTACATGGAAAAACACTGAATGACTGAATGTTCTATTACATGTAGTGTTAGTTTTGGTGAGAGTATGGGGATGTATTAGGAGAATTTAGCAGTGAACTCATAATATTGACGTTAACTAGTGATGAGCGAGTACTAAAATGCTCGGGTGCTCGTTACTCAAGACGAAAATCTCCCGATACTCGAGTGCTCATTTCGAGTAACGAACCCCATTGAGGTCAATGGGAAACTCGAGCATTTTTGCAGGGGACCCAAGTTCGGTAGAGGGAAGGTCGTGTGAAAACCTGTCAACCTCAAAAAATGATGGAAACACAACGGAAATGCACAGGAAACAGCAGGGGCAGCATGTATGGATGCCTCTGAGGCTGCCTAATCACACCATTATGCAAATTCTGGGCAACAGCCTGGTTAAAACAGAGGTAGGCATATGAACCACCCAAAAACTCAGCCTGACACAGCATGGCAGTGAGAACACAGGGAACCATTAAAAGTGAGTGAGGAAGCAAGTTAGCCTCCCAAAAAATAGGCCAGACACAGCATGGCAGTGGGGTTCACCATTTTATGGACACTGCACAGTATGGAGCTTAGATATGCCTTGAGTAAGAAATACAGAAATAAAAATATACTAGTGGTCCCACAAGTTTTTGGGGGGCTGTGGGATACAATCTGTTGGTGGCTGCACCTACAGTATACACACTCTGTGACACCCCCTTTACACTCTGCAAGCAGTAGTGAACTTAAATATGGCTTGCGTAAGAATTACAGAAATTTAGAAAATATAGTAGAGGGCCCACTAGTTTTTAGGGGGCTGCGGGATACAGTCTGGTGGTGGCTGCACCAATACACTCTATGACACCCCCTTTACACTCTGCAAGCAGTAGTGAACTTAAATATGGCTTGAGTAGTAAAGACAGAAATATGGAAATATACTAGTGGTCCCACTAGTTTTTGGGGGGCTGTGAGATACAATCTGGTGGTGGCTGCACCAATACACTCTGTGACACTCCCTTACAATGAGCAGTGAAGTTCTATGCAGGTGTACTACAAATCATAGCAATCCAATGTAGTACAGCAGCACCACCAGCCACAAAATCATAAAAGAGTACTGAGCACTTCTTAGGGGTGTGTATGCAACACCTAATGTCCCCTTTCTGCCAGCAGCCGATCACCACAGTGTGCTCCTAAAAAATCGTGGTAGCTGCACTGCAAGTCCCAGCCAGCAGTCTGTAGTAATACAATTTAAAAATTTGAAGCCCTTACAAGGGCTGTTTGGTTGTTTCACTAGTATTTCCTGCCTACTGGAACACTAATTCCCTCCTTAACGCTCTCCTTGACCAGCAGCTCTGTCCCTTATCTCTCACAGCATGTGTCTGAAGCGAGCACTGCCGGCGCCGAGTTTTATATGGCAGGGTTATCTGATGTGGCCAACCAATCGCTGCTATCGACATGTATGGGTCCCATGTGATCGCAGGATGTACAAAAGAGTCTCCTGCATGTTTATTGGCTGAGAAATAGCGCCCAAACTTACAGGAAACGGATGATGAGATTTTCTCGAGTATCGCGAGATGCTCGTCCAAGTTACGAGTACCCTAATACTCGAACGAGTACCAAGCTCGGACGAGCATGTTCGCTCATCACTAATGTTAACATTTCCCATCAGGCCATCATTATCTAACTGTAGCCTATGCCTCAATGACAGACTACACTTTACTACAGTCTATTCATAGATTTGAAATGCAATATTGGTAAATAAAATTAAAATCAGCTCAGGCAAAATGGCGGCTCCCCTAAAAATGTACAAAAAGTAAAATGAAAAAAAAAAAAATTTACGATCAGAAAATAGAAACAGATCAGAAAAAAGACCATGTTTCATTATCTAATCAGTAAAATAAAATATAGGTGATTTTTCCTTTAATTGCTTGCTAGAAGCGCTTCCCCGACATGATCACTATAGTAAACAAGCACAAATCTGCTAGATCGGACCTTATTTACTCAGCCTATTACATGGCTCGATTATCGTACAGCAAGGGCTGTATATATATTGTAGTGATGTCCATGCAGCTCTTGCTATAGTGAAGTTCATACATTACCTCTGCGCACTCCCCGGTGTTCTCCTCGCTCCTGCCCGCAGCCTCTGGTGCAAGTTAGGAGACGGTCTCTGAAGTGACAGACTGCTTAGCCATTTACTGGCTGCGGAGGTCCCAACCTGGCCAGTGATTGGCTGAGCAGCCTGTAACTTCAGATACTGGCTCTGAAATTGCACCAGAGGCAACAGACAGCAGGCAAGAGCGAGGAGAACACCGAGGAGTGTGGAGAGGTAATATATGAACTTTATTATTTTCTTTACAGATTCATCAGCTGTTGGCCGCGCATCACTATTACACGTAGCAGCGCACACCCAGCAGACAATGATTTTAGGTTAGGACCTAAACACACGATAAGACGGTGTTTGGGGGAGATTTATCAAATATGGTGTAAAGTATAATGGTCTTAGTTGCCCCTAGCAACCAATCTGATTCTACTTTCCGTTCCTCACAGATTCTTTAAGTAATGAAAGGTGGAATCTGATTGTTTGCTAGAGGGAACTAAGACAATTCTACTTTACACCAGTTTGATAAACCGCCCCCATGGTCCCATGTGGAGTTACATTGTATTAGGTGGAGTTACATTGTATTAGGTGGAGTCTATGCCTATTTTGACCTGTATAAGTGAAGTTTATTTGAATATTTGAATGTATTGAATTCTCAGCAAAATCCAAGTGGAAAAGAAAATCCATCACCCAGCAGGTTGTGTAATTACATGGTGTTAGCAGAAGTGAAGTATACAGAGTGCTGGAATGTCCCTGGTGAACAGGGTGACAGCTGTCATCAGTAAGGTGTTGTCCACACTGGACGGAGGTGACAGAAATCTCCTGCTGTGTGTTTACAGTAAAAGTCTCTAGTTCCTCCACTTCGTACCATTCACACGGTTTCTTGTCTTGCAAACACCATTACATTACATTACATCACCGTTATATTTACTGCTCAAAAATATCCCCAAAACACTTTACACTGATATTAAAGTCACATTTTTTTAAAAATATATACATGTATATTTTTTTTAAGTTTTAAAAAGTACATAGAAGTAAATAGCAATATGTTTATTTCTCTATTTAGCTATAAAATATACTATATGTTAACAGAACCCTTGTGTAAGAGCACTGTTTGATTCAATGGCACTTGAATGTTACTGCAGATAGACTAAATGTAAAAGGCATAGGTCAGTGTTAATTTATACCCACAACAGGGAAGGGGGATTACAGGGTTAAACACTTGTCCCAATGATGAGAGTTGTTGTGGATACAATGTGACAGCGCTGTGTTTAGTGCTGTCATGTATTCTCAGATGCCTCTGTCCCTGTAAAGTTCAGCTAGATGGCTTCTTTGCAGCAGTTGTATGTGAATGGCCTAACTAGCTGCTTAAAGGGAATGTGCCACAGGATAGGGACCTATTGTTTGAGGAACATTTTATGTTAAACAGATTTTTAAAGAATTGTTGGTGTCTTTTTTTCTACTTTACAATGTATATTTTAAATGAGTTAGATAAAAAAGAACCTGTCTCAGAATCCAGTTCTTATCAGTAAATATAAAATCTGTAGCACTGTTCTAGGGTCACTAACTGTAGATAGTGTTTTCAGTATGACGTCACAAAGTGAAGGTACTACAGGGATGATTCTAGATTTTCAGCCACTTGAGGTAAACCTGAAATTGTAATTAAATCCTGTGTGTCTTTTATTAAAATTTTAAATATAACAATAAATAAATACAGAAATAAATATATGGTATCTTACCAGAACAAAACAATAAATCGGAATAGTAACAAAACGAAATGAAACACACCATAACATAAAACACGGTCCATCCCCACACTCATTCTTCCACACAAACATATTAATAAACAATGTACAACATACCTATATACCCTTCTATATACAATACACAACTATAAATAACTAAATGTATACTCCCTGGCTTAGCTGCATTGTGCACAACCTAATACCACACAGAAAACAATCATACACAAACCAACACCAACTAAACAAACTATAAGTAAACAATAATAATAATAATAACATTTATTTATTTATTTTGGGCCCTGAGCTGGTCCTGTGTACAACCCAGATGTACACACCTTTATGGGGCTTCATAAAGTGAAAGTAAAACAAGTGAGATGTAAACTTAGGAGGCATGTGTGTTACATACATACGTAGAAGAAATTAGCATAAATTGCCCCCATACACCTTCCATATCCTTAAATGAATTGTATTGTATTGCACATAGCCCTGCAGTATCTGTTGGAAGCAGCTTCACATTGTGGGTCATTTGGGGCACACAAAATAACATGTTTGCTACTGTAAAACAACAAAAACACCTTAGGGGAGATTTATCAAACATGGTGTAAAGTGAAACTGGCTCAGTTGCCCCTGGCAACCAATCAGATTTCGCTTTTCATTCCTCAAAGACTCTTTGGAAAAAAAAGTGGAATCTGATTGGTTGCTAGGGGCAACTAGGCCAGTTTCACCTTACACCATGTTTGATAAATATCCCCCCTTGTATCTTCGAGAAATGTTCATTTTTGCGCTTAGCTCCATGTTGACATTGTGGTGCAGGAAAACAAGGGTCCTTATGTGTAGTCACAGAACAATGATGCATCTCAGCCCATATTATTTCTAATTTTGTCCAATAATGTTCATAAAAAGCAAATATTGTATCCCTTGTGCCCCGTCATTCCCTGTAGACAGCTTTGTGTAAACATCAGCCATTAATGTTAATGACACAGCTCCTTGTTCTGTCCCCTCCAATGTGTTATTCATACAGTTCCTTAGATCTACAGCCATTGGGATTTCCCAGCACGTGTATTTCTGCTATCTAAGTAAACGGTGTGGTAAGATAACAGCTTGCAGTTTTGTTTCCTTGGGGAAAATTCAGAAACATGAATCTTAGATCATTATATATAATGGACTCTGCTACATTGTTATTGTCTCTATAGGATGATTCAGATGGAAAAGTTTCTATAAATGTGGCATCTGATATATTCTACATGGACACATAACTATAAGTAATTACTATTGATCATCATAGCGCATTACACAAAGCAAATATTAGCAATGACAGCCTGAAGTTTTTAGCTCAGCCTTATGGTGGTGTTGATCATCCATTAGCTCAGCTTATGTAGTGTTATATACCTACTGGGATGGATTCACAATGACAGCATGTTATGAGGATTTCTCACGCAAGTTAGATAATATAAGTGGTACATTGTGCTAACTAGTATGGTATTACCTGGAAGCCTTAAAGAACATGCATAGTGTGTCCCCAAAGTGCCTTGTACATCATATATGAGGGTCTGCTGAATGTTACATCACATAAAAGCCTTATGTGCCTAATTTATGTATTCAAAATTTTGTGTATGTAGCTTATGGCATCAGTGATCTAGGCACGCAAGAAAACAAAATGGCGGAGTCTAAGGCGATATTCACAGCAAGAGGAGCAATACAATTCTTGTTTTTGCAAGGAAAGGCCACAAAGAATATTTATTGTGATATGTCGCAGACATTTGGGGATTAATGCCCTTCATATTCTACAGGTAAGAGTTGTGTTGCCAAATTTAAAACAGGCCGCTTCAGCATCAATGATGAGGAACGTCCTGGATGACCGAGAGTGGTTGTTGTTCTGGATATCGTCGATGGTGTGCACAATCTCATTCTGGAGAAACTGCAAATTTCAGCTAAAGGAATAGCAGACATCATGGGGATTTCTCGTGAACATGTTTGTGTCGTTATTAGAGATGCTCGAGTCAATCCGAACCCGAACTTTTGGCATTTGATTAGTGCTGGCTGCTGAAGTTGGACAAAGCCCTAAGGCTATGTGGAAAACATGGATATAGTCATTGGCTGTATTCATGTCTTCCAGACAACCTTAGAGCTTTATCCAAGTTCAGCAGCCACCGCTAATCAAATACCGAACGTTCGGGTTCGGATTGACTCGAGCATCCTGGTCCATTTGTCAGTGTTTCCGCACTGATAACTTCCTGGATCAACTGGTCACTATGGATGAGACCTGGATTCATTTTTATGACCCTGAAACAAAGGAGCAGTCAGAAGAGTGGTGACACAGTGGTTCTCCTGGTCCAAAGAAGTTTAGGGTGTAAAAATCAGCCACTAAGGTGATGGCATCTGTGTTCTGGGATAAGGAGGATGTGTTGCTAGTGGACTACCTTCAAAATGGTTCCACCATCAATGCAAGGTATTACATTGAACTTTTGGACCAATTGAAGGCAGCTCTGAAGGCCAAAAAACGCGGCAAGCTGTCCAAAGGAACCTTGTTCCTGCAAGACAACGCCTCTGCTCACACTGCACGGCAAAACTGGTGGAGCTAGGCTCCCAGCTGGTTGACCATCCACCTTATTCACCAGATCTAGCTCCCTCTGACTATCATCTGTTTCCAAATCTAAAGAAACATATCAAGGGAACCAGATTTCACACCATTTCTGATGCTATGGCTGCTAAAGATGACTGGTTTGGGACACAACCGAAATCCTTCTTTTTGCAAGGCCATATTTCCTAATGGTAAAAGTATATGTCAGGCTTTCACAATGCAGTCTTGGCCTATGTACTGTATAGGGATATAACATGAATCTTGTTACCTGCTATAACTTTCCTCAAGGTACTTACTAGGACAATGCAAGGTGTCTCACAGTGATGCCACAATTATGTCAGTGTATAATCCTAACTAGAGATGAGCGAACCGGGTTCGGGTTCGAGTCGATCTGAACCCGAACGTTCGGTATTTGATTAGCGGGGGCTGCTGAACTTGGATAAAGCTCTAAGAATGTCTGGAAAACATGGATACAGCCAATGACTATATCCATGTTTTCCACATAGCCTTAGGGCTTTATCTAACTTCAGCAGCCACCGCTAATCAAATGCCGAAAGTTCGGGTTTGGATCGACTCGAGCATGCTCAAGGTTCATTCATCTCTAATCCTAACCAATGCCATATAAATTTTATTTTAATCCTAAATATACTGTAAAAGGCATTAAATGGGCACACTATAGCCATCATTATAGGGAACTAACTTATATGGATGGATCTTGTTAAACTAAATAGAAGCTGTATACATCTCTATGTAGTCAGCTGCAGGTAGCCCCTATGACAGCATCATGGGAAGAATGGAAAATATTTGTGTGCCAGTCCCCCTCCTACCATGGCTTTCATAGCAATCTCATGTATTGCTCTTCTATGTCAGGTAAAACCCTAATTGTGTTTGCACTTTAGGAATGAATATATAGAATCCTATGGATACAGTCCTTGTCTGGGATGTCCCATATGTACGTAAAAACAGGAGCTTAGGGTATTCTTAGCGACCAAACAGCATTACATTACATTACATTACATAGTTTGCTGCTTCAATAAGAGTATATAATGCTGGCAATACCCTTGTCTCATTGTGACAAAGGAAGAGAGGTTGATTTTTAGTGAAGGATTAAAAATACATGCACCCATTTTTATAGATGCAATCTAGTCTTGGTTTGAGGTATGAGATGTTACTAACAGTGCATTTCCACTTAGCAATGAGTCCATTTCTCTGAGGCTTATTAGAGGTTACAAATTACTAGTTGTGTACATAACATCCTGTGAGCTTAACACACAAAAGAGCGTGTAACACTCAAAAGAAAGCGAAAATGTGCATCCTCCACCACCCTCATCAGCCCACCTTATGTCCAGGTCTATTCATTTCAAAGCCAAGGTACATAAAAGAAACCCCCAGCTGTGGCCTACCATCATATAACAAAGGAAAAGTATACCAGAGCTGTACCAAAGGCTTGTGTGCTGGGAACCTGTGGCTAGGGTGTCCAATGGGCAAGTTTCAGGAAATTGATCCATCAAAAAGTTCAAAACAAATCTGCCAGACAAAAAGCTTAATTTACAAACAATTGGCCCACAAGGCTAGCAGAAGTCTACAGAACATCCATGTATTCAGGAACTTCAGCTAAAAACAACTTGTTTTCATGAGTTTCTTCTGGGTTTTCCCTAAAGCTTCCATGGGTCTTGTTTCTCTAACCACTGTGTTTATATACGTTATTTTTATTGCTTTATAGCTTGCTCTAAACTTTTAGAGAAGGAATGATGACTAAACACGAGGTTCTGCTTGTGCTCATGGTGTCCGAGCTTCAGAAGTAATAGAATGAGAGTGACACAGAGAACATTGGCTAATAAACAGCAATTTCTTGCTTTTAGTCTCAAGAGTAAAGCACACAAGGTTTAGAGGAAACAAAGCTAGACCGTGTGAAAATGTCGAGTAGTTTTCATAAGCTTTACTGTGTGTCAGCTTCTTTGTATGCCCAGGGTCACTTTCTCTTCATAACGCCAGCATATCCCAATTATCCTATGTGACACCTCCAATTGTAGCAGCTGACCGTAAAACCCCATTCTGTACAAGCACGGGAGTCAATGTTATTCATAGTTACCGACACTGATAACTATTGTAAGAGAATGATCAACCTCTAATCAATACAATTGATGCACTGTGCTTCCCCTAGGTCTTGTTCAGACCAATGATATAATGGTCCACTAGTTAATAGCTATAGCTCAAAACACACAAAAAAAAAATCAGTAAAGCTGCTTGAATTGCAGATATGCAGAGACAGACTTTTTTTTTTGGCTTTGTATATTTACGTTATCCCACTGCTGGGTCCCTCAGCGATCATCTGCAAAGCTGGTCCTACTGACTAAAAACGATGGAAACCTAGATGGGATTAGCTGAGCATGTTGGATTTTAACATGTCTAATCCTTTTGTTGTACAGTAGAGAAGGAGTGCCAGCGGTGTCTGGCAGTGCCTTACCTCCCTCTGGTTAAGCATGTATGTAGGGATTGGGAGAGATAATGGTTTACTGAACAAGCATTTGGTCACCAGCTATCCAAAATGTATGGCCAGCCTAATCTGCACAGAAACCTGGAAGTCTCATCACAGAGAAAGCAAAGCAACGCTCAATTCTATTGAAATGACTTCTCTGTTATGGAGGGACATCTTGGTTCATCCATAAGGAGAGAAATACTCCCTGCTGCAGCCAACAGATTAAAGTTTGGAATGAAGAACTTCCCATAAACTCAGAGCAATCTCAGACAATCCATTGAATGGTAAATGGCAAAACAACAGCACACTTCAATGGGTACTCTGGCAAAAATATTTTCCTTTCAAATCAACTGCTTTCAGAAAGTTATATAGATTTGTAATTTACTTCTATGTAAAAATCTCCAGTCTTCCCATACTTATCAGTTGCTGTATGTGCTGCAGGAAGTGGTGTACATTTTCAGTCTGACACAGTGCTCTCTGCTGCCACCTCTGTCTGAGACAGGAACTGTCCACAGCAGCAGAAAATCTGCATAGAAAACCTCTGCTGCTCTGGACAGTTCCTGTCTCGGACAGAGGTGGCAGCAGAGAGCACTGTGTCAGACTGAAAAAATTACACCACTTCCTGTAGGACATGCAGCAGCTGATAAGTACTAGAAGACATGAGATTTTTACATAGAAGTAAATTAGAAATCTATATAACTTTCTGAAACCAGTTGACTTGAAACAAAAAGATTTTCTGCTGAGTACCCCTATAAATTGGCTCTATCATGTAAAAAAACCTTGAAGATCTCACAGAGACATCATGGGAACAAACAGCACTTTAATAGAGCAGGCAGGTATATGGTAAATGCATGCTAGCAGGCCATTATTGTGAATCCATGCACATAGCAGTGACATTTTGAGTAGAGATGAGCGAACCGGGTTCAGGTTCGAGTCGATCCGAACCTGAACGTTCGGTATTTGATTAGCGGTGGCTGCTGAACTTGGATAAAGCCCTAAGGTTGTCTGGAAAACATGGATACAGCCAATGACTATATCCATGTTTTCCACATAGCCTTAGGGCTTTATCCAGGTTCAGCAGCCCCCGCTAATCAAATGCCAAACGTTCGGGTTCGGATGGACTCGAACCCGAGCCCGGTTTACTCATCTCTAATTTTGAGCCATCAGGGTCTTTGTCAAACAGACATTAAGCCTGTGTGATATCACACTGGAAAAAAGGCTAATGGGGTGCCACTTACCCCCAAATGACGTCACAGGACCAGTGAATTTATAATAATTCTATTTATATAGAAGTTGCAATAATATGAAGAAATACATATTGGAATAATCGATAATAAAACGCTAATCTGGTTACATCCACTCTCACACCCCAGGTACTTCTGAATGCCAGATATAAAGTGACATTAGGAGAAAAGGAGCCAAATAGCATATTGGCGAACAGTCCACAAGGGGGTCGAGGGGGATGACAAAGGGCAGCTTGTTAGGCATCACTACAGGCTGTCATGAGGAGAGGATTATGGAATACTATAGGAAGCCTCTGTAGATAGATGCCCTAAGGATGAGCTCAACTTCAGCGCTTAAGGGAGAAATGAACTTACAAAAAATTAACCTACAAATACTTCAACTATAAAGAAGTATAAAACATAACTTTTAATATATTATTATAAAATGCTGGATAGCAAAACCACACTAAACCCACAATATATCATAAAACCAAAAATAGGTCTTACCACTCCGCTTAATAAGAGATGATAGACTCGCACAGCAGGGATGCTTCTCATGTGGCGGTGACCAGCTTGACTTATCTTCAATCAGCTGGATACAGTATTCATGGAGGAACCCAACATCACAGGTCCACAGCGACTGAAGAGAAAATAATAAATAGGCGTAGCATGGGGTTGCGGCTGCCAATCCCTATTATGTCCTATTCTGTCTAGTATATATCTTCCCCTTAAAAGAGAAGTCCGGCGAAAATTTTTATTAAAGTATTGTATTGCCCCCCAAAAGTTATACAAATCACCAATATACACTTATTACTGCAAATGCTTATAAAGTGCTTTTTTCCCTGCACTTACTACTGCATCAAGGCTTCACTTCCTGGATAACATGGTGATGTCACTTCCTGGATAACATGGTGATGTCACTTCCTGGATAACATGGTGATGTCACTTCCTGGATAAAATGGTGATGTCATGACCCGACTCCCAGAGCTGTGCGGGCTGTGGCTGCAGTCAGCTAAGGGAGAAATGACAAAAAGTGAGAAGAATTTACCATAATAGTAACAGAGTATCGGGTTACGTAAATGAGCTCCATTGATGTAGACTAGGTGAGCGGCTCATGTTGTGGGTACTATCTTCTTCACTAGAGAGTCAACACAGCAATCGGGTGACCAAATCTATTTGTTGGGTCTAAGCCTCCAATGTCGCTTGAATGTCAAGACCCGAGGGATACCTAAATAGGGAAATCCACATCCTCACACATGCCCTACTGGTCTTCAACCACACATACACCAGAAGAAGGGAGAGGGTCGACCAAAGTGATTTTTAAAGATCAACAATAATCTCAAACAAGAGAACCTGACATCATTCACCATATTGCACAGAACGATAGTCGTTAGTTACAATCGTTACTACCAGTGGCAGATTATAGTATGGGCGGTTTGGGCGGCCGCCCGGGGCCCGAGGCTCCGGGGGGCCTACGCCATGCCGCCCACATTATAGTCCGGCACTGTTAACTGTCCCCCGGCTGATGCGCAGCTGCCGGAGATGTCCCGTCCTATCCCCAGCAGCGTGCGCATCAGAGAGCTCCCCGTGCGCCGCGGCTGGGACTTCCGGCGCACGGGGAGTTCTCTGATGCGCACGCTGCCGGGGATAGGACGAGACACCCCTGGCAGCCGGAGGCTGCAGAAGGAGAGAGGCTCGACGGGGGAACGGACGGCAGGTGAGTTGTGTTGTTGTTTTTTTTTGTGTTATCTGCTGGGGGGGTACCATCTATAAGGGGGGGGGGGAGGGGGAGAGGGGGGACCAGCTATAAGGGGGGAAAGGGGGACCAGCTATAAGGGGCTGGGAGAGGGGGACCAGCTATAAGAGGGGGAAGAGGGGGGACCAGCTATAAGGGGCTGGGAGAGGGGGACCAGCTATAAGGGGGGGAAGAGAGGGGACCAGCTATAAGGGGCTGGGAGAGGGGGACCAGCTATAAGGGGGGAAGAGGGGGGACCAGCTATAAGGGGGGAAAGGGGGACCAGCTATAAGGGGCTGGGAGAGGGGGACCAGCTATAAGGGGGGAAAGAGGGGTGACCAGCTACAAGGGGGGGGACCAGCTATAAGGGGCTGGGAGAGGGGGACCAGCTATAAGGGGGGGGGGAGAGGGGGGACCAGCTATAAGGGGGGGGGAAGGGGGACCAGCTATAAGGGGGGAAAGGGGGACCAGCTATAAGAGGGGGGACCAGCTATAAGTGGGGGGAAGGGGGACCAGCTATAAGGGGGGGGGGGACCACCTATAAGGGGGGAAAGGGGGACCAGCTATAAGGGGCTGGGAGAGGAGGACCAGCTATAAGAGGGTAAGAGGGGGACCAGCTATAAGGAGGGGAGGGGGACCAGCTATAAGGGGCTGGGAGAGGGGGACCAGCTATAAGGGGGGGAAGAGGGGGGGACAAGCTATAAGGGGGGGAAGAGGGGGGGACCAGCTATAAGGGGGGGGGACCACCTATAAGGGGGGAAAGGGGGACCAGCTATAAGGGGGACCAGCTATAAGGGGGGCGAGGGGGACCAGCTATAAGGGGGGGAGGGGGACCAGCTATAAGGGGGGAAAGGGGGACCAGCTATAAGGGGGGGAAAGGGGGACCAGCTATAAGGGGGGAAAGGGGGACCAGCTATAAGGGGGGGGAAGAGGGGGACCAGCTATAAGGGGGGGAAGAGGGGGACCAGCTATAAGGGGGGGGGGAGGGGGACCAGCTATAAGGGGGGAAGAGGGACCAGCTATAAGGGGGGAGGGGGACCAGCTATAAGGGGGGGGAAGGGGTACCATCTATAAGGGGGGAAGGGGGACCAGCTATAAGGGGGAAAGAGGGGGACCATCAATAAGGGGGGGAAGAGGGAAGAGGGGGACCATCTATAAGGGAGGCGGACCATCTCCTATAGGATTAGCACCCTCCTCTCCTGACATCCTCTGTGCTGCTGTGACCTCCCCTATAAGATCAGCACCCTCCTCTCCTGACATCCTCTGTGCTGCTGTGACCTCCCCTATAAGATCAGCCCCTTCCTTTCCTGACATCTTCTGTGCTGCTGGGACCCTGCGACCTCTCCTATAAAATCAGCACCCTCCTCTCCTGACATCCTGTGCTGCTGTGACCTCCCCTATAAGATCAGCACCCTCCTCTCCTGACATCCTCTGTGCAGCAAGGGACCAAACATTATGTTTATTGGGGCCAGCAGGGAGGGGAGGCAGGCAGTGTTTATTGGGGCCAGCATTGGGGGGGGGGGGCAGTAGTGGATTATAATGTGGGCAGATTGACCGGGGGGGGGGGGCAGGTTGGGTGGACAGCCCGGGGCCCAGGGTCCATTTAATCCGCTATAAGGGGGGGAAGGGGGACCATCTATAAGGGGGGGGGGGGAGGGGGACCAGCTATAAGGGGGGAAGAGGGACCAGCTATAAGGGGGGGAGGGGGACCATCTATAAGGGGGGAAGGGGGACCAGCTATAAGGGGGAAAGAGGGGGACCATCAATAAGGGGGGGAAGAGGGAAGAGGGGGACCATCTATAAGGGAGGCGGACCATCTCCTATAGGATTAGCACCCTCCTCTCCTGACATCCTCTGTGCTGCTGTGACCTCCCCTATAAGATCAGCACCCTCCTCTCCTGACATCCTCTGTGCTGCTGTGACCTCCCCTATAAGATCAGCCCCTTCCTTTCCTGACATCTTCTGTGCTGCTGGGACCCTGCGACCTCTCCTATAAAATCAGCACCCTCCTCTCCTGACATCCTGTGCTGCTGTGACCTCCCCTATAAGATCAGCACCCTCCTCTCCTGACATCCTCTGTGCAGCAAGGGACCAAACATTATGTTTATTGGAGCCAGCAGGGAGGGGAGGCAGGCAGTGTTTATTGGGGCCAGCATTGGGGGGGGGGGGGGCAGTAGTGGATTATAATGTGGGCGGATTGACCGGGGTAGGGGGGGGCAGGTTGGGTGGACAGCTCGGGGCCCAGGGTCCATTTAATCCGCCACTGGTTACTACTACCATTTACTCCATCTGATCCCAGCAAATGAACGAACGATGTGGAATTACACTGAACGATTAGCCAAGAAATGTGGAATCACAGTGAATGATTAGCAAACGATTGATGATGATTTTAGGTTTATCTCAAAAGATGCAATTAATGGCACATGAGCGATTTTTTAAGCGATGACTGCATTCACACAAAACGATTAGCCTTTAAATTCGAACAATATACAGATTTTTTTGCACAATAATCATCCTGTGTCATAGGGCCCTAAGGCCCAGACTGAACTCAGGTCCATTTATGGTACACCCGTAGCAGATACCAAATATATGTGAAATATAAAAATACCTTTATTATACACTTCTATACCTCTAAAAACCTGAAATGATACCAGTGTCCCTCCAGTACATCAAGTTCTTGTTATAAACATGTTAATTTAACATTACAAGTAATTAAGAACACAATGTACTAAAAAGTTATAAGAAAACATCCAAACTATTTTTTAGCGTTTATATATTTCTTCCATAATGAATAGCAGATCTACATAGGAAACATTGCTAATTACTATGCTAAAGAGCATGTAGACATAGCATTCAGGCATAGTACAGTTGTCCTACTGTGACTTGTATATGGGAACAATTAGTTCTGCTATGGGTAGAGATATTTGGAAAATCATCCCTTTGTCTCACTGGAATGCATTATTAAACAGAACCTAGGATTCATTGTCTGCAATCCAGACCATATTGCTTCAATAAGAGCGCTGAATGTTTGAGTTTATTGTGCGGCTTTCCCTCTGGATGGATCTATAAGGACACTGAAGTTTGGGGAAGTGCTGTTTATTGATCTGAACACCACAATAAACACTCAGACCAGTACACAGGAATTGTGGAGAACATCCTTTAGCTAAATTCCTCCATAACATTATTCCCGAGTCTTAAGAGATGACGATGCCTTAGAGAACTGTGTGCTTCCTATGGTTTTGATCTAAAGTTTGCCAGGTCACAAAATATAAGCATAATCTGCAGTTCCTGGGGCCCATGGCAGAATCTATACCATGGCCCCCACCTAACACATGGTGTACACTGGCATCTTTTTATGTGGCAAGGGGACCTTTTAAGGGAATTTGTCATATTTTTTTTTACTAATTGTACATCATTGTATAGCCGTTACGGTATAAAAGCAAGCTGCACCTTTCCTGGATCTGATGCTGGTTGCCAAACTTAAGAAATCTCTTTTTTATTTCTCAGCCAAGTGTCAAGTAGTTGGGGGTTGAGTTGCTTAAGTGCCACAACCTGGCATGCCATCTTGCCCTCCTTCCTTGGCTGACATACAGGGCTCTGTGAACAAATCTATAATCTTTAATGGGTTGCCAAAGATCGGAAAAAATGGTCCATGTTTGCCAGTGCAACTGATCCTCTTGTCTAGTTTATATGGCAGGTTCAATACCAGCCAGCTTTGTGGTCAGTCAAAAAACAGGTAGAGGCTTTCTACGGTATCACTCTCATCCATGCATTATGTTCCCTTGCCTCTATGTCTTTACGACCAGCAGAGATAAGTGCACCTGCTTGGCACTATGCGTTACCTACCAGTCTATTCAAATATCGGTACATAATAGTGCACCTGTATAAATTCTATGTATCACGGGACACGGGGCATGTTTCCATCTCGTACCTTGTAGGTGGTTAGGGACAATAACAATGCCTCATTATTTTATATAATATAACATACATTGATAGCTGTGCTTCACTCATAGTGGAGTTCTGCCATAAGGTTGTCAGCAGTAACTGGAATTAATCTGAATTATCCCTGCAAGAGAATTCCAAATGCCCGGCTGCTATTTTACAGGGTATATTACCGGGCATATTGGAGAGGCTATGTGTGTCTGTAAGTCAGGTCAGGTTATCAGGCTGGAACTTGTGGTAGATGCAAAAATACTTTTTCATGTAAAACCAGCCTTAATGAGTTGTCCTCAATTTTTGTAATACACCAGGCTATGCTGCTCCCTAGTTCCTAGTCTCAACATGAGGAAAGGTCCACTCAGGGAATCATTGCTGGGTCACTGCTGTGGCCAGTTACTGGCTGCACAGACATTTCCTCTATGGCAAAAAGAGACCAGGAAGCAATTGCAGTCTGGTAAGTGTCAGAATGCCGGTAACTGGGATTGGGTAGGTAAGTGCAGTAATTCTCACAGACCACTAGAAACAGCACCTTCACCTGGCCAAGGCCTGGCTCATAGCACCAATGAGAATGCACCAGTACACGTTAGATTAGCAGCAGCTCATCAGAATTATTATTGGCTTGGACCTGTTTGTAAAGGGCATAAATGGTGTGTATAAATTATATTGGGGAATGGCTAATTGTGTAATTTGCTAAGTTATTAGATAAAAGGGAAGAAGAAAAATAATCAGTTAATTCCTTATTGAACTGAATGTGAATAAGCTGCAATACCAGACAAGCCCACAGACAAGACTGGCGCTGTTTCTGGATTTGAAAAAAAAAATAGCAGCAAAATATTGTAGTTGACAAATATATATATAAGCTGAGGATACATAATAATTAGAGATGAGCGAACCTGGAGCATGCTCAAGTCGGTCCAAACCCGAACTTTCGGCATTTGATTAACGGTGGCTGCTGAACTTGGATAAAGCCCTAAGGCTATGTGGAAAACATGGATATAGTCATTGGCTGTATCCATGTTTTCCAGACAATGTTAATAAACTGCAAATTCTCCTTTGTATAAAGCCTTATGAAGAGATACAACCTTGGAAAGGCCACTTCCAGTATAGGAACCTATTTAACAACTGCAAATAGCCTACTTAATCCATTGACTTCCATTTTCTGTTATCACCGCTACAACTGATACTTTCATGTAATTCACCTAACAGAAAAATTGTAACCTTGGCTCACTGCAAAGTGTATCTCATTTGTGACACAGCAGTATCTAGGGTGAAGTGGTTGAAAGCAGTGACCTGATACAGCCTATGTCTGGCCTAACCCACAAAGTACAGTGAAATCTACTCAACCCATTATTATTATTATTATTATTGTAAGATACATATTATGGTCATGGTGTGATATGGCATAAAGGAATTTCCGATCCTAGCCACCTTCAGTAGAAAGCCTGATGTTTATCCAGCATGAAACATACGGTATGTAATCTGCTTACACCTCTGTAGGGAAACCACAGGGAATTTGGCTTTTTCTGTCAGACTGCCCGGCTTCGCATTGAAAGGTTCTTGCAGCCAAGGGGAGAGATTACAGTAAAAACATGGTGGTATAACATATTGTTTCCTGGCCAGAGTCACAAACACAACATTAATAAGGCGGTGTTGTTGCCTTTAAAACACAACAAAAATGTACAGTGTAAACATAGCCATAAATGTATTATTTTTTTTTTACAGGAACTGTCCGGAAGAGTAGCAAATCCCCATAGAAAATCTTTCCTGCTCGACAGTTCCTGTCATGAACAGAGGTTGAAGCAGAGAGCACTGTGTCAGACTGGAAAAAAATCCACCACTTCCTGCAGGACATACAGCAGCTGATAAGTACTGGAAGACTGTCTAGTGTCTTCCGAAATCTTCTTAATGTTTTATTATATAGAGGTGAAGGTACATAGGAAGCTAAAACCAGGTCACATTTGGCCTTGCATAGTCCAGATTCTACATTATAAGGGGGGGGGGAGGCAGACCCCGATTACTCAGTAAAGCCCCTATTCCACAGGCCGACAGAGAGGAGCAAACAAGCGATGTCAGCGCTCGTTTGTTCCTTGTTCCCAGCTCGCTGCTGCTGCAAATGGGTGAGTGCGGTAGGGGCCACGGGGAGGCCACGGGGATCTTTAGATCGTCCGGGCAGCCCATAGAGGATAGTGGCGGTCTACTGCCACCGCTCCTATTCCACGGAGCAACGGCAGCATATCGCTGCTATATTAGTCGTTTGTTTTTTAACATGTTGAAAAACAAACGACTTCAACGATCAGCCGACTTGAACGATGTTGGCTGATCTTAGCCTTCTATTCAACAGGACAATTATCGGCCGAAGCGGCCGATATCAGCCAAATACGGCCAATAATCATTCCGTGGAATAGGGCCTTAAGTGTGAGGGATGTGCTGGTGAAACATGTAACATCAGTAATATCTCATTGCTGCATTAATAACCCCTTAACAACATAAGGCGTAAATTTACGCCCCCTCAGCCTGGGCCTTGGCGCAAATGGGCATAAATGTACCCCCGCAGGCGTACCGGGCTATGGAGCAGGCACAGGAGCTGAGCTCGCTTTATAGCGGGTGAGGAACGGCTGCTATCAGCAGCGAGGCCCTCACCCTCAATGGCAGGCTGCCGCGATTGCACGGCCGCTCGACATTGACCCATTAAACGCTGCAATTGCGCCGCAACTTAAGTGCGATCACGGCGTTTAAGTGTAAGTGACAGTAGCTTCTCCTGTCACTTACTGATTGGGACCCTGCAGCGTGTCTGGGGGGGTCCTGATTGCATGGCCTGACTGCTGGAGGTCTCTTACCTTCCTCCGTGCAGTCAGGTCTTAACTCTTCTCATAGAGTCTGCCACAGGCCACAGACAGGCTCTATCAGAAGATCACAGGTAACACTGATCCCTGCTATGCTATGGCATAGCAGTGATCAGTATATAGAATCTAATAAATTTATATAATAGTTCCCTAAGGGAACTATACAAGTGTAAAAAAAATTAATAAAAGTTTTAAAGAATGTCTCGAAGCCCCTCCCCCAATAAAAGTGAAAATTACCCCCCCCCTTCCCATTTTTATATGTAAAACACATAAAAAAATAAAGGTAATTAACACATAATATGCAGTAGCGTGCCTTATCGTCCAATCTATTCAAATAAAACAATTCATTTCATGTATAAAACATACATTTCATGTGTAAAAAAATTAATAAAAAACGATCAATACGTCTGATCTAGAAAAAAATGATACTAATTAAAAATAGAGACCATGGTGCAAAAAATGATGACCCCTACGACCCCATAGGTAAAAAAATAATCACAATAGAGACATTTTAAATATACCTATTTGTCAGTTTTACGGTAAAGTGCATTACGTAAACATGGAACCCCCCCCCAAAATTTGCGGAATCACATTTTTTGACCCAAATTCACCCCATAGATGATATTTTGGGGGTTCTGTCATTCATTTTATAGCAGATTGAAAGATGCCATTACAAAGTACACCTGTTCCTGAAAAAAAACAAGCCCTAACAAGGCCCTGTAGGTGGAAAAATAAAAGAGTTATGGGTCTTAGAAGGCGAGGAGGAAAAAAAGAAACCGCAAAAGTGACAAATGGACCGGTCCTTAAACCGTTTCTGGATCTGTCCTTAAGGAGTTAAACTAAAGAAATGCTGTGAGAATGTCACTAAAAACACCACTAAAAATGCTGCAGTATGTGAATCCACAAAAAATATCTGCGATAGTAAAAAAAAATTACTTTAGCTTTATTGTCCCTTAAGACACAGCAAACAATGACATTTCAGTCCCACAATCAGGACTTTTTCCAACCAACTGATCTGGGTACTGTGAATGTAACATGTCCAAACAAAAGGGCTGACATCCACTGAAATTATTTTTTATCAAAATAAAAAAATTGCAAACAAAGCTTTCATTAAAAAATGTCAGCAGCTCAGTGAACCTACACGTTGACCTACGAACAGAAGGATCTGCATTGCTGGTTTAACATAATCTTGTCAGTCACATGAAATACCTGATACTAATAATTAATCCAAAACAAGTATTTTCTGCACAAATTAGCATTTCCTAATTCTTATGAGTGAATACGTTATAGCTGCTGCTGCATTAAACAGATAATTAGGGTAATTCTGTAAACTGCCAGATCTTTACTATGAACGACGGACACTGACAGCACACAGCTGTTGACGGTCACATAGAGATCAATGTAACACAGAAGTAGATGTTCCCCCATAGCCAAGGACACATTGTGAGGATAGATGGCTTATGGAAAGGTAAATTACTATTTTGGGTTAAGGTCATTCATGGTCTTGGAGCAGATGAGACATATTGAAAAAATGCTGTGCAATTGGTTGTATTGCTAATGACTGACTGGGAAGTTACAAAGACGTGATATCATTACAATTGGTGGAGCTTATGCTGCGTTTACATGGAACGATTATCGCTCGAATTTTCGCAATAACGATCGCATTTGAGCGATAATCGTTCCGTGTAAACACAGCAAACGATCAAGCGATGAGCGAAGAATCGTTCATTTTGATCTTTCAACGTGTTCTCAAATCGTCGTTCATCGTTCGCTAAAAATTTGCAGATCGCTTCGTGTAAACAGTCTTTCAAAGATTCATCCTATGTAAAAGATGGGCTTAAGCGATCTTAAAAACGATCGCAATAACGATTTTTCTTACGAATCTTCTAACGATTTTTCTCCATCTAAACGCTGAGCGTTATAAAAACCAAATCGTTGCTTCAAAATCGTTAATCGTTCGATTGGACGAATTATCGTTCCGTGTAAACCCAGCATTAGGGTCCATTTACACAGAAAGATTATCTGACAGATTATCTGCCAAAGATTTGAAGCCAAAGCCAGGAATGGATTTGAAAAGAGGAGGAATCTCAGGCTTTCCTTTATTACCTGATCTCTGTTTATAGTCTGTTCCTGGCTTTGGCTTCAAATCTTTGGCAGATAATCTGTCAGATAATCTTTCTGTGTAAAAGGACCCCCCGGCTGGTATTACACGGAGCGATTATCTTTTGAAAAATCGTTAAATCGTTCGGATTTGAATGATAACCGTTTCATGTAATAGCAGGCAATGATTAAACGACCAATGAGAAATCGTTGATCGTTTAATAGGATCCGGACCTATTTTAATCGTTACATTGTTCGCACATTGTTCGTTGGAATAAGAATTCGCAGCTAAAATGTACACAGTACCGACAACTAAACGACCGCAAGAACAATTATAAATAACGATCATCGTTCCATGTAATTGGGCGAATGATTTCGGGTTGTTTGCGTTAGCGGTCGTTTAAGATCGTTAATCGTTAGTCGTTACAGCCTAGGTGATAGGCTGCATCCCAGTTTTCCAGGCGGTACTTGGGCTGTCTCCACCTTCCCCACGGAACGGGAAGGCAGCGGGAGTCAAATGCCGATGGTTCAAGTTCGAACAAACCAGAAAATTAGCGCCGTACGATCATCTCTACTAATCTTTACTAGTGATGAGCGAACATGTCCATAAATGTTCGTATGTTCGTACAAACATGACGCTAATTGTTCATGTTTGCCATTCACGAACAATTTGTTCGATGTTTGGAATGGTTCTAACAATCATTTTCGAACATGCTCGAACTTGCGAATGTACGCAACCGCATAATTTATGCTTTGCGTCTGATAATCTGTACACATGTGTGTAACTGTAGACCAATACGTAAGTAATCGGTATGCAATCTGTATTCAAATGGATGCAAATAAAATGAGTACGCAACTGCGTAGACCAAAACGTATACCTCTACTGTATCTTAGTTATTTGTTCATGAATGTTCGGAGAACATGAACGGATCACAATCTTTTTTTTTATGTTCGTGTTCGGGATCCGAACCGAACATCAGTATGTTCGCTCATCACAAATTTTTTCTTTATTACCTTCTCAATTCTCTCCTTCAGAGATCTGGAAGACACTTGTCCTAGATATTGTAGATATTGAAGATAGTCAGACAGTGTATCCAAAGTCAAGCTTATTATGATCAGACAAAGGTAAAATGATGACGGAGCAGGCCTACACCTGCTTGTTTTGTTCACAAAGTTAAGGTTTTAACTGCAAATCCTTATACTGTTTCCCTGCTACAAGCGTGAAATCTTGGCTGCATAGGGCTGTGAGAATGACATGACCCATTTTTACTTCTGAAAAAAAAAAAAAAAAATACAAAAGAAGAATTCTCCCACTTCTAAGCCCATCCTTGCATCTTTTCTGTTTGTCTCATTTAACCATTGGAGTGTTAGCAGAAAAGGCTTGTACATACAGTACCTACTCCAGGGAGCCTAAGCAAGATATCTCCATACCTACTCCAGGGAGCTGCTTGCTCAGTCTCTACATTTATCTGTATTATGGAAGTGTGTTTATAGCAGGGCTGCATACTGAGTACCTGGAAGCATTCAGTGCTGTACAAGGAAAGGGTTTAAATAAGACAGCATGTTAAAGGAGAACTCGGGCAAAAACAAAAAATCCATTGTAGGCAGGGGGTGGGGGGACATAATTAAGAATGTATACATGTACTGTATACTTACCAGTCCCAATCCCCTCATAGCACCAATTCAGTAAGTTCCCAGACCCCATCTGGATATCATTTCCCTCCAACTTCCTGGTACATGACAACTTGCGTAAAAGAACTAACCCGCCAATTGATTGCCCTCTGAGCCAGTCAGTGACTGCAGCGGTGTCCCACCCCAGTCACTGATTGGCTGAGTAGGCAATCCATCAGCCAGATTGTGACATTGCAGGAGGATTTATTTATATAGCCCTAAACTACAAGCTGCACCTCTGATATTACACAGTGTAATGTGCAGCCAATGAAATTGATGATTTTGGGGTTGAGTGTTTGTACATTGATCAGCTTATTGCTAGGTGTTCAACACAGAATCACGTGTAATAGGACCCTCATGGTGGCCCTACATTAGGTGATCTTAATTGTCTTGGGATAGGAGCACTTATTTCTTCTGTTTAGTATTTCTTTAATTCTCAAGATTCTTCTGAAAGTGAAAAATCAATAGAATGTAAATGTAGTAAATTAAAATTGAGTACCAATGCATATATACATCTCCTCAGCAGATTTATGTGTCTCCATGGTAACAGACTACAACCAAACCCAGTGTAGTCTGATCCTGCAGTTAAAGGGAGCCTGTCATAACTGTAAACACTAAATTAGCAGAATTTGCCTCACTATTGGTTTTGTAGATGAATGTAGCATTTAACAGTGTTGTGCTTTTTTCCCATGGTGCTAAGTTTCTTTATCCTTTACTAGTTTCTGCATTTTTGCCAGATTTATAAACATTTTTGTGTTGTCAGCCCATTTATTGTAATTGACAGATTGGGAGATGAATATACAAAACAATGATATATCTTACTGAATTATATCTATAGAATCACTCATCTTTCAATTCAATATTAATTATTATGGATGTACTGTTTAAAAAAAACATTTAGGATGTGTGATAGTGCTGAATACCCTATGACTGCCTTTATTGTTAGTACAGAAATACATCACCTCTCTGATATTTGGTTCTGATCTGTTGCAGTTGCCTCTTATCTGTTTTATGATGGATGATGATCTAAATCTAGAGGGCAGAAACCTCACATCAAGAGGAAACATTGGTTAATGATCAGAATTACCGGGCGATAAGATACATATGACTCAGAGCAATGTCAGTAAGTGGGATTCCTGTTTTGAAGTTACTTTGTGCCAACAAGTCTATTGTTCAGATTTACCAGACATGAAGGGACAGCACTGGAGGAAACAATATGGATGCCTGTAGGGATGCTTTTTTGTTCTTCGTAGAAGGGAAAGTGTTCACAAAGGAATAGAGTCTGCATTTCTTGCCTAGTCGCATGATTGTGTTGAACATGATAGGTTTTCTTTAAAGACAGACAGGTTTAGGTTAGTGTTTAAGACTTCTTAATGTCTAAACTAATCCCTCTGATTTCTTTGATTTTGTCACAAAAGTGCTGGAAGAAGATTGTGCCGTGGATATCATATAGTTTCCCATAAAGAGCTGATAGAGAAGTTAGAGAAAAATCAGTGGATTTGTGGTTGGCTGAAGGATAGATATCAGAGGGTAATGGTGTATATTTCGAGCAGAGAATGGGTACAAGTTGTGGCCCCAAGGGTCTCTTCTGGGTCCTATTCTTTGTAATATGTTTGTAAGTGTATAGCTAGAGGTATATCAGTAGGAAGAGGGAGATTGTGATCCCGCTGTATAGAGCTCTAGTGAGACCTCATCTGGAATACTGTGCCCAGTTCTGGAGACCTCACCTAGAAAAAGATATTGATAAAATAGAACGGGTACAAAGACAGGCTACAAAAAGGGTGGAGGGTGTTAGGCATAAACCATATCAGGAAAGGCTTACCTGTGTTTTGCAAAATATTTGACAAAGAGACATATCTAAAGTTTTGATTGTTCCAAGTCTGAGTGTTCAGACCTGTGCTGATTGGGAGATAAAGTGGAGAGAAGTGCTGCAGCACATCCGCTCCCCACTCTGTGTTTAAAAAAAAAGAGACATGATCATAATGTAAAGGCCCTATTACACAAAGCGATTATCGGCCATATTCAGACGATAATCCCTTTGTGTAATAGAAGACAAAGATCAAGCAACATGTCGGATGATTGTTGTCCTTTAACAGGCTGAAGTACCAACAATCAGCCTTGCAACGTTCTGCTGTGGTTGCCCCGAGCAACAGGAGCAGCGGCAGCAGACTGCTGCTATCTTTTATGGGCTGCCTGGACAATTTAACGATCGCTTCTGCTGCCCTTCTATTACCCATTCGCTGTCGGCGCATGCTTATTCCTCTGAATTGCCCTGTGTTATAAGGGCTTAAGTCTTTAAAGTGCATTTTTTTACACAGAGCTGCCGCTCTCCCCACTCATTCTCCGGATCGGTATGGGTCTGAAAACTTATACCCAGACCGATCAGGGGTACTCCAGCGTCGGGGCTATTTTTACATATGAAATATGAAAGAAAAGACGTCCACTCACCTCCCCGGTTCCAGTGGCAGGTCCTGCATCGCGGCGCTCCGATGCCCGGTTCCCGGCAGCTTCCGGGTGTCTGACGCGGGCCCGAGACGTGACGTCTCAGGTCCGCTCAGCCACTCGGTGAAGGAGGCGGGAAAGCACACAGGAAAGCAGGATCAGAAAAGCACACCTTCACAATGGGCACTTGGAACCAACAACAGGGTGTTGGGTGAATCCCCTTAAATAGAAGCAGTATGATGTCGGGAAACAGGGCACGAAGTGGAGAAGGACAGAGCACCAGGGGGACCAAGCCAGTCACTGAAGTCTGAAAATAGATCAAGGAGGAATATTGGGCAATACAGCACCTGGGCCGGGAGCTGTGAAACACATATTGCAAGCAGGAGACACCTCATACATTCTAGACTTCGGTTCCAGCAATATAATAAAACTCAAGGAGAAGTTACCAACCAGATGCCAGTTATTTTAGACTTTATAACCATTTTTGTAGATCCCCTGGATCCAAATCATACAAGTTTTGTAAAGCTGCAAATCCAAATGGATCCCTGCAAACATGGAATATGGTCCGTTTTGGAGCTTGTTTGGATCAAATAAAGTGTATTATTCCATTAGAGGCTGCCCACACATTATGGATTGCCTCAGGCAATAGATCTCTGCTAAATCAAGATAGCATGATCAAAGGCTTCCATGAGCAAATGTCTTCAGGAATTGACAAAGAGACATGGTCATGGTTTGAGGAGGAGCACATGATGTTGTGTGGGGTGTAGACCAAGCGGATATATGGAGAAATTATAATTGAACAAGCAACCTCTTATGCATCATTACTTATTCTGAATAAATAAGGAAATGTCCTTAAACGTTTACAACACATAAAACCTGCATAGTGGAAAAGTAATGTGTAAATTCCTGGACACTTCAGCTGGAGAATGATGGCGCTTTACAGCCGTCTGTGACACCACTACAAGGCTAAGGTCACCCTGGCAATAAGAACAATGTCTTTTAGGATGCCATTTAAGGGCTAAAGGATTTTCCCATAACAATAAATTGAGACTGGGACGAATGGTTTAGAATGTAGCTGTTTCGAATCCAAACTCCATATATTTAGGGAAACTAACAACTAAATGTAATTTTTAAAAGTCAGTGTTCACAGCATCCCTGAGATCAAATCCATTGGGTAACATGGCTCACCATTGCAAATACTAGCATTTTGTAGCGCTAAACTTCTTCATTTAACCTCTATTATTTGCTATTCAGAGCTCACATAGAGCTGCTGAAAGACTAGAAGTCACAATCTATAAACTAAAGATTTTAATGAGAAGAAAATTCAGACTCTAAATTGTCCCGGTGTTTTGTAGCCTCGTATGACATTGACCTTGCATAAATTACAATTAGATTAAGAATTATAGTGCAGCCGAGAAGTAAATGGCCCGTAGACGGTAGATTTGTAGCTAGTCTGGATATAATTGGCTTTTTATAGGACAAGATGGGGCAGGTTCCTGCAAGTTTTAACTCTCAGATCAACATACTGAAAACTTCAGTGCCAAACAGGTATTATATAACGGATGCCGCATAATACAGAAGTATTGTCTATTCATATCCTGCAGATGAATATTTGTTTGGAGATAAGAATAAAACACATATACTAGGAAATTGTTCAGAGAATGTTATTTTTAACTATGTAATATTGTGGATTTAGATATATTATATTATGTTAATAATCTGTATAAGCACCAAGTTGTACAGAACCTTATTATGGCACCCATAAGGCCATGTATCTCTGTGCCCAGATTTCTTAAAAAGGCACACACAGATTACATTGTTTTGTTGGAGTCATGCAAGAAAAAACAGTAAGCGTCACTTCCATACTTTAAAGGGAACCAATCAGCCCAATTGGGCTGATATGGTTCCCTGGAGCCCTGTATAAAGCTCCTGCAGCAGCCGCGGCATGTAACGGCTGCAGCTGCTGCAGAGGCTTTATACCGGAGAAAAAACGAGTTTAATAAAACGGGCACGTGACAAGCAGAGGAGGAGAGCTAGTCATCTGGGCACAAGGTATGTGCTTTATAAAGTGCTTTATAAAGCTCCTTCAGCAGCCGCGGCACATATCAGCCACGGCTGCTGCAGAAGCTTTATAACGGAGAAAAGTGAGTTTAATAACCAAGGCATGTGACAGGCAGAGGGGGGGACATAGTCATCTGGACGGCTCCCAGCCCATCACTAGTCACCCCTCTCCGTTACTGGCCTTTCTGCCTGTCAATCGAGCTGAGCGTGCTGACAGACAGAGAGCGGTGTCTAGTGACGGGCGGGGAGCCGTCCAGATGACTACCTCCCCGCCTCTGCTTGTCACATGCCTGGGTTATTAAACTTGCTTTTCTCCGGTATAAAGCTTCTGCTGCAGCCGCGGCTGGTACATGCCGCGGCTGCTGCAGGAGCTTTATAAAGCACTCCAGTGAACCATTTCAGCCCAATTGAGCTGATTGGTTCCATTTAATATCATTGCTTCTGCTAGAGAATAGAGTCACCATAGATTAGTACATAGAAAAAAACTCTATTACACGTGCCATCTCCATGACTCCATCATACCATGTGCATAATATGCCTGTAAAAACAAACAACATGTACTAACCCGACAAAGGCCCAAAACGCTTTTTTTTATCTTTTCAGTGTAGCAGATGAATGGACCCCTAGGGATACATTTGCCATATACAGCAGGTGCTTTTCTGCCATATATGTGAAATGTAGACTCTAAACGTGATGTGAACACAGACTGAAATGAATTGGATTATAACATGCATCTAGGATTATAGAAGAAAAAAATAGGTAAAAATATGTATCCAGCTCATGATTTTAAATGATGGTAAAAAAATAAATAAGTAAGGTTATATAGTGGTAAATATCTTTGTGTAACATGTAAAACGTTCTGAATTGAAATCAATATTATGTAGGCGATTGTGTTGACTATATTGATCCATTCCGGAGGACATCAAGTCAGATAATACGTTGTAACCTAATGAGTATCTGTGAAACCCTGTTAATTTTGGGTAAATCCTTTCAAATGTAAATATCTAGAGCAGGGGAGGACACAGAATACATAGGGACCCCCATAAGCAAACCATGCCACCACACTCCTCATCCAGCTAGGCACATATGAAACTTTGCACATCTATATGTGTGTTTTGTGCAAATATTTCAGAGTATTGTGCAAAAATTTCCAACTTTTTAACACTGGTTATCTGCACTGGCATCACACAACACGACTTAGATATATTAGTATCAGGGTAGTTTACATAAACTAGTATCAAAGTGTTCCAAATGTTTACTGCCTATGATGGGGACCAACTCCTGAACACAGACTCTGACATACATATACATACAAACATACAAACACACTTATACATACACACACATACATAAACACACAAACACACTTACACAATATGTGGTGTGCCCCCGGTCGTGTTGTGTCGGAGGATCGGCTGATCACTTGCTAGATGGTGGGGTGTGACGTGGATGTCCGAGATACAGCCGGACCTTAGGATGTTATTCCGTGACGCCGGTTGGGCACACAGGTGTGATGGCACGCCTGCTTTTATTTTGTAAGGCCGGTTGCACCCTTTTCCCCTGTGGACAGTGTCCTGCCGGGTTGCTACGGGGTCCCTTAGGATAGTGTGATGGTTGACCTGAGTGGTGTAATGACCCTCCCGGACTATCGGAACTGCCTCCCACAGAAAGGGGAAGTGTCCCAAGGCTATAGTGTACAGTTGGTGCGAGGTGAAGAATCACAAAGTCCTTTTACCATAAATAAGCTTGTTTTTACTTGAGAGATACTTGGATGCAGCAAGTTATACAGCTTTGACTTGACAGTATACGTTTCTCTTGCACTTGAAAATACACTTGATAATACTTGTGGACGAACACTTGACAATACAACAACCAGATCTGTGACAGGAAGGTAGTAAGGTGAATAGTTGTGCTGACTGAGTGGCATGTTGTGATAGACAAGAAGCAGAGTAGCAGAGAGGAGGATGTCATGAGAGTCCCAACCCAAGTACTACTGTGCTCTGCCGGGATGTTGGAGGATGACGTAGAAGAATACTTAGAAAAAGAAGAAGCATACTTGTGCCTGTGTATTGACTTTTGGGGCTTCACACCACCTAATGCCCACTAGATTTGGCTGAACCGTCCTAGAGGGTGACACAAGGCCCCAGACTTTGTTACCTGGGATGAGCGGAATGCTGAGGATTTCCTGCTGACAACCATGCTGCGAGATAGAGTTCCTAGGCTTTGTGCAACGTTGCTTTATCTGGATCAGTTCCTAGCTTACTGCTGTCTGTGGATACTGTCCTGCTCTGTGACTCTCCTAGTCCATGGCGTGGGTTGAGGTTATCTCTGACTTGTCCTCTCTTGGAAGGGGTTTAACACTGCATAGTGTTGTGTAGCGTTACTGAGAAGAAAACTGTTAGGTGGGTCCTGTCTAACGTCCTACCCATACAGGGTTCTGACTAAGACTGACCCGAGTAGGGAACCTGGCAAAGGGCCAGGGCCTAGGATGAATCACTGTAGAGAGCTGTCTAGCTTGCGTCCTTCCTCTACAATGTCCAACACGAAAGGCCTTCACACTTCCTCTACCCATGTGTCAGGGTCGGTATTGATTATTGATTATTAATTATAGATTATGATTATAGAGAAACATTTCAATTTGTTATGAGTCTTAATAGTTAATTCAGATATGTTTCAGCTCCACCTATGTTTTCAACTACCACCTTGATAATGTGACTTCCTTCCCCAGTGTAACTAACGTGCGCTGTGAGTGGGTGAAGAGTGCAATAGAATAAGCAAAGAGAAAGTGATAATACAGAAGAAAACAAGATTCCCATAGGTTCACAGATCCATGTGACATACAAACAAACAATAACCCTTTACGCACTTCAGCTTTGCAGCATCTGAACACAGCTTCTATAACAGCGACATCTAGTGATGAAACTTTATCACTAACTTCATCACCACACAAGTACAATAAGTACAGGCTTTTACGAAGGGTGTATATAATAGTAACACCTGTGGTAGGACACCACATAATAGCTTAGTAAACACGTGCCAATCTAGCAGATCGGCGCCCTTTAACAGTTTATGATCAGGCGGTCTAATAGGACCCCTACAGCACCGTCCCCCCACCCATTCAAAACATGATTGCCATAGGTTCATGTATATGCAATAACCGATAAAGATAGTTGTTCACAGTTGAGTGAAGTTCTGGCACCATCTATTGAAGGTGTATGGGCAGTGTCGGACTGGCCAACCAGAGGACCAGAGGATCAGTGGGCCCCCAGCTTCAGAACCTGCACTTACATCGACTGACATGTCGTTTCTCACTGGTTCTTCATTGGTGGGCCCCCAGGATCATTTCCTCTGGTGAGCCCCAGATACCCCAGTCCGACACTGTGTACGGGCATCTTTAAATGTTGAAACTAATAATACTATTGTCATACAAATCACTAAGAGACATTGCTGATTGCAATATATTCTCACTGCAATGCTGGGGACCTGGGTTTTAATATGACCAAAAGTAACAGCCACATGGAGTTTACATGTTTTCCTGTGTTTGTATGGGATTCTGCTCTGGTTTCTTCCCACACTCCCAAACCTAATGAGATCATTCAGGATGGGGGCAGGGATTGAAGTGAGAGGGGCAGTCTCTATACAAAGCTATGGAATATGTTGACACTTTCTAAACAAACAATAATAATGACAATGTGTATTCCTAAAAAAAAAGTCATATCTATTTATATTTTAGTAACTCCCCTGCCCCAGATTCCCTCTGATTCCTCCAAAGGTTGCATTTTCAGCTGTAAACCCTCTGTGTCCTGAGAGAGTCACAGCTGAGTCCTTGATAGCACCATCTCAGTACAATCCTAATTACTCATTGATCTGTTCATAGTCCTCACGGCCCTCAGTGTGGGATAATGGGGGCCGTCTTGCATGAGGTTCACAGTGGGTACAGTAATTCCCCATCGGTACACACAGGGTGGTGCACAAGCAACAAGAATTAATATACTAAGCGACAACATAAAAAACAACAAAAAGCCCTAAATGGAAACACTTGTAAAGCCACATATCCATTAAGCCTCTATCCTTTCTGAGACTATAACAGACAGGATTAGCTGTCTGGACCTTTGTGCTGAGGCTATTATAGGGCCGGCTGATATATTTATGTAGAGCATAGGAAATGACTCTGAAGAGCAGAAGCCGTGCTACTTATTTTAGAAAATGTCTTACATAACCCAGGTGCTTAGAGCTTTCATTATATTCTGCTGGTATTCTTCTCCGTGTTGCCCAGCGCCTGTGGAATTCCCTAGTACGAATGTCTCCTAAGCTCTCACAATTTGTCTTTGTAAAGCCTTACAATTTACAGAAAAAGGAGCTTTTCAGTGGTAATGATAGGTTACACACCCGCATGTATATAGTTTACCTACACCACCTTCTTAACTGTTTGTTTTCCACTTTCTGCAAAGACTGATAGCTGTTCACTAGAAATCTCAAAAATAAATATTATGGATATATGATGGGCTTACCCTACGAATGTTTCATCACACATAGCTGTTTTTTGATCAAAAACCAAATTGCAGCTATCCTCTTTCCCTACCGTGCCCAAGGATGTAGGGGTAAAAAAAACGGTGAACCAATGACCCCCAGAGCTGCATCTTATTCATTCTTATGATCAGTGGGGGCTTCAAAGGTCACATTTGCAATATGCCAACACTTTAAGAAATGGAAATACCCCTTTAAGGCCTCACCCACACTGTTATGACTTACAGAACCGTATTTTGTCATCCATTAGCTTCTGTTTAGCCTCTATACTTATGATGTTAGGGAGAGTTATGAGGCCCCCACACATATCAGATGGTTGATGGCATGAGCATTTAATGATTAAAGTGGTTATCCAGCATTAGAAAAATATTGCCACTTTAATCCAGAGACAGCACTAATTTTGTTTTCAGTTCAGGTGTGGTTTGCCATTAAGCTCCATTCACTTCAATGGAATTGAGTTGCAAAACCCCACCCAAACCGGAGACAAGAGTCGTGCAGTCTCTGGAAGAAAGTGGCCATGTTTTTCTAAGGCTGGATAACCACTTTAAAGGGAAACTGTCAGCTCTATATCATGATCAGAGCTCAAGTGTCAAGGAGGCATTGCTGACCTGCAGCATGCATGCCTCCTCCCTCCCCCACTCCTCCCTTTCTTGAGTGACTGACTTTTCTTGGCTTCCAGCTCTTAGGGTCCTATTACACAGAGCGATAATCAGGTTGATTCGGCAGATCATTGTTCCATGTAATAAAGGCAACGATCATCAGCTGATTGTGTCTTTAGGTCCTGACGTAAAATCATCGCCTGATGAATCTATTAAGAAAATAATAAAGTTCATATATTACCTGTCCATGCTCCTGTCTTTCTGTCTTCTCCAAGCTCTCCGCAGCCGCCGTTGCAACTCCAGAGTCGGTCAGCAGAAAGGAAATTCCAGCACTAGGATGTCCAAACTAATTTTTTATTGAAGCATAGCAAAACAATGAAAACCTAACAAGACCTGATGCGTTTTGATCTGATAAGATCTTAGTCTTCACATGAGTGAAAGCATATAATCACAGTCTTATATACGTGGTGCAAATAATTCTACATCCATTATCCTGGTCACGCCCCCTGGGGGGTGGACCTCTCCAAGACATATAACATGATTACAAAAAAAATGTACCTCTAAAATACAGACATTTAAAAGCATAAATATAAGAAAAAATGTTTCATAAGAGAAAGACACAGCATCTATAATACAATGGTACATTTAGAGCTGGTCACGGTCGGAGCGGGACAGCAGCGGCCAGTGATTGGCCCAGTGGCCTGTCCCTTCAGAGATCACTCTGAAGTTGCACCAACAGCTGCCTGGAGTGGGAAGAAGACAGGAAGACACTGGAAAGCGTAGAGAGGTAATGTATGAAAATTATTATTACACTTTTAAAGCAAAGGTTGCACGGACATTGCTACGGATCCGATAATCAAGCCGTGTAATAGGCTCAGATCAGCGTCTATTTGTGATGATCAGGCCATTTAATACAGCCCTTTACCCTTTACATCAGTCAGTTAAAGTAGGACAGGGTGGAGTGGGTAAGAGAGGAGGCATGCATGCCGTTTTCACATTTTTAATGTGTGCTAAAGGAACTTTTTTTAAAAAAATTATTCTTACAATAAGCAATTTAAGATTTTATTTGTTTTTTTACTCTCTCCATGCCAACAGACTACAAACTCACTTTTGTGCATTGTAGTGAATGCTAATTAATTGTCAGTGACAGCAAGTGGCAGAATACTAAATGGCCTCCATATAGCTAATCTCTGGCCTTATTGCTCGAGCATTGCACAGTATGCAGTGCTTGGTATGAGATGGTCTCTGGCCATTTACAGTCCATGTGGAAGGAGCATATTGTGTGAAGCCATGCCATTACATGGATGATAAATGTCTAGTTATGTGTCTGTCCATGATATAGTCAATGATCTCTCTTGTTGTTGTGTAAAAAGGCCTCGATTTACGCAGAGGTCAGATGCTGAACATCATATGACTCAGTCTGTGCACTCATAGTTTTCCAGGGGTAGTTTCTGGAATGCATTAAAGCTAAGCCAATTTATAAGGCAACTCAACTACAGAATTACTCAACAATATCTCCTCATACCACATTTTAGGTCAGCTTGCAGGAAGAGGTAAAATATGACTGGAATGTCCAGCAACCACCATAGTCAACTGTATGAGACATAAGTAATGAATGAACCGTGTATCATTGGGTATATTCATAGCATGCTAAGTACTGGTTACTTCATGAAAAAGCATCATAAATATGAGTTCTATAATGATGCATCTTGTGTGGTTTACTGCACCACCACACCACTACAATATACCATTACCTTGGTCTCAAATAGTTTATGGACACCCCTATAGAAATCTATCTGTATTTCATTGTAGAGACACAACTATTCCTAGGACGCCTCCATTTTTGGCTAGAAATATGCTGAAAGTGTGAGGACTAAAATGGTTTCCAGCGAAACGCTTTTTCTTTCAAATTAACTGATACCAGAAAGTTATATAGATTTGTAATTTATCTTCCCATACTTATCAGCTACTATATGTCCTGCAGGAAATGTTGTTTTATTTTCAGGCTGACACAGTGCTCTCTGCTGACATCTCTGGCTGAGACAGGAACTTCCCAGGGCACGAAAGGTTTTCTATGGGGATTCATAGAAAACCGAGTTCCTGTCTCGGCCAGAGATGTCAGCAGAGAGCACTGTGTCAGCCTGAAAATAAAAACATTTCCTGCAGGAAAAATCGCTTTGTGGAATAGTACCCTTAGACAAGTGATCCAGTTGCAGTGCAGTATTAACCCTTGCATATCATACCATATCCATTAGCATTAGGTATTTATCATTATGTTTGTGACAAACAAAATGACAGTGTTTACAAATGAATCCACAATATATTAGATTGAGGTAAAATATGATAAATAGATCATTTTCTTATAACTGTGTTGTCTTGGATCTGCCAGGATGGCATGGCAGCTGTAGCCTATAGTAATACAAGATGCATAACAATCACATATGCAAACAACTTTCATGTGACTTTACAAAGAAGTGGGATGTGGGGTTAAAAAAGACACTCAGGCCTCATGAGTCTGACTGACAGCTCCTATTGTCTATGTGTATTTTTGCAAGAGAAGCCAGGGACAATAGTGACAAGTCAGACATCAGCTTTCTCAGCTATTTGACCTGCTTAAGATTGCATCAAGACTGTGTCCAAAAGATGAAGAAGAACATGTAGCAGTTTATAGTGAAGTGCAGAGGTGATTCTTCACTTTCAATTATCAGACTAGGGCCCCATTCACACACTACATGACAATTCTTTGAGCGGAGATGCGCAGAAAGCGGAGGTGTGCCAGCTTTCTCGTTCAAAGAGATTGAAGGTAGGATTAGATTCCGAGTCCGCGCGGGGGGTTTCCGCACGGAATCTCGGTGCTGATTCCATAGTGTAAATGGGACCTAAGGGTCATATTAGATGGCTCCATCATAAAGTGTAAATGACCGCCAATCTGCTAGATCTGCGCTCGTTTACTGAGCAATTACACGGGCCGACTATCTGGCAGCAAGGGCTGCACAGACATCATTAGCAATGTCCGTGCAGCCCTTGCCATTAGTGTAAAATAATAAAGTGTTTACTTACCTTACCATGTTCCCTGGTGTCCTTGGGCCTTCACTGGTCTCTGCAGCTCTGCCTTCTGTTCCGGTCTCTGCACTGACAGGCCGCTCAGCCAATCACAGGCCGCAGTCCTGTCTTGGCCATTGATTGGCTGAGTGACCTGTCAGCGCAGAGACTGGACCAGAAAGGAAAAGAAGGCAGAGCTGCAGCTACAGGGACCGTTTGATCAGCCGATTGTTCTCTCTATTACATGTCGCGATAATGGGCCAAATCGACCTGATTTGGACGATTATTGCTCTGTGTAACAATGGGCTAGATATTTTACTTCCATCCAAGGTGCAATTCGATTCCATATTCAGCAGGCCTTTAACTTTTTTTTTAACAAGGTTTTTCCATTCTAACACACAATGCAGTGATATATTGCAACTAAGAAGTCATAAGTATAATCACCATGCTGACCAAAAATAAAACATAATAAATATGATTGAACCTAGACAACAACAGAGCCCATAGAGCAGATAGTGTGTTGACGGAATATGTGGTATACTTTACTTTTTATACTTTTTTATTGTGGAAAAAAGGTATGTAGCATGAAAATCATTAAAGGGGTACTCCAGCGTGGGGGCTATTTTTTGATCTGGCCGGGGAGGAGGTGGCTGAGAGAAAAGACATCCACTCACCTCTCCGGTTCCAGTGGCGGGTCCCGTATCACGGTGCTCCGGTCCCCGTTTCCCGGCCGCTTCCTGGTGTCTGACGTGGGCCTGAGACGTGACGTCTCAGGTCCGCTCAGCCAGTCAGTGACAAAGGCGGGATCTGAGCAGACTTGAAACAGATCCCACCTCTGTTACTGACTTGAGACGTCACGCCTTGGGCCCGCGTCAGACACCAGGAAGGTAGCCCCTTCCCCTAAGTCATAGAGGACCTTCCACCTGGGACCTCTGTTCTACCTAATATTCTGTTATATTTGCCCAGGAATATTTAGTCTGATATTAGTGGCTACTCCTCTTTGTGACTAGATACTGATTCAACTATGGACCCCCCTACAAAACCTTTTTCCTGCCTATTTTGTAAAAAGGTTCAATAAAAACATTTTGAAAAAACTTTTGTGACCTGTACTGTATTTTTTAAATGATGTACAACCAATATACTATTACAATATTATACTGAATTTGATTTGACATACTCCACATAATAACCAATGACTAAGCCTTCTTCCCACTTGAAGTCAGCTCTCAGTGAACAATCATTTCTATAGAAGTGAGAGCCCACGTACAGGAGCGGCATAAAATCCTGTTATAAGGTGAGTCAGGCAAACTACTACTGAGGGGGCAACAGACTTTTGGTGTGAACCCAATTCATCCCCCACAAGCTGAGAAAACTGCAGTGTGTCATATAGTTACAGTCATATGAACGTTTCTTCTTCTTCTGTATTTCTCTGTACTTAATAGAATATTTTGTATTAAAAACTCTCACAGTTTGTCTGTTGGCGGCATCAAAAACTGCTGTGAAGCTCATTGGATCCCGGGGGTATAATGACTATAAAATATGATACTGAGCTTGAAGCAAATGACTTCAGGGCTTTTATGAAACCAGCTGCAGCCGATGTATTGAGCTCTTTAACAGAGAGTGATCCTAAAATGTAGAAATATAAAATAAGATTCTTGGCTGTCTCCTTGACCGTCTTATGTCACGATGGATAACTGTATGCTGACCAGAAATTCCTTGATAAAGTTTACTATCAATGACTAGATACAAATGTATACCTTTTTATTTTCATTATTCGAGAACATTTGTCAGAAGAATCAAAAATTACCAAAAAGGGTTGTCACATCAAAGAGAATGGTAGGTCTGACTCCTGGGATGCGTGGATTTTGGTGGTGGTGGGGAATTGCTGCTCACTTTCCCAGCAAAGACATCCGCAGAGAAAATGTAGTATAACATACAGCAATTGAAATGTACGTAGGGGCCAGGCCTGCAGTCTCTCAAGAGATGACATTCATCTGCCCTAACCGACTATATAGGAATAGGTTGCCAAGATCAGACTGTTCAATCACTTCTTACGTATAGTTGCTCCTTAAAGGGCATGGTAGTGAGATATATCACTGGCTACTACTATGGCTTACCCAGGGATCGCCACAGCTATGAGATAGTTACTATAACCAGCCATAGCAGAAAACCTAGACGTAGTCTCCACCATAAGTTGTTGAATAGCAGTCCTTAGAGACAATGGGAACGTGGACCGATTTTCTCTAAGGACCTACTGCCTGCAGCTATGACATCTGCAACAAGATTAAAGTACAGAAACATCACAGAGTGAACGACCACTTCACCATGTTACATCACTATTTGTGATAAGGTTGGGCTGTCATTCATTTTCATGGGAAAAACAGCACTGTTGCACATTTTTGGAGGTAATCTATTCATAGCTGTAACCCCTCTCTCCCCGGACAGAGAGTGCTGCATTTATGTGCCCACATCTGCCCTGCTCATTCCTTCATGCTCCCTGCAGTCTCTGTCAGCCCTGCACTCACACTCAGCCGTTTACACTGCTGTATAGAAAAGTTTCTGTCACTGTCCTCCTGCACAGCTCTGTGATTCTCACTTCCTGATTGGTCCAGGCTGAACACGCCCTATTCCCCCATTGCTGCCATGTGGCCACACAGACCTCTGACAGTAGCCCTGCTTCACTATTCTAGCCTGTTGTACTACACTACTGCATTATGGGGTTCTGCACCTCCATCCTGTATCTACAAACTGCTGCTGTTTTTCAGGTTTACTCCCTTACTATACATTATACATCACATGCTCATTGCTATACTGTACAGTAACATATAATATCACATAGTCTGCTGTTTCTAAATGTTTGTTTCATCTGTTCTGCATGTTATTCAGAATAAAAAATCGTTATTTTGGGGGTGGGAAACCAATTTTCTGCATTTTAATGATTTCTTATGGGAAAAGTTGCTTTGGTTTAAGAGTGGATTTGGATTACAAGCACGGTCCCGGAACGGATTATGCTCGTAATCCAAGGCACCACTGTATTCCCAATAAACCCCTGCAGTATTTGGCCCTTGTCTTATAGGAACCCCCCCCCCCCCCATGGGGTATGTACGTGCACATGTTGCTGCCCTCTCAGTTCCATTCCTAACTATGGTTGAAAAAATACTGAAAGAAATACTATGTATGAACATCCTGATGGTGAAGAACAATTCCAGGACCTGGATTTTTGACATATTAACATTCATTGCATTTGCATTAAAATCTTGTTAATGTTTGTAAGCCTCTAGCTGTGAGTTTGTCTCCATGCAATGTTACAAATGTCAGAGATCAGTGGTATCCACGTGCACATTATTAGCAGCATACACTAATTTTATATATATATATATATATATATATATATATATATATATATTCTAATTATATATAAGATAATAAGTGTGGGGGGGGGGGAAAGGCAGACTTTTTTTTTTTTTTTAATGACGTCTGTTATTGCCACATTTTAATTGACCTCAATGGAATTCATTAAAGTTAATGGAGTGATGGACACCCAATGCACATAGTGTATAAAACAACGGACGTTGTCTGCGTGGAAGTCAAAATACTGATCTTAACAATTATTCGTAGTCGTAATGACTGTTATTTTTTAGTCGTTCACACAGTTTTGTTTTTTTTGCACTGTCCTTTCACCACCTTCACAGACAGAGATCAGGGCAGTTTCTAGGGCATTTTGGCAACAGGGCGAATCTTGATAAAAGCGCATGGAGAAGGCCTTTATCTTCTCCCCTCTTCACCTTGTCAGAGGCCGGAGGGATCCCCCAGCATGCCTGATGACGTAATTCCTGCGCCTGCTGCGGGATCCGTCATCAGCTGCAGAGACACGAGGCCGCGCTGAGGACATCAGTGAGGGGTGGAGGGAAGCTAGTGCCCGGAGCCCTGTGGCGTCCAGGGTTAGAGGTCCTGGTTGGGCAGGGGGGTTGCTGGTACTAGCGCCGATGCCATGAGTGCGCGGCGGCTGGGCGCCGCCGGGTGCCCCGTGCAGTCGCCTGGCCCGCCCGGTTCTAGAAACAGCCCTGACAGAGATCAGGTCATAAAGGAAAGCCTGATATTTCTCCTCTTTTCAAATCCATTTCTGGCTTTGGCTTCAAATCTTTGGCAGATAATCTTTCTGTGTAAATGGACCCTAAGACACTGGGTTTTAAAGGGGTTATTTCTCACTACAAAAACATGGCCACTTTCTTCCAGAGACAGCACCTCTCGTTTCCAGTATGGGTGCAGGTTTTGTAACCCAGTTCCATTAAAGTGAATGGAGCCTAATTGCAAACCACACCTGAACTGGAGACAAGAGTGGTGCTGTCTCTGGAAGAAAGTGGCCATGTTTTTGTAGCACTATAATGATGAAATACTTTTTTTTATATAGTGTAGTGAAAGTTAATTAATCAAATTTAAGAGACTTTGGAGGTCTGGGCTGCAGCAGGGAGCATGTGGGGGTAAGTTCAGGAGCACATGACATCCTGTCAGCTCAGCCGCCATATACACTATAGATACTAGGAGCGCTCATGTACGGACGCTGCTCTGTCTGTGTGGAGTCGGCTCTGCAGCGCCACCTGCTGGCGGCGGCCGGGATCTCCCGTCAGTCTCCTCCCTGTAGCCGTGCGGAGGAGGGGCGGCAGGCAGGGCTGGATGTACCTTGAGCAGCTGAGCTGGAGCAGACAGAGCAAGTGCTGGGAGAGACAGCTGGGAGGAGAGCTGTGTCTGGGGGACAACACACGGATCCTGAGCCCTGCTTCATTGCTGCTGCAGCTATTGGGATACCCTGCTCTCTGCTCCTGGGGGTGGCAGCTACTTTATTGATGCCCCTAGTTGTGGGGGGACCGGCGAGTGACACAGGCGACCTTGGACGTGCCCGCCGCCGCCGCCTCCCTCCTCCTCCTCTCCCGTGATCGGTGTGCTGCTCTTCTTGCTCCTTACAAGATGCCGGGCTATGACTACAAGTTCCTGGAGAAGCTCAGGCGCAAGTTTCTGTGCCCACTATGTAGCAAGGCAATGAGGGAGCCGGTGCAAGTGTCCACCTGTGGGCATCGCTTCTGTGACACCTGCCTGCAAGAGTTCCTCAGGTGAGAGGAGGGGGAGGGGCTGCTCCAACTGGCAACTCTCTGCATTGTGGCCATGCCAGGCTGCCAGTCTGCCATGGCCTGTATCTCTGACCCAGCCTCACAAGCTGTCACTTTCAGCAGTGAACCTGGCATTTATTGGGCATGGAACTTAGTATCCATCCAATTCCACCATAATGAGACCTTCACAATGTAAAAATGCAAAAAATGTGAAAGTTCTAAACCAAAATATTATTTCTAATCTTTTCCATACCATAATCTGAAGATGGGGGGGGGGGGAGTTATTTTCTGGAAGTGTTCACTATCTTGTGCACTATTTATTAGTAGCCTAGAAAAACTTTAATCCCAATGGTAGTAGATCCAATGAGTTTGGTAACCTAAGCCTGACCCTTCAGTGGGTGATCCATAATCTTTACGGCTATGGGCAGATTTCCACCTGCTGGACTACATTGATATATTCTCTCTTCTTCCAGTAAACCCATCCCAGCCCTGGGGAGCCAAAGCTGTTGTACTGGTTGTAGTTGGAGGCAGGTTGCATGAATGTCAATGCACAAAGATGTGAATGGAGCAGCAGGAGGCTCATTGTGTTACATTGTTGCCGGTTGTCAACAAACACAAGGCTGGAAAGTGTGTGTGTTGTGATGTGGGGGCAAGGGGAAATGCCCATCAGTGTGGTGGAAATAGGTGAATAATGTCCAGAACAAGGGGCTCTTTGCCCTTCACCTTAATCCTTTGTTCAGATCCCTTCTGCCTCTTACAGTCAGGAGGATTTACAGTGTCCTCAGCTCTTCTGCTGCTTGTAAAACTGCCAAAATCCCTCATCTGTGGTGCCAGAGCTATTCCCCCAGCACTCACTACCAATGCACCAACACGCTTGCACGCACTGAAGTCAGTGGGGTTCCTCCTATTCACTTTTCCTAATCGGCTTTGATTGCAAGCTCTTGTCATTTAGAATCTGGTGCTGTGAGATGTAATGGGTAAGCATGGCATGCTGGGACACGGTGGGCACCAAGTGGTTTGCAGTCTATTAGTATATATTGGGTAAACCCATTCACCAAGTTTTGGCGGATTACACTGAGGTTATATATAGATTTTGTCAGTTTAACTACGGCCGGTTTTGCACCAGTTTTGTGGAGTTTAAAAGTTGCAGACTCAGTGCTGGTCTTTTTTTGTGCAAAAAATCTGCACCTTTTTTTTGGCAGGAATGAGTTATAATGGCAAAATCTCTACAAATAGTATAGGCTGTGTTCACACATCGTTTTATTTTCCATAATTTTTCCAAACTCAAGGGAAAAGCCTGGAATATTGCATTGTGTGATCATAATTAGAGTCAATTCTCCATTGGTAAGTGGATCAATATGTAATAGAAACTGTATCCCCTAATGCTGATGTTGAGGTTTAAGAGTTTTGGAGAAGATGAAGCATACTCATGTACATATAGGCTGTTGTAGGAATATACTTTATTCATCGCTATACAGTTAGTGCAAACATAATGCTAAATAATCTGATGGCCATTAGTAGAATTAAAACCAGTTAAATGTAGAATGCCCCTTTAACAACTTCTCTATCCTGTAATACCTGTCATTGCCAGTAGGAACAGTATACCCTGAGTTTATGTTTATACTACTGTTTTGTAATTCTTGTCTTCTTCATAATTTTCATACCTGACCTAGATTTCTGCATTGATTTATGGTTATATAATTTGTCTTTGACCAGCTCTTATTTATTGGGGAAAAAAAAACTTATGTAACTCTGCAAGGAACATTTCTTTGCATGTAAAGCGCCCTTAGCATCAGAGTCTCCTGCTGGTCTGTACACTTGTACTAGGATGTAGCTATGGTCAGTCTGTGGGGGATGCATTGTATGCTGCCGTTCATTAGTGGTTAGGTTTACAAGGTTTGTAGGGATGGATGTGGAACCTTCCTCAGTATTGATCTAGCAAACTTATGGGCATGTTACGAGGGAGTAACACTACAATCTTCTCCGGTAATGCCTCCCCGGGACCCACCCATATGCCCCCCAGGTATACACCTCATGCTTAATGTCAGGGAGGAGGAGGAGAGCACTTTCATGCTTTGGTTCAGCTACTGATGTCGGCACCTTAAAGACTCTGAGAAGTAGTTTACCACTGTGTAATCCTTTGAAATGAGGAAATGAGCATTTTCAGAACCCTTCTAGTGGCATTAGAAAGTTTGATGTCCATTCGGTTTAGTTTCCTTTTGATGTCCTGAAAGAGAAAATTAATGACATTGTCATATAAAACTCCCAATGATTGTGATGGGGGAACAATGCAGGGGAACTAGGGGAACTGCACAGGGGCTATAGCCATCACCGGGCCTTAGGTGAGCTCTAGGCTATTTCTGTAGAATCTGTAATAGACATGCTATGGATTTTATTTAGGATTGACTTTATTGATAAGCTTCAGATTTTGGGCAGGTTCTTTAAAATCTTCCATCTATAAGGTCTGCTTCATGGTCTCCAATATCTAGATGAGTCAGATAGGTTGGGTTTTCCACTTGACCTGTTTCCAAGCTCCAGCAGAATTGTCTGGCAGCCAGCCGCTTATCACCCTTCTGCAGGGATAAACATATATACACGTTAGATGAATGTCTGCTGAACCCACCAATTTTCAATGAGACCAGCCAACCATCTTGTGTATATGGTGGGGACCTGACTATTCCCAATAATAGATGTCAAGAAAAGAAGGATCGGGTATGTTGGATTACAGCATGCTGATCCCTTTTTCTCAAGAGAGATAAGCTGCCACCAGAAATGTCTGGCTGAGGCTTATTCTTGTCTCCCAACTGAGGACATAAGCATTCTCTGGCACTGTGAGGCTATGTGCACACTGAGGAAAAGGCGAGGAATTCAGCTTGAAATTCAGCTCGAAATTCAGCTTGAAATTCCTCCCGTAAAAAATGTGCAGAGCAAAGTCCCATTGTGTTCAATGGGTTTTCTGCTCTGTTGTTCACACTGCAGAATTTCCGAGCAGAATTTTCTGCTGAAGATCTGCTAGAGGAATCCTATAGAAGTCAATGGGGGGCTTAAATTCAGCTTGAATTCTGCCTGAAAACTTTCAGCTACAATTCCTCGAGAATTGCTCAGTGTGCAAGGGCCCTGAAGGTGGAAGTGGGGATTTTTTGTGTGTGAGGAATAGAGACTTCTGAAAACAGGTCATACAGATTAGATAGGTATAGTTTGATGGTTAAACCATTGAGTGTATAACTGACCCTTCAACACAGACATACACCTTTTAGTCTATTTGGCCGTTGCAGCCACTTAAACTGACCATACTTGGTACTGGGGGAAGGCGTAATGATCATTGTATAAACTTTCTTTACCAAAAGATAAATTTTTGAACAAAACTTCAAACACAGCTGACCTAATATCAGATCAGCATAGTCTTTCTGGCCAAATGTCACCTAATACATAATTGTTCTGGTTGAAATCATTTGGAATAGTAAAGGGAGAAGACTATTTGCAAACTCCTCTCATGTCTGAATCCACTCCCTCTCCCAATGATGTTGGAGAGCGAGTGTTGGAAGGCCACCATAGACATTGGATGGTCAACTAGTCACACCAGAACGGTGGGTTCGGCCAGCCATGTCTAAGGTGTATGGCCATGTGTCTAGTGTAACCCTGTTTATCTAAACATACAGAATCCCTTTAAGTACTTTGCAATGAGGTATTATCTTAGTGGCAGATAACTAGTTACCTAGTAAACTGTTTATTTGCTAAACATTGTGAATACCAGCGATTCTGTACTTCCTAGTGTAATGGAACTGATATCAAGTGGTTCGGATTTGTAGCTTGTAGACTGCTCTGATCCCTGCAAGTGTCCGCTGAAAGATCTCTCATGAAGCTGAATTGTGCATAGGTGCACTCCAGGTAGGCCTAAAGTATGCTGCTCTATGCTAAATGTCAGTGCATGAATAAACACATGGGTACATACACATATATAAAACATGATATATATTTGAAAGACACATAGTTAAATTTCTCCAAATTGGATTGTTCCAGCAATAAGCATGCAGATTTCTGCAAGTCCTACACAGTAATACTGTGCTGTATTCCCACATTAACTGATTGTGGGGTCAGTCTGTAAACCATCAGATAGAGTATGACCCTGTCCAGCTTATCTGCCAATCTGATCCTTAGGATTCAACACTATTGATGCAATTGTCTATGCCAAACAATAGTGAAAACCAGTATACAAACCTCTGTCCTACAACCCCTTAAAAATTCAATGTATAGAGGAAGGGTCAGATAAAGCTGTCTCCCCCAATTACCCAGGCAATGTTTCGGCTGCCATCCTAGAACCCTTATGAGGCATTGTGTCTACGGAAGTTTTTTTGACCTAACAACCACTTTGTAGCCACTAGTAACCAAGTGTGGTCAAAGCTATTTTCCTGAATGTGTAAATTTGATGGACATTGTTGTTGGATACAAGGGTATAAAGGAACGCACAGATCATTAATAATATGGGATCCCTCATCCAAAAACCTGATGTTGGTGTATTCAGAGATGCCTTGCATTCTTCTCTCTGCATGAGATTATTAATATAGGAGAGTACAGAGATGATAACTATTTAGTCACTTGTTTGTGGTCACCTTCTCCTCATATCGTGTAGAATAACCACTTGCTGAACTTGCAAAAAATATATTTGAGAATTGCATGAATAACACTTCCACATTGCTCTCTGTAGCATTGGGATTCTCCATGCAGCAATGTCACGGTATATATTCACACCCAGCAGTATTCTTGCAGAGCTTTCTTCACCTTTCCCATTCATCTCACCTATGCTTGACCCATGCACATGCTGCAGAACTATGCAACTGCTTTTAACTTGCGGAAGTTTCTGCTGCATGTAAATATACGCTGAATATAACAGGGAATTGAGCTATTCCACAATATATTTGTGCAAATCCATCAAAGGTCAGGTTGTACTTCAAAGCGTGTCCCTTACTGTACATGTATAAAGTTCTCGGTATTACTGCTTGCTCTGTGTAAGTTATGTGAAACTGTTCAACCTGGGCAAATATTTGCACATGACCAGCAAGTTCACCCACAAGCCTCCTGCTCTGTGCGCTTAGCTCTCGCCTATTCTTTACATATATAATCTCTGTGAAAGTTTTGATATTGTGTTGAAGTGTAAGGATAACCCCATAGAAGAGGCCATTTCAACGTAATTTTTTTAATGCTGAGATTGCAGTGCCCTTTGAGGGAGGATTTCCCAATGGAAAGGATACTACTGTATAGATACATGGTCTATGTTTATTCTGGATGCTTGCAGTCGATCAAATGGTATACCACACCAACAGAACACTCTTTTAGCATCTGTTCAGTGGACAGCGGCCTAAAGGTGCCCATACACCCTTAGGCTATGTTCACCTACATTTCTATGGGATCCCGGCCGGAGCGTATACACATCATATACGCTCCGGCCGGGATCCCGTGCGGCGCCACAAATAACTGACGTGTCAGTTTTCTGCGGCCGTAGAAACCCATGTCAGTTCACACAATGAAGCGAGCAGTTCCGGCCACTTGCTTCATTGTGCGCTATGGGGAGTTCTAATGCGGGCGCGCGCTGATGTGCCCGCATCAGAACACTACGGCCATAAAAATCATACGGCCAGTATTGCAGTACCAGCCAGGATGATCTCGGCAGAGACCGGCCGTTTTGTGACCCGGCCAGGTCACAGAACGGCCGGTCCGATACGACGTGGGAACATAGCCTTAAAGCGACTCTGTACCCACAATCTAACCCTTACAAACCACTTGTACCTTCAGATAGCTGCTTTTAATCCAAGATCTGTCCTGGGGTCCGTTCGGCAGGTGATGCAGTTATTGTCCTAAAAAACTACTTTTAAACTGGCAGCCCTGTGCCAAATGGCCGTGGCCTAGATTGTGTATGCATTAGGCTGACACAACCTCTCTGTTCTGTCCCTCCTCCCCATCCTCCTCATCATGAGGAATGCACCAGGCAGATTGTCTCCTATTCATCACCTGTGTCAGCCCGGTTTGGGGGAGGGGGGGCAGATTGTGGGTACAGAGTCGCTTTAACACCTATCAGTCTAACATTGTTCAGCCAACAACGATCTCTTCCATTTACCTTATACACATGCCAATATCCATGTATTCTGAATGGGGAGCAGGGAGGAGAGCCACTGCCAAACAACTTTGGCGATGGCTTATCTGTATGGAAACAAAAGGATTGTACAATTATAATACAACGTGTCTGAACGTATTCTCCCCCAATATCATCCGTCAGGGGAGAGTTGAGAGGCCTCCATACACATGGGATAATTTACCAGTCCGGTTAAAATCAGTCAGGTTGCCCGGCTTTTTACTAATTTGAAGGGATATGTTTGATGTACGGCCAGGAGCTTACCTAATGCTAAAGGGCACCGCAAACTACAGTTTGAAAGCAGTTTTTTTTTTAAGTCTACAAAGATTAACGTATTTATTGATGGCTTGTTAAACTTAATGGCCGTCATCTATTTGCTTTTGCTTCCAGGTTCTTCCTGTCTAGGGGTAAATAAGATAGACTATCCTCCGTCTGCAATAACAAATAACCATTTACTATCTCTAACTAGTCTAATGGCACTAAGGAAATGATGTATTCATGTACAGCGGCCCAGCAGGGTGATGCAGATTCATGCAGAACAAGTCCATGAGAGGGCCTGAACGGCAGCGCACGGGGGCTGTGCAGCTCCAAACACTGGCATACAGACTCCATATACACAGCTCTGCTCTGAAATTAGGCCCACATTAAAATACTTGATTTCTTTCCTTGGCACATACACCTGGCACTGAGCTGACTTTTATTTGCAGGCATCAAATATGTTAGATCATGCCATCCACTTATAATAATAAATTAAAAGAATAATTTTTCCATCTTTACATTAAGATGTGTTTAGAAATATAAAATATGACAGGTCTTTTTTTTTTTAAGATGACCTGAGATTGGTGTAAGATCTGCTTGTGAAGTTTTCATACAGCTGTATACTGTAATAAGAGCTGTATACAAGAGACAATGGTGATCATTCCGAATGTATTTCTAGGCAAATTTGGCATGTATGTGGTTTATAGTTCTCTTTATGAGTCTCCTTGGCTGTACATGATATATGAGCAGTTTTCTCTTCAGATATTTTGCCGTTAAACAAGGCTTAATAATAATGATGTGTTCTCCGTATTGGATAAGCGGAGGGCTGAGGATAAGAGCTGCAGAACCATTTATTCAATCCCTCCCCCACCTTTGTCTAGGGCCTGATGAACATCCCCTCTCAATCCCTGACTTCATTAAGTGCCACTTGGCTTACACACAATGGCTGCTGCGCTGTGAGTGACGCGGGGAGGAGTTGGATATATCCAAGGGGAGGAGGGCAGAAGCTTATTTGGCAGCTGCTACTCATATTTCTGCCTGTGCACGTGTGCACTAATACCCCCAGCTCACCCATAGGCTCTTTCTACACACTTGTCAGGCTGATTAATGCATTTCCGCACTGTTGTCTGACATTGTGCATCAGGGTGGGAGTATTGTGTTCTGCTGGTTCAGCACAAACACACGACTATCTGGTAATACTTGTGTATAGACAAATCAAGTGGCCAAGATAGATGGGTCATTTTACTTCCTACTAGATATTATTTGAAGCGGCAAAAAATACACTTACAGGATCAGTGACAGGTTGACTACACATTTACTGTTCAGGGATCTAGAAAAGCTGGGTGTTGGTCCTTACAACCTTTGGTTCTTTCCCAAATTCACTGTTAAGGTAAAAATTCGGTAATGCATGCTGTCACATCTCTTGGGCCTAAAGTCTACATTAATTTATTGATCTGGTTCTTGCATTGTCAGCTATCATACAAGTATGGGAGCAAGAAGCTGGCCACTCTCAGCCCACCAGGGGTCTCGTATTTGTGATCAATTATTCCATTCAATTTGCTGATGAATTTTCCATCCAGAAGTGTAAAGTCAGAATCTGTTTTTATTTGGATTTTTTTAACTTTTTCGATTTCTGTTGATATAATTCCTGTGATATAATTACCAGATTCACAAAGGTGGACGCACATGTTTTACTGGAAAGTAACCGTTTCTTCTAAGAAGGTCAGGGTTCAAGTAACGCCATGTAATGATAACCGGCCACGTAGTCTTCACAACAGAGCTGCTGAAAACGACACCATGGCCTATGGGGAGAATCGCCTAGCCCTGATTTATAATAATCCCACACGGCACATCGCTCAGACCCTCCTCCTCTGTTCTCTGGCTGTGTGCAGCAAGCGTGGGGAGCAGGCCCTGTCTTGTGGAAGCCTCAAGTGTTGAATGAAAGCGTGAGGAGCATAAAAGAGACCTGCTCATGCCTGCCCTAATATCTGCGAGGAACTTGACATTGATACACATGGCTGCACGTCATGCTTATGAATCCTACATAGAAGAAACCTGGAAGACCTAACATTCTCGCTG